>NW_026947492.1:66180000-66740000 GCF_034190915.1 Cavia porcellus | reverse complement strand
TAATATGGTCATCTATCTTACACACTATACACACCGTTATATCCTTTAGAGCACTTTCCTTCCCTTTTACTTTTACAATATCCGTTATACATTTTGGATCCCATTATTCTTGTCAGTTATTATTTTTATACTAGTGAGATGATATGATACTTACTAATGTGAGTCATTTATTTCACTTATGAAGATATTCTCAAGTTGCCTCCATTTACCTATAATGACTTCAATATCATCTTTTATTATAGCTCGGTAATATTCTTCTGCCAATAGCCTTCATGCATTATTTCATCAGTAGATTAAAATTCTTGCTATCTCATAAAATGTATCATACTTCTCTATTCCATTTCCATAATGTAATAATTATTGGTAATATTTCAATTTTTAATTCTAGAAAAAATAGTTTTTATTTTGCTATACTTAAGGATTACAAAATATAGAAAAATGAAAATATAGTTAAAACATAATTTTAAATTCCTTGCATAATTTACAGTACTATATTTTTTAAGAAGAGTAGGCTAATTTGTCTAAATTAATAAAACAATATTCATACATTAATATTCAATAAAGTTCATAATTAGTCAGAGTTTCTTAGTTTTACGCTATGATACTTTTTGGCTTATGGGGTCGTTTCCAGGATATTACAAAACAGCTGCTTAATAATCTCCTTAGTGTGTGCTTGAGTGTGTCCCGTGTCCGTTCTGTCTTCTCTTGCTCTGATTACTTGATTGTTTTCAGGAATGGTACTCACATTAGTATCAAACCATCTCACTAAAAATTTCCTTCAATTGAAGTTGTTCTGCTTATTTCCCCAAAGTAAAATAGTATGTAATGATTTGTGAAGGAAGGTTAGTAAGCTTAAGATAGATTGCCGTATCAAAGTTATATATTTCTGACATAGCTTATTGCTGTTCATACTGAATTTGATCACCTAACAAAGGCACTTTTGATCAGGACACTCTTGTTCTCCTATTTCCACCTTTTTTCTTTGGAAATCTACAGCCAATAATTAACCACTTTGCAGAAGCCATTCTTCGCTTCCTTGAGGATAGAATATCCTCAAAAATCAACTTGAATTGCTTTCTTTAAGGAGTCATCTAGTTATATATGTGTTAATTCAGGAATAGATAATATATCAGGCTGCAATCTACTGCACTTTATTTGTCAAACATCCAGGCTTGACTCTGTCCATTTTAACTATCATAATAACTATGTGTTATTAATTTGGGGTATATGCAGAAGGGTGCTTCCTTTTTTTCTGGTAAAATAAGGAGACCATAATTATCTACTTTGTCACCTTCCTCAATCTTAGAATAAAGGAAATTTCACCATTCCCTTTGCTGGATATTTGCAATATAAACAAAACTCTGGAACTAGTTTGTACACAATGCTTCAAGACTCTTTCAACTGACAGAGCCAGAAAGTATGTATATTAATTTATGTAAAATACATATCCATAAATATTTGTCTATCTGTATTTATCTGTTATCCATCTTCATCATCATCAATCTCATGCCAAACATGGTGATTACTTTACCTCTAATTTGATACTACACGAATCATTCTAGTGTTATCTCATGATTACTTGTAACTTCCGAGAGCATCAGAGAGAAACATGGTCTCCACAATTTAGAAGTCATTTACATATTATTTTAAGGCCTATGTTCACTGTTAGCGTTGTTATCACTAAACCTTGGGGTAGAGGAAAGTTTATTCACTATAGGCCAGTGCTTATGTACAGTTCTATGTGTATTTATTCTCAAATTCTATCCATTTCCAAAGTTACTTTAGTTACATATTTATCCACTTTAATTAAATTGGCATGAAATATGAAGTAAAAGACAATAGTATAGAATGGAAAAGAAAAATATTACTGTATGCCAAGTACGTTTCTGCTGTCAAATTCTAGATTCACTCCAAAATGGTATAAATGTTCGATTTGCAGAATTTCCGTTCTTTAGATATGTTGAGGTCATTACTGTTGGCAAGCATTGTCAGTTTTAAGTAAGAAATGCATTTCCAGAATACAAAAGTCTGTATGAGCAGCTCAGCAGTTGCCTAAATGTAGTGGGGAAGATTTGGGAGATGACAGTGAATTGCAGACAGTTTCGCTTTGGGGTAACCAAAGTGATATAAATCTGATTGTGGTCATGGCTGTAAAACTGTCAACATGGTAAAGCCTGCTGATTTATATTTACTCTAAGTTTATAAACTGTGTAGTATGTGAATTTTATTTCAATAAAGCTGGTCCTTAAAAAAATAATAATGTTGAAATCTGTTCTAAACCAGCCTATAGGAAACTCTCATTTTATATTGGCACAGATATAATATGATAATATATAATGATAATATGATTACATTCATCACAGGGAGTTGGTATATATATGTGATATTTCTTAATTCTTTTTTAATCCCCTTCTATCTCACCTCTCTTCCTGCTCATTTTCTTTGAAAGAAAGACAGAAAGAATAGAAATAGAAAGAAAGAAAGAAAGAAAGAAAGAAAGAAAGAAAGAAAGAAAGAAAGAAAAAGAGAAAGAAAGAAAAGAGAGAAAGAACATTCATATTTCACACATGTTATTTAGCACATGATGATCACATACCTCACAAAGACTTGGTGAATATACCCAGCGCTTTCCAATTCCCTCTTTCTTTAACTTTTTTTTTCCCTCCCTTTACTCCTTTCATCTCTCAGTTCCCCACCACCACCAAGGACAGAGATCAAGCTCACTACTTAAACCTTGCTTCTCTAATCTATATCATTTACCATTACAGTCTCAAGGTGTATGCATATTCCAACCTGGGACTCAGGTTTATCTTTCTTAATGGCAGACTAACTCTCCATTGTGTATAAATATCACATTTTCATTATATATCCATCCATTGATGTGAAGACTGCTTCCAAAATTAATTTGATATGAACTGTGCTGCTATAAACTTGAGTTCGGGTTTGAGTCATTTTGCACTAGCCAGAAGGAATGTTTAGATATTCAAAATGCTATGAAAAATATGAGTCTTTACTTACTCTAATTGAGAAGGTAATGAAAGAGAAAGAGATGGTTATCATGAGAGAGGATTACTATCTGAAAAGCAGTGCTATAGTGCTGAAAAAGATGAGATAATTTATAAATAATTGCCCTGATAGGAAGAGGAAATGTTGTCCCTGTTTTTGTCTCTCTTAGCATTAACACTACTTAAAATGAGTTTTGATGAATGTAAAAAAGCCAGTATTGAGCAGAAACAATATAGCATCTTTTAAGTGGGCAAATTATTGGTATTGGATACTTAAAAAAAATATTAGACCCAAGAAGGAGCTACATAACTTCCAAGAGAGAAAATTTTATCTTCATAGAAGTTGTTTCTTACAAGATAATGTATTTGTGGAAAGCCATTACCATGTCTTCTTTACCTTATAACGTTAGCTGTTGCTATTGTTTACGTTTTCAATATTACCCTGAAGAATTATAATGTCAGATTACTTTGAAATCATTAGTCAACTGTAGATATTAGGAATTGCCAATATTTTTAAGCCAATATGATTTTACAATTCTTATACCTCTTATAAAATGAATAATATACTTTGAGGGAAACTTTGGTTTCTTCTTTGTTTAGTAGATCTAGCGTTATGCACGAAAGCTTTGTCTTACAACAAGCTATTCTTAATATATTTTTAACTTGCTTAGAATAAATGTACAGTTTATAACACTAAATTAGTCAGAATGTAATCTTCAGTCTCCCTGGTTATCACTGTATTTTATAAATATAGAAATGAGCTCTACTGCTCTGAGTAAGCACTGAGTACATGGTGATCGTTTCATTGATGGTATAAAATTTCTTTTCATACTGCAGCCACTATCGTGGTCATGACTTTAAACAAGTTCTTAGAAGTTAGAAATTTGTTCTTTAGCATGTAGTTCTTCCACACAAACTCATGATGGGAGAAATACACTTCATGGGATTTCAGAGATATCATTTTTATTGAAAACACTGGCAATTCCATACTTTCACTGAAGGATAGAAAACTTGTTGGATTATATTTTTCAGTATAGTGTACCTAGTATGGTGTATACCATATATATGAGTATATATCATAATGAGGAAAATACCTAAACCTTCTTCCCAGACTGTTATCATTCATATTCAGTGGAACTTACTGAGTTTCAACTGTAATTTTATGATCCTTCTTGCACAAATATACTTTTCATGAATGACCTCATACAATGTATTCAGAAGCAATTTAACCCAGGCTAATTATCCAGTGTAGGCTTGCATTGGTTCTCTCACCACTGAGACAATGGCAAAGATACTTTATGTCTCTATGGTTTATTTATGTCAATTGTAAAAATTAAATATTACCAGCTATCTAGTAGCTACATGAAATATGTTAAGTAGTTTTAAACAGCCCATAAACTGCTTCTACATAAAGCTTGTTACAAAATTAGTTAGATTTACTTGAATTAATTATAAAACTAAAATATTTGCATGTGAAGCACTTATCAAATGAGAACAGAAAAATGTATTTATCCAGTTCATTGGGTCTGAAGCTCATATAATTACACTTTTCACACTTTTATAGCCATACAACATAGAGGAAACTACAAGTTACTTAGAAATATTTAGTCATGAACCATTTATCTTGCCTAAATTTGTTAGTTACTTTGTCTACTTCATTTGTTGTTGCTTTGTTTTATTTTGTGTATATGTTTTAATTTTAACACAGCACCACAAATACAGAACATCTCTGCTCATTCTAAAACTGTGGACTATTTAAAAAATAACAGCAAGATAGACCATTTCCTTATTTGTCTGTTTTCCTAAACATTCTTTTTAAAAATACAGCACAAAAATAGAGAAAATTTTCTTTGTAAGCTTCTGGTCCTTGCCAAAGTCTGCTCCACTTGGTGTCCTGGCTGCAGAGAGTGATGGGGAGTGGGTGGTTAGCACTGGCTCTTTCTAGAACACTCATTTCTAGTGGTGCTTCAGTATGTTCCCATGCCTGGATACATTTCCTTGAAAAGACTGGAATGACAAAAGCAAAGCGAAAGACCTGTTACTAAGTGTGTCACATTTTTTTTTTTTCATTTTTATTTTTTAATCAGGAGATGTTTGCAGTGCAGAATGTTTCTCTTCTCTCTGGGGAGTTGTGCATATCCATTGAACATCTTAGTTTCTATCTTATCTCCTTCCCTTTTCCCCCTTGGCTCTATCACTTGACCATTTTCTCATTTGAGAAAGTTCTGTCTCCCTGCTTCCTACACTCAATGTTTTATTTTTCTCTTTAGGTATATTTTGAGATTTTCATAAGAGAGAAACAATGTGACATTTTAGTTTGCATGTCTGGTTGATGTTACTTAACAGTATGGTTTTAAGGTGCATACATTTTCCTACATAGGACTCACGTTTATCCTAACTTGTAAGATGACACAATAGAGATGAGGTGATTAAATCATTTGCCTGGCGCCCCTAAAGTGATGGAAACAAGACATTTGGCAAGTGATTTCACAGTGTAAATGTGTGCAAGAGGTGGGGAGAAGAATTTAACAATATATCACAGCCTTTTGTACTTGATATGTCCCGAGAATGAGGGGCTTTACAATTTTAAATAATACTAGTATAATATGATTAGGTTTATCTTTGTGTGGATTAATTTAATGTGGAAGAAGCTATTAAAAAGTTTTAATCATACAAATGCTAAAGAAGTAAAAAATAGACCCTTTAATACATTTCTTTTCTGTTTTAGTCAATAAGCACATGGACTCTTGGTGGCCTTTTCAGTCCTAGGATCTGTGGTTTTAAGTTGGAAGTAATTTAAGGAGTTAGTCTTTTTTTTTTTTCCACTTGGAAATGGTTTTGTCTATTTAATTAGATTTCAAAAAGAATTTTTTTCTGATAAGAAATAAGAATAGTAATATAGATAATTATTTCTTTTGTTGTATCTGTTGAACTCCAAACTATGTAGGTCATGAACACACTGAAGAATGTCTTAAAACTACAGGCTGATTATTTAGTGTAATGTCTACAGAACTCTTTGTTCATTAGAATAGTCAGAAGCTGTAATTGGCATAATCGTGAGGGTAATACAAATAATTGGGGAAGAAAAATACAGAGATGTCAAGATGATTGAAAATTTACATTTAAAATATAATTACTTAGAAGAAGTATGATTCTTAACAGGAGGAAATATAAGTAGCTAATTTTATTTTATATTGTAGTAGAATATTAATATTTACATGTATATATTTGGAATACAAACATTTATATTTTTAGTAGGAAAAGCTAGACTTCAAATCAATACGTAATTTATAAAATACTAAAAATAAATTGGGAACATAATTTGAGGCCAAAATTGGTGAACTTTTATTTTGCCTATGTATCTATCACTTATTTAAGAAATATGAAAAGTTTTACTTAGGATAGTTATTTACTTTTTAAAATTCTTTACATATAAAAAATCATTTTTCTTTCATAAAATCAGACTAAAATCTAGTTTAGGACTTAGAGGAATGCTACAAATTATGGCATTTTCTATAAATTTTCTAGGATTACACTGCATAACTAAGGCTATCAAAAAACTTTATTGTTTCTTTTTAGACCCAAAGTTTGGGGGGATTGTGCTTCGTGGCCCCGTCACGTCATTTGCCAATGGCACCTGCTTCAATCCATCCATCTTTGCACTCATTAGAATTCCGGGCCTTGAAACAGTGCAACACTGGCTTAGGATCCCGTTCTTCATTTCTTTTCTCCTGGCCACCATTGGAAATGGGCTCCTCATCACCATCAACCACTCTGAGCACAGTCTCCATGAGCCCATGTATGTCTTCTTGGCTATATTGACAGGTACTGACCTGGGCCTGAGCCTATACATTACCCACACAATGCTGGCCATCTTCTGGATTCAAGTAAGGGAAACTCTCTTGGACTCCTGCCTTATCCAGATGTATTTTACTCACACTTTACAGTGCATGGAGTCTGGCATTCTCCTGGCCATGCCTTTGATCAATATGTTGCTATCTGTGAGCCCTTGAGGCATTCTGCTATTCTGACTAGGAAGGTGCTAATCAGCATTATCATCGCAGTGACCGTCCGGGCATCTGTTATCATCATCATGTGTCCACTTCTAATTAAACAGCGCCTGAAGCATTTCCAGAACACACTCCTAGCTCATTTTTACTGCAAACATAGGGCTGTGGTGAAGCTGGCTGCCGAACACATCAGAGCCAATAAAGCCTGTGGACACTTTGTGGCCTTCTCAGTCCTTGGATGTGATGTAATCTTCACTTCATTTAATTTTATTTTTTACTTTTTTTCATTTTTTTATTTAAATGAAAAAAAAAACAGTATAAGGGTATGAGTAATACAGAATTTCAAAAAAAAGTAAGAAATCACTATAAATAGATTACATATTGTCATCTTAGAAATAGTTGTTCAAGTTACAGCATTAAAGCATACAAAGTGGACATTCAAACATTGAGACTGCAAACAGTTGTGTTCAGTGATCCAACAAAAACTTAGTAATATGGTCATCGATCTTAACACACCTAAACACACTTGCAGTTATATCCTTCAGAGCACATTTTTTACTCTCTTTTTTACAAAACATTTACACATTTTCAGTTTTATTACTCCCATAATTCTTATTACTTTTTTATTGAAGAGAATAAAACCAAATAAGACAAAACAAAGCAGTCAGTCAAAACAAAGGATGGGCAGAGCACATGATGTAAAAACAGAATACAAGGTAATCAACAATGGTTACCATAGACCTCTTGCTACCTTAAGAAGAATTGCCTATTTCATTAGATATAATAAAATTGAACAAAACAGTACAGAACAAGACCAATAAATCCTAAACATTGGAAACATTACAGGACTTCAAAGGAAGATAATAGTCAAACCAGAATGGGCGACATAGTGAATCTTATTGTCTTCAAAGTAGTTGCCTATTCCCTCAAACTTGATACTATCAAACAGAACAGAAAAGAGTAAAATCAGTCAAAACAAGATCCTGAGAGCAATAAAAAGTTGCTATAACATATTCTGCTAATTTTTTTTTAATTTTCCCCTTAAAAGTAATAATTAAAAATAAACATTTGTTTAAAAAAGGGAGAGATTGAGATAAAAGAGAACATAACATAACAATACATCTCAAACAATAACAATTTCAGCAACCTAGAACTTCAACACAAGATAACCCAACTTAATAGTAGTTATCGTAATGTCTCTTTCCTTGAAATATTTTAATAATGGCTTCAAACATATCAAGGCAGTGTGAAACTATTCAAGTGGATGAAAGTATTACAGGGTATTTAGAACCAGCTAGCGGAAAAAACAAACAAATAATGGTTTCTATATTATCTCTTTGCCAATAAAAAATTTTGTTTATACTATCACACATAATAAAATCCAGTAAGATACAACATGATAAAACCAATGGAGACAGAAGAACAACACTTTGGAGGGACTTCAAAACAAGATGATATTAAATCAGAACTAGCTATTATGATGCCTGTTTTCTTCAAAATCACTGTTAATAGAATCACAGGCAATAATATCAAACAGCCCAGAATAAAGGCATTCCAATTAATGAGTGAAAACTTTATAAGGCTTCAAAGCCACATAATGGGAGATCGTGATTAACACATACTTTTATATATTTGAATCACTTCTTACAAGAGGGAAACTAATCAAACTCATACATGTGAGTTTGATTTATTTAACTTATGAGATCTCAAGCTGCGTTCATTTACTTATAAATATCACAGTGTGATCATTCTTTATAGCTGAATAGTACTCCATTGTATAAAAATACCACAATTTTGTATCCATACCTCAGTTGATGGACACTTGGGTTGCTTCCAAGATCTGGCGATTACAAACTGTGCTGCTTCATTTTCTAGTCCTATACCTTTATCTTACATACTGTCTTTAAATTGCCCCAGGAGGAGGCATGCTTTAAAACACTGAACACATGCACAGGCCACATCTTTCTTCAGTTCTACATCCTCACATTTTTCACATCCTTCATACACAGATTTGGCTTCAATGTTGCTCCATATGTGCACATTCTCATGTCCAAACTTTACCTCCTAGTTCCACCCTTGCTCAACCTTATCATCTATGGAGTGAAAACCAAACAGATCCGAGAGGGAGTAAGCAAGATGTTCATTCGCAAGGGCTAAATTGAAAAGCGTCCCTCAATAACATACCTTGTAATTCTAGTTATGCAGAATGGTAGTATGATAATGTATGGTTATTATTTTTTGTTTTTAAAAATGCAACAAAAATGGTACAATTCTGTTCCCAGTACCGAAAAAAGAAAAGGTACAAATTTCAAATTACGGTTGTAGGAGCATATCAATGTTTAATGCATTGCATATTGCTATCTTCAAAGTAGTTACTCATATTACAAGATATAGACGTGGAAATTGATCAAATAGTGTAGGGACAAACCTATCTTTTCAATGAACTATTAGCATTTACTTGTAAATCTATCTTAATTTCTTTGTGTGCATATATATATACATATATATATTCCACAGAATACATAAAATTCTATAAATAAAATTGCAGATAATATCATATTTTCATATGGAATTTTAGTGATTTTAATGAAAGCAGATAACTTTTTCCATTAAAATATCATTTAATTTTATTTTACATTTACTAGTATTTTTTCCCTTGAGGTTAATCTATTTTACACAATAGCAGTCTAACATTTATGATTTTTATAGTTAATACTAATTGAAGATATTCTCATATTTTTACAAGACTCATAGAAGCACGGCAGAATGTTTATATTTTGATTATCAATAAATTCTCAATTCTCTTAAGGACACATTAACTATTAAAATTCATATGTAATGTGATAAAATAAGGATTAAATTTCTGTTCTTTTGCTGCTCCCTTTTATCTCCCTATCTCCCTTGTTACTCTCTCTCTCTCTCTCTCTCTCTCTCTCTCTGTCTCTCTCTCACTGTCTCTGTCTCTCTCTCTGTCTCTCTCTGTCTCTCTCTCTGTCTCTCTCTCTCTGTCTCTCTCTCTGTCTCTCTCTCTCTCTCTCTCTGTCTCTCTGTCTCTCTCTCTCTCTCTCTGACTCACAGTGTGTCCCCTACCTGATTATCTTACTGGAATTAAATGGAGACACAAACTATCATTAAATACTGTTTCATCAACCTTACGTTTTCTACCAGTTACTTCTTGCAGGCTCCTTGAGCTTTACAGTTCATTAAATTTTATACAATCTTTACCTTTGTTTTCTCAATGAATTTCTGAAGGAAGAAAAAACCTTTTGTGGAATAATCAGAAGAAGCAGTCATGTATCTTCCTTGTATTCTATATGCTAAATCGATGAATATAAAAGGAGGCTTCTTTGTCTATAAATCACTGAAGTTACGCTTCTAAATTGCTCAAAAAGCTAATCATTCTATTAAGGTGTATTTTTCACAGCACCTTCAAAGTTGATAACTATAATTCAATGGGCACACATTATAATGAATTGTAATAAAGTGCCTAAAAATGTCATCTTTGTCTGTATTTACTAAAAACAGTAAACAATTTTTGAGCAGAACTGTGATTGAGAATCATCAAACTGCAGTCTCAAAATGCACATTGGTATGTAACAAAGTTTATATGGACCTATTTTAATGTTGCTATTCAATTTGTTTTTTTTCTAATTCCCTTTTCTACTTGGCACAAAATAGTACACATGAGTCATCCACACAGAATCCTGGCTGCACAGCCATGGCCCAATCTGTTTAGAAAATGACTGCATCATTTAACATCATAGTAAGCGATACATAGGAACCTGCCTGTTTTTCCCTTCCTTCACATCACTGTGGTTTTCTATCCCAATTTATTTCTACAATCTCAATAAGTATGAAATGGTGTCAGGGCAGAACTGATTTGAGTTTTTAGGAGCTAAACATGTTAAAGACCGTCATTGGAAATTTATATACCTTGCTTAGTGAAAAGACAATTAAAGTCCACACCCATCTTTAAGTGACGTAACAGCTTTTCCAATATTTTGTTATGCGTTCTTTTCCAACTTTCACATTAGTGCATACTGGTTATAAAGATGAATGAGTTGATTTTTGCAGATCTGTACATCCATATAACATTCTTAGTCTTTCTCCCCCATGACCTCTGGGTCCATCCTCTCCACTCGACTCAGATATTGGTGAAGACAAGGGTTCAATGTGTACAATTCATTTCAATCACATTCATGCACTTTATCATCCACACTATAACCACCATTCCACCATTTTGGCCTCCTTCTCTTTCTCTTGTCTAACAATAGAATCCCCTTGATTGTCCTATTTTAAAAAGATTCCACGTAGGGGAAATATGTAATATTTCTTTCTGAATAATGGCTTATTTTTGATCAGCATTATAATCTCCATATCCACCCATATTACTGTAAATGACAACACTCAATTTATTATGGCTGAATATTACTCCTTGTGTAACGTTTCCTTTATCTGTTTGTCTGTTGATGGCCACAGATTGGTCCCAGGTAACCCCAGGTAATATTAGATGTGGGGTGCTATATATTGGAGAAATATTTAAGATAAATTTAACAAAACTAAATAAATATTAATCAAAATTTCATTTTTATTTGATGTTTCTAAAATATTAGAAAATATACAGTGTACCTAACATGAGTATAGCATCCTGCTTAATAGAAAAACAGTTTAAATTAAGTTAGATGCAGTTTTGACAAAGAATAGCAAGAAGTCATTAAACATACAATGCAATTAAGAGAAATCAGCACTACCATAGAATTATAGGAAAAAATTTCTCAGATAAACATAGTTAGATACATCTTCTTAGTACTTTCCAGAAATTTTTTACTAAAGTCTCAATTTCATGATCATTGCTGAAAAGAGAATGCATTTTCTACATTACTGAACGCTGAAGGCAAAATTATAAGTCATTTTATACCATCACGTGATGAACACAGTAGTAAAAAACTAGCTGTTCGCCTACTGATTAATCACACTTGGTCTTGAAGTTCATCATTTTTCTCATGTACATCACTTTTGCAATAGCAGATTGATAAATAGCACTTAAAAATTTGGCCCAAGATTTTTAGGGAAGTTTTCAGTGGAATTTTCCTTTATGGAGTGCCACAAAATATAAGAAAGTTGAAATGAAAAATTTCCATTAAAAATTCAAAAATTTATTTTGTAACAAAAATTTACTCAAAATCCATAGTATCAGCCACAAATTGAGGTTGGGCATATCTGTCTGTTTCCAAATAAAGAGGCATGATGTGTTCACATCATCTCTTTCATTGAAATTTAAAAGGCTCCCAGAGGAATGATTTTCCCTCCTGTAATGGACCACAACATTCAAAACCAGTATAAGAGGAGACAAAAACATTTAAGACATGAGTGTGCTCTCCAAACTTTGATAATTTGTGATTCACAAAGTTTGTGATCTCAGAAACGTTTAAAAGTTAATTATCTAGAAAAAATTAAAATTGACTGCTTCAATTATGTTAAGCTTTCCATAGGGAGAGAACAAGACCTCTTACTTTGACATGAAAGCACAGACCACAAAGTCACAAATCTGCTTTGTTCTCACTCCATAGATGATAGGGTTGGGGGCCAGGTGGGATGACCACTTAGGGATTGGAAAAAGAATGTTGACACAATGCGGTTTTTTTTTTTTTTTTTTTTTTTTTTTTTTTCCAAATCGGTGGGTGAGGAAGGAGAAAAGTGATGGTGTACAGAAAGTACACTTTTCCCCCACATGTGACCCACATGTCCTCAGTGCTTTATGGTGAGCATCTCGAGATGAGAGGTGGAACACTGCACGGAGAATGTAAGCATAGGAGATTCAAACCAGGGCCACATCCACAAGGAGAAAGGAAGCTACAAATAGACCATATATAGCATTCATGCGAATGCTGGCAAAGGCTAATTTCTCAATGCCCATGTGCTCACAGTAGGAGTGGGCAATAACGCGGGCACCACAGAAAGGCAGATGATGAGTTAAGTACACAATGGGTAACATGAGCAAGACTGGGCTAATTACAATACCCGCACCGATCCCTGCCAACACCCTGGGTGTCAGAATGGGTGTATAATGCAGTGGCACACAGATGGCCACATAGCGGTCAAAGGCCATGGCCAACAGGACTGTAGACTCCATTCCTGTGAAGGTGTGTATTAAAAACATCTGAGCAACGCAGGTTCCAAAACTGATTTCATGTGCATCAATCAGAAGATAGCTAACATTTGAGGCACTGAGGATGTGGAAAGTGCTAGATCTATAGCTGATAAGATGGCGAGAAAACAGATCATAGGCTCCTTCAGTGCAGGGTCAGACCAGATGACCAGGAGAATTCTAGCATTGCCCAGCAGAGCTTTTAGGTAAACAGAGCAAAAAGGCAGGGAAATCCATCGATGGGAAGCCTCCAGCCCAGGCATATCTACAAGAAAAAAAGGTATCTGGGTGGAAAGCGATAGTGTTGGTGTGAATCATCGTGACACTGATCAGAAGAGGTGTGGCTGACCAGCTCTAGAAGGAAAATGAAGACTTAGAAATGCTTAAGTCAAAACTTCTCTGGTAAACTTATCTTCTATGTGTAATTTTGTTACCTAAACACCCATGTTAAGATTCAAGACTATTAAATACAGGCAATTATGGGCAATGATTGAGCACTTTTCAAGTTGAAAACAAACTAATTTCACATTAGGTTTTGGTAATAAGATTTTCTGTGGCTCAGACTTTGTCTAAAATCAAGAACCAACTTTCACTAGCCAGAAGCTTTGTTTCTAATTACAATCTCTAGTCCTCTCCAGAGACAAATCCATTCTTTCCTGAAGTACCTTTAAAAATCACCAAAATGTGGATACTCATACTACACAAAGAACTTAACAATGTAAAGAGACATTGTGATTTTTTTTTCTAGAAATACAGAATAATAAAGAATGCAGCACAATTTGTTAAAGTTAGGTATTTAACTTAAATATTTTAATAAATCTTTATAATTTCAGTCACAAAAAGCTATCCTGTGCTTTACTGATCATTTCTTTCTCTTTTTAACTTTAACTTTGTACCACTGTAGCTTCAGTATATTATACCTCGGAAATGAAAACAGTCACACAGAGTTATGAAACATCGAACATAGAAATCCGCACCAGTAGAAAACACATGCTTGATAAATATTATGTTGAAATTTATTAATATCAATTCTAACTGTTATAGCTATCCAATTCCCAGAAAAATTCCAGGATATCCAATAATTGTACCCTTTTCTGCATGGGGAAGTAAGGTTTCTTGAAAGGTTGGGATCTGAGAGAAACATAACCCAATATTGGCAGTCAGCACTAGATTGGGCTGAAGAAATCTTTGCTCTGAGTTCATATCATTTAAACTTTTTAATTTTTACATTCACTCTTCTCCCTCACTATCTTCCTTCCTTTTAACTTTCTTTCTATTTTTCTTTTTTTTTTTCTTTCTTTCTTCCCTCCTCACCTTCTGAATTTTCAATAAGTAAAGTAGAGAAAGAAGACCTCACCACAAAACAGGGAGAGAGAACCGGAAAAAGGAAAGATAGATGAAAGAAAAAATGAAAAAAGAAAGGAAGTAGAGAGAAATGAGGAGGATGAAGAGTCTTACAGAACTGAATCAAAATCCCAATTTTGAAAAGTGTTTTATTATAGTTTTATTTTTCTATTTGTTTTATGAAAAAAATCATAACCAAACAATGAGGATATCTATGGTTATTATGATATCTATCACTATCATCCAAAAATTTAAAAATAACATATGCTGTCAAGAATATAGTAAAAGGGGTGCCACTGCACTGCTGCTGGGAATATTATCTTGGAAAAGCATTATGGAAATCATACAGGGATTCCTTAAAAAGTCTAAAAGTAGAAATTCCAACCTATCCTGCTGTCACTCTCTGAGATATCTTCAGCAAAACTTCAAATAACCATATTACAGGAATACATGCATTAGAGCATATGTTTATAGGACCACTCCTTACAATAGACATTTTAAAAGAGTTTTGCCCAGCCAATAAACTCTCCAAGTCTGTACCCAGAAGTTCATGTCTAATCTCATGTTTTACCTCTCTCTCTCCTTTTGTAATCAGCTTCATAGGTCTGCACTTATTTTTAGTCCCCTGATAGCCTTACCTGCTATTATATTTATTGAAATCTATACACCTTTCATACACAATTTTTTTTTTGAAAATGGAGATAATTGTTTATACAACAACTTTAATTTCCTCCTACAAGTTAGTATTTTCGGAACTGAATAGTGACAGCCTAACACAATAAAAACTTTCTGTAAGGATATCTTTCTGTAGTAGTGAAATAGAAAATACCACTTTAATAAATTCCTTTGTGGCCTGTTACTTAATTGTTAGATAGGAGTCTCTGTTCAGCATCCATTGCCCCACACATTTAATGGGAAATCTGTCTTCCAACAGGGGCAAAGAAGACCCCTCATCTGCCTCTGAAAGAAAGGAGTTTTGTAATGTAAGTACACAACTCAGAGGCCTTGGGATTGTCTGACATTGAAGGTAGTGCAGATGCATTGTTTGGCCCAGGCATAACATCTCAGAGTCTCTGGAGAAAGCTCCCATTTTCAGAACCAGGTAGCGAGGGACTGACATTGAGGCATACACCTGTTGCCTTCCACTATCCTCTGGAGACACATGTTGTCAATTAAAATTCAGAAATAGAAAATCATGTTGACTGTAATGGCATTACATATATGTATTAATAAAAATGAAAATGAGAAAAATGAATCACTGAAATTTTAAGTAAACTCATTGTAAGTGTTGTGGGGTTGAATGTAAGAATGTATACCTAGAACCTTTCCAAGTAGATGCTCAAGACAATAGCAAGGGAAATTAATTGGGATTTTAAAAGATGGACATCGACTGTACTCCTTCAGAGTGACACTGTATAGAATGATGGACATCCACTATACTCTCTCAAAGTGAAATCATTAAATAATATTTATGTGGTGCTGCTATCAATAACTTGAAGCATATAAAGATTTCTGAAGCAATTAAACAGTATGTATCCCTAGAAGACAGGAAAATTTGTTGGAAATGTATTTTTTATGCTTCACAAGAAAAACTAGTTGCACTTCTTTATTTTTACTGATAAATATAATGCATATATTAATGGGGTAAGTTGATGCAATATTTCTATGAGCTGAAAATCGCATATAGCAAATTTCTATGTATTTTATACACATAACACCTAAATATGAAATTCAGAGCGCTATGTTTAAAGTTCAATGAATTTAACAAAGTTTTGCAACCATCACCATTTCCAAGACTTTCCCTTAACCCAAAAGAAGCTCCACCCAGAAGCTCTACAAAATAATTGTCATTTCCCTCTTCTCCTAACTCCTTGTGACTCTATTTTTTGCCTGTGTCTTTTTTAGATTTTCACACAAATGGAATCATACACTATTTATCATTCTCTGTCTGGATCATTTTGTTCATAGTATATTCAAGTTTATCCAAATACATTGCAACATGTTAAAGAAATTCATTCTTTAAATGTGTTTATTTTCTATTAAGTGAAATGAATTCCTTACATACTTGAATATTAACCTTTGATCAGATGTATTTTTCAATTTTGATAAATTTTTATTTTGTTGAATGCTATGCAAAAGCTTTTTGGTTTATTGTAGCTCATTTCTTCATTTATACTTTTGTTAATGTGCTTTTCTCCTCTAATTCAAGAAATTGTTTCCAAGATCAGTTTCAAAGAAGTTTATTGTCTGATTTTCTACAAGTTCCATTCATGTTTTTAAGCCTTACGTGAGGTTTTAATAGATTTAGAGGTAATTATCTTTTACAAATAGTATTATGGAGTCCAATTTCATGATGATCCTTATGGATATACAAGTTTCCTAACACAATTTATTGAAATGATTGTGAATTTTCCAAGGTGTGTTTTTTTGGTGTCTTTACCAAACTTAGTTAATTATTTCGGGGATTCTGTTGTGTAAGAGGGGCCCAGATATCGATTTTTACAGAGATATTTTTTTTTTTCTTGGTACAAATAATCAAAATCAGAAACTTCAGAAAGAACTACCCATTAGACCTTGTTTTTGTTTCTTTTACTTTTTACTTTTTACTTTTTTAAAATTTTGAGATATTAAACAGATGAGACTCAAACTTGAGATCTTCCTGCCTTAGCTAAGATTTACAAACTTGGCTGTTCCAAACTATTTTGATTTCGACAATTTTGTAGCAATTGAAATCAGAGAGTGAGAGTTTTATATGCCTTTTAGCATTGTTTTCACCATTTCTACAAAAACTGCCATCAGAAGTTTGTTCAGAATCTATATATCACTTTAGCAAACCTAGAGATGTTAATGATGTTTATTCCCTTTATCAGTGAAATTTCCTGTTGGCTTTTTATCACCAAGATGTGATACCTGACATCCACAGTTTAAAAACAAAGTGACTTAGTGTGGCTCATGGTTTCATGGCCTTCAGGATGAACTAGCCTGCCTCCAAAGCAGGAATAACATGGAAGACAGATTTGGCAGAGGAAGGCTGTTTCCTTCATGTTAGGGACAGCAGGGGAACAGTGGCTGGGGATCAGATATGGCACCCAAGGTCACACTCCCATGACCCACCCAGATAAACTCAGATGTGTGCTGCAAATTGTCCCCTCAGCAGCTGCTCAGCCAATCAACCTAAAGCAATTAAGTTAACCTCTCTTCAGTCTTAGTAGAAGTGATGAAGATAAAGACATACATAGGTCTGCCAATAAATTTCCTGAGTGCCCTTTTCACTATGGATTTTCAGGGGAAGACTACCTTAGGTAGCAATTGTTATTCAGCCCCACCTCCTTAATGGACTACATTGACTTTTGATTCTGACCTACTTTCTGCAGCACAATGGCTCCTAGTACTTCACTGCACAAGATGCAATTCTCTTTTATTCTCAAGCACTCTGTTGGGAATGGTTAACTAACAAGGTTTTTTCGAGAAAATACTTGTGAATATAGTATCCACCCACTTATGAGATGGTGATGATGCAGTAAGCATAAATAAAATTCTCAGCAATTTAATAAGACAATAGAAAATATTTCCAAGTAGCAACTATGATAATATTCATACTTCAGAAGCTGTAATACTCTGTCTATTTGAATTTAGTGTCTGTGTGTCATCAGGAGGCCAAGGGCAGAAATATACACAGACAAAACAATAGATCCATAAGAAAGGTCACGTTCTTCAGAACTGATCCAAATGAAGTTTAGTATAATCTGGCAATGAGAGCATAATCAGACTGGCAAATTCAGCAGCTGTTGGCAGAATCTCATCAATGCACTTCTTGAAATTGTATTTTTTCCTCTGGTACAAAAAACTGAAAGAATAAATAAACTCTAACATCTATAATAAATATTGTGATATTGGAAAAATTTTTCAAAAGAAGAAAGGAGCTGGGATTGGGAGAAGGGAAAAGGAGAAAGGCAAAAGGAAACACTGCAATTTAATTATAGTATCTCTTAGTTCCTTGAAAAGGAAAGTTTGTGCTAATATCATTTGGAGAATATTTTATGCCTATATCTCATACTCTGAGTAAGTACTTTAAGGATAATAAACAAGGAATTAATTATTACTATTCTATTATTGTGTTATGATTTTTTTTACATTTTCCCATAAAATAAAAAATATAAAATGGTTAAGCCTATATCTCAAAGCTTGAAAAATTAAAGCAATATTATTCCTTTCACTTGCCCTCAAATTCCATGGTTACATTATTTTAATACCCTAGTAAATGAATTTAGTTTTTTATTGAGAACCAGTCAATCCATCTATGTGGCTTTACTGCAATATCTTTCATAAAGCTTTTCCCAAAAAACATACATAAAAACCTTTTTCCTGCATAAAAACATAATCTTAATATTGTGATTTTCTTGGGAGGAATTATTTCTGGGGTGGTTGGTTTCAAAATTTCAAAGTGTTATAATACAGTGATTTCACAATCATAATATTTATGAAAGCTGAAATTTATTTTTGTCTTCTTCAACGTCCTTTCAACTCTGATAATTTAGCAAATCTGAAAGACACCAAATTCTCACTCTTCTTTAACACTTCTCTAAAATCTCCATAGTTACTGGGAATCACAGTGGAGTTTGTGTCAGTTTAATATCAAATCAAAATGTTGGTTAATAGGTTACTGAATGGCAGCAGATATCAATATACACTTTGGTACACTTTACTGAAATAATTTTCATTATACCAAAAAAATGTCATGTATTTCTTCCCAAAGCTTCAAAATGTAACATGACTTTTACAAAGCTCTAAATGTAATTATGTATCTCCTAGCAATTGGAATGCATCTAATACACACGTACTAACTAAAATACTTATGAAATGTTATACAGTGTCTTCAAGATTTATTAACACATTATCTTGCCTAATGTAACATAAGCAAAAGTAAGAAACTATTTCAAAGTCAATGTATAGCAAAATGTGGTTCAGAAAATTCAAGTCATACTGCTCATTCTTCCATTTTTGAGGTCGTGACATATGTGTTTTACTCATAATAAGAGAAGGGGCTTTGAGTTGTTACCGACAGAATTGTAAGTTTTCAAAAGTTGGGTTTTAACAGGTTATCAAGACAAGAGAGCCATTCTCCCCTTTCAATGCACTCTTGCTCCCAGTGCAATATTTTTACACGAGGACGTACGTGTGTCCTAAAACATTATATAATATCTTTTCAGGTTATTATAACCAAATTTCTACACTTAACTTACAATTTCGCTATGAGATACTATATTGGATGACTACATTTTTATCTTAACAACTATTTATTTTACTGCATGAATGTGAATAGTTCAATTCCAAAACCACAATTTGACCATGTGAATAAAGACAGTTGTACAAATATATATATATATATATATATATATATATATATATATATATTTTTTTTTTTTTTTTTTTATAAACCTGACCACCATAGTATTTATGATTAAAAGTCTAAGTTTCTTTCTGAGGGCTTTGTAGATGTTTACAGTTGGGGGAAAACTGTACTTGGAAAGGTATTATGCATATTTTTGCCATTGAATCTTATGTTTCTTTTTATGGCAGCATATTGATATGTGATGTTTGGAGACAGTGAATAGTTTACTGCACAAAACATTATCACACCATGAAAACTGGACTGGAAAACTTTAGTAAGAACATCATTACTTAAAAATGGCTGCTTAGTGTCTGGTCAAATCAGCTGCAAATACTGTGTGTAGAAACTGTTCCTCAACAAGATATTAGGAATTTAGTTAATTTCAGCAATGCAGTTTGTAATGCTACTAGGATAGAAGTTATTATATAATATACCGAGATTTAAAATCGATTTAAAAAACAAACAAGTTTTCATTTAAAAAATAATTTTGGTTTTTGTATTACAAACTTAAATACTGTTTAATTTGATGAGCATTAAAGAAATACAATACCTCCTGAAAGAAAACACTTTAAATAATGTTACTGCATATGTTTGTGAATAAATAGCTTCCAGAAAATTCATCAAATTTATCTCATCTCCAAGAAAGAAAGAAAATATAATTTTTCTTTAATAATGCAGGAAATACTGAGAATAAGCATATTTCCATATTCTTTATACTATCATCTGTGAAATCAATCCTGAGAATTTAGTGAATTCTCTATGATTTTTACTGAAAATATAATTAATCCATTTTATCTATTAATGAATCCTGAAAAGATCTCTACTAGAACACAATGTAACGGTGCCAGTGAATTACAGTGTTTTAAAAAATCATATTATCCACATCCTGCATACTACTGTTTAAAATTCTATGAACCATTTTTGTAATCTAATTATAATTTTTGATTCACAAAAGTTTTCACCAGCAGTAAATAAGAAAATAAATTAAAAATTGCCAGTGATCTAAAGTAAGGGTGGATTTCTTTCATTATATGACTTCTCCAAATACGTGAAAGAATACCAAGGTAGTCCTAAGTGACCAATATTTAAAATGTATTTTTTAATTTAATACTTTCTAGGAATCATCTACATTTAAAATGTGTCAGTCCCCAAAGTTGAAATTTCTACTTCAGTCAACAAACAGAGATCATTTTAGAAAACAAAGTAGACGACAATGTTAAAGTTTGCTTAAATATATTAAAAAATGCACACACAGAGACAGAGACACAGAGACAGAATAATTAAACACAATTTCAAATCATAGTATTAAAATTCCATGCATTTAAACTCATAACCTACATTTTCATTCCTTTAAACAAGCATTGATTTCAGTTAATTCATGCTTTTACATAAAGGGAGTGCATGGCACAGAGAGGGCACATGGTGCCTACAGATTTTTATGAAATGTAGAGAAAAGGAAGCTAAAATGGGAGAGAAAGACTACACATTTGTAAAAGTTTAGTATCTCAATGATGACAACATAGAACAAAACATTGTCAATTATATTGGAGAAATTTATCAAAACCATTTCCCATTTTCATTTAAATTTGTGATATTATACTTAAAGAGAAGCAAAGAACCTGAAATAAGTAGCTCAAGGTGCAACATGCCATTTCTAACCCGAGTTATGAAGTTTTGAATCCATTGCCACAGTTAAAACAAAAGGAGTTCAATGGGCAAGATTTTACATCCTGTAAAGGACTCTAACACTAAATTACTAACACAAGAGGACATGAACTGCTTTAAGACATGAGAGTATTCTGTAAGTTTGTTAATTCAGAATCTATAAAATTTGGTAATCTGACGAACATTTAAGAAATAATCATCCAAAAATGCTAAAATTTGTTATTTCAGATCTATCCATGCCCTTCAGAGCCAGACAGATGTGAAAGCACAGACCACGTAGTCACGAATCTGCTTGGTTCTCACTCCATAGATGATAGGGTTGAGGGCAGGTGGGATGACCACGTAGAGATTGGCAAAAAGAATATGGGCATAATGCGGGATTTTTTGCCAAGTCGGTGAGTGAGGAAGGAGAAAAGTGATGGTGTATAGAAAATACACATGATCCCCACGTGTAACCCACATGTGCTCAGTGCTTTATGACGAGCATCTTGAGATGGGAGGCGGAACATTGTACGGAGAATGTTAAGCATAGGAGATTCCAACCAGGGCCACATCCACAAGGAGAAAGGAGGCTACAAATAGACCATTATAGCATTCATGCGAATGCTGGCACAGGCTAATTTGGCAATGCCCATATGCTCACAGTAGGAGTGGGCAATAATTCGACCATCACAGAAAGGCAGACGATGAGTTAAATACACAATGGGTAACATGAGCAGAGCTGGGGGCGCAATACAATACCCGCACCAATCCCTGCCAACACCCTGGGTGTCAGAAAGGTTGTATAATGCAGTGGCACACAGATGTCCACATAGCAGTCAAAGGCCATGGCCAACAGGACTGTAGACTCCATTCCTGTGAAGGTTTGTATCAGAAACATCTGAGCAACACAGGTTCCAAAACTAATTTCATGTGCATTAAACCAGAAGATACCTAGCATTCGAGGCACTGAAGATGTGGAAAGTGCTAGATCTATAGCTGATAAGATGGCAAGAAAGCAGAACATAGGCTCCCTCAGCGCAGGGTCAGACCAGATGATCAGGAGTATTGTAACATTGCCCAGCAGAGCCATTAGGTATACAGAGCAAAAAGGCAGGGAATCCATGGAAAGCCTCCCGCCTAGGAATGCCTACAAGGAAAAAGGTGTCGGGGTGCGAAGTTGTAGTGTTAGTGTAGATCATCATGATACTGATGAGAAGTACCTGACAAACTCTTCAAGGAAAATACAGACTTAGCAATGCTTAAGCTCAAATTTGTAAACCTTAACCTCTATCTTTATTATTCTTCCTTAAATAATGAAAAATTTGATTCCTAATAAGAAATAGGCAGAGATTGAACACTTCAAATGGAATGGAAATTGATTTAATAGTGGACTTTGAACACTGTAATATGCATTTGCTCAATTCTCACACAGAAACTAGAATTTTTAATAGCATTGTCACATATTAAAATCTCAATCTCTTATTCTGCTTAATGATATTACATGCCTCACTTTAGCACTTCACCACATAGCATTACAGGAGAACAGATAGAAATGGTAGAATAAAATATATGACTCAACATACAAAACTCTTGGTATGCCTAGATGTACATAATGCTAGACACTGGAGCAGAATTTTAGTTTGTATCCTCGTTTTGGAGTGTATTTAGAAAATCAACCAAACAACTTAGTGTGCTGCTTTAATTTCTGTTTCATATGCCCACTTTCATTCTCCCATAGATCCAGTTTCCTGCTATGAAAACATTTAATAAAATATGGAATGTTGCTCACAGAAACCATATCCAAAAGAAAGATGCATTTTTTTTGCTACTAGGATCCTGATTGGAATTTAATTAATAAGGAAGTCCAAATGTCATACAGATTGAAAAATACTCAGAACCAACCAAGAATAAACATGCAACAGTTATGCTCTTCCCTCAGTGGGAACACTAAGGTTTGTAAGATGTTGGTGTCTTACAGAAAAAAAAAAAAAAAAAAAAAAGCAGTCAATAGGCAGTTGAAGAAATTCATGTTTATGTATTATTTCATTTTGTTTGTGATGTTCCTTGCATCCTTCCTGCAATTCTTGCTTCCTTCCTCTCTCTTATTCATTCTTAATTAAAAAAATAGTAAAGGAATAAATTAAAAAGAGCAATATAGAGGGGTATAGAGTAAAATAGAAGGAGGAATGAAAAGATGAGACAGGGACACTGAGAAGATGGAGAATGATCACTGTTAATGCCGTCCCACAACTGAAGGCAAATTCTAAATTCCGAAAATTATGTTACTCATGACTGTTTAAAAAAAAAGAATTTCTATGTTGGGAGCCGCAGCCCCGAGCCCGGTCGCCTTACTTGGCGGACGTGAGGCCTGTAGGAAAGAGCAAAGCCTGAGCTAGATTACCCCTCCCATCGAGTGTGCTAAGATGGCGCTTATCTCCTGCTTGGTAAACAACCCGCCCTGTAAGATCTCCTGCTTCACAACCCGCCCTGTAAGATAGTCTGCCTAGCAACAACTGATGTTAGCTAATCAGCCCGCATCGCGCGCTTTGAACTGATTGGCCACTGTAACCCTATAAAAGTGAGTGCCTCTCCTGCCACGAAAGAAGAAGCAGAAGAAGCAAAAGAAGCAGAAGAAGCACGCAAGGAGCCGCGGAGAGCGGACCGGTAGAGGCTTCGGGACAGACTGTAGGGAGAAGCACGCAAGGAGCCGCGGAGAGCGGACCGGTAGAGGCTTCGGGACAGACTGTAGGGAGAAGCACGCAAGGAGCCGCGGGGAGCGGACCAACAGAGGCTTCGGCCGGGAGGATTCCCGGGGCAGGCTGTACGGAGAAGGAAAATAAAAGAAAAGGTTGTCCACTGCCAGACTTTGTTGTGTGTCCTTCCTGCCGGCCGGGAGTGACACCGACATTTCTACATTCAGTACATCCCACTAAGACTGTGTGTAGTGTCCATCTCCAATGTTTTCATCACTCTTTCTGTCATTTTTGTAATCAACTTTGTAAGTCCACACTCACCAATTGTCCTGTGCTAGCCTTATTTATTACATGTTATCATAGATGACCTCAATACAAATTATTGCTAGGTATAGAAATTACTATTCATACCTTAAATTACCACCATAGATGGTTATTTCAAAAATTTAGGTGTCCTAGTCTGTAATAGTAAAGTGTTCTTTCTGTCAAGAAATCTTTCCTCAGTAGTGGAGGAAGAATAGTGGTTAATTACTAAGTCAATTGCAGCACGTCCCTTAACTGTTCTATAGGAATCTGTGTCCACTGCTTGTTTCTACAAGAGATTTATAGGATGCTTACCTCCAGGAAGACATTTGGAACATATTTTACAAAGGAAATGGACCTCAAAGATTTTAAAGTCTCATCAAATGGTTGAAGTATGTATGTGTCCAGAGCAAGGGAAAAGTACATAGGAAATGATGGAATTTCAGGAACAGCGTAAGCAACAAGAGAAATAAAAGCCATGATTTATTCCAGGCCGATATAAAAACATACCCGTTGCACATTTATTCACAGACAGAATCTCCTTAATATTCACATCTATCTAAATTAGGTATTTCAATATCTACCTGAAGTTTAATTTGTGTTAGATCAGCAATTTAACAGTTCAGTAACAAGGAAAAAAAAATTTAAAAAAACACCCAGATAAAAGGGCAATGTATTCTGCATTCCAAGTTATTAGAAGTAAAGAAATTTTGTCATTTTTCAAGATACCTAAAATCTATGCTTTCTTAAATATTTTCATGTACTTTCCTTATGACCCTGGAATGGGTGCATTTTCAAGGCAGTCTGTCTTTTATTGTCTGTAAATGTTTCATGGTAAAAGTCTCTTTTGATCATTTGTATCATTAGAGGAGTAATAGTGATTTCAGCAACAATTTGAGTAAAACCAACTGACTGTTATCTAGATATTGGCATAAAGGAGGAACAAGGCCAAAACAAAAATATTTGCAAGATCTACAGGCAGGGAATAAAGCAGTTAAAAATACTTAAGGAAAAAGGGAATCTGAAGTGGAAATGACAAACCTTTAAAAAGAAGGACAGCCAAGAACAAGAGATGCTATTTGGAGGAAACACACTATGGTGGGCTCATGAAAACATTTTTTCTTCTAGGATATTTTAGCCTTAGACTAATGAATAGTATAAAAAGGTGGGACCCAAGAAACCTTGGAATGTAAGTAGCATACTTTCAGTCATGGAAATAAATTCACATGACTTAATCAATATAAATGACAATGTCAGATTTTGTGTTAAATAAAACTTTCTATATTTGTAAATGGCATCTGTGAAAACCAGGAATCTTGTCAAATAATGTTATTAAAGAATAATAAAAAAATTTCCTTTTTAATAAATCCAAGAGGTGGAGTCTAGGAAAAATAAAATGGTTTTAACTAATATCTGCAGGCTTGATAATTTTAAATTCATTTTAATTGATATATACAAAAATTATACATATTAATAGGGAACACATTATTAAAGAAAAAAAAAACTAAACTGCATTTCACTTTTCATAAAAATCACATAGTATTATGTTTTAATTACAAATAAACTAATGGAAAATTGCATATCTTAAATCATATAATTTTATTCTAGAATAAGGCAATATGTGAAACAGTTAAGTATATCTACAATGATTTGGACACCGGGTAAAAATAAATGAGGACATACACAAAATAATGAAATTTTGTACTTGTCAGTCATGCATCAATACCGGTCAGTGCTAATAATAGCATCATTGTTCTCTAGCCACAACATTTTAAAAAAAATTGATTGATACAATTTTTTAAACCAACACATTTGTCTCTCACTATAAGACTTTTTCAAACCATTATTATTTACTTGGTTCATTGCAACCCCATGTCCTGCATTACATAGAATCCTGAGTTCTGGGATCAGTCTAATACCTGCTTTATGGTTGCAGTCAAAAGGAAGTAAATAAGCATTGCTGTTAGATCTGCCACATTTCATAACTATTAATATTAGTATTTTTGGGCCCCATTTTCATCTACAATGAGACAGTAGAGAAACATTCCTACCAGTATCATTAGATTTAAAGACAATAGTTTTAAAATAGTTTAAACCATATTCCAAAGATAATCATGCTATGCATTATTCTTTAGATATCAGTAGACTAAGTGTGTAAATCCAAATGGTTTTAGTAGTGTTTTATGAAAATTGCTAGTCACAATTCTTCCTCATTTTCTAAGCTTCAGCCTTACACTTCTTTCCCCAAAGTATGTAAGCTCCTCTTTTGCTCTTCTGCTGTGCCTCTGTCTATTTGTCCTTCCCTAAATTTTATGGAAGTACTTCTCACAAGACACATAGGAAAAACTCACCGGATTGAGCCCAGGATGGAATCCTGTCTCTGTTTTTTCTCATCCTATCTTGTTCACTTTTTATGACATTACTTCACATTGCCTGAGGGACCTGCAATATAAAATCCCCTAGAGATGATGTGTAAGCCAAAAAAAAAAAAAAAAAAACCAAAAAAAAAAAAAAAAAGTCTGAGGATCACTTGGTTACATTGCCTTGATTCAGGAAGGGTGCAAAATTAAGGCACTTACATTACTAAGAAAATGAAGTCAGTAAAATGGCAAAACAGAGGCACTCAGCGTTCTTTTCCCCTCACAATCACTGATTATTAACCATTCATGGAAAATAATTTTGTGAAGGTTCTGCCATTCAAATAAGTTTTTTGAGCAACGTGGTGGAGCAAGAATTAGAAAAGACATATAGAAAATTGTAAGAAGGAAATTTCACTTACCCATGTGAAATCCAGCACTCGGCCACAGGGTCCCTTCTGGCGAAAGAGGGCTCAATGTGGCATGTCTGTGCAGTGGAGCACCACTGGCTTTATGAAGGAATCAATTTTCTCTTTTGATTTTTTCATTAGTAACAACATGGCTGTTAACTGATATGAAGAAAACTATCTTATTACAGAAAGACAAACACTACATGATCTTATATGTGAAATCTTAAAAAAAGGAAAATGTACAACTCAACAGATAGGTGGCCAAGGCACTGGAGAGAAAATGTTTAGTCATAAAATTTTAGCTAAGCAGAGGAGTAATTTCAAGAACTCTATATTCAAAAAAAATGGCAACTATACTTCATAATATTCTATCATATACTTGAAAATTACTTTAAAAATAGTTAATATTTTGTTTTCTACTAGCATGCAAGACCTGCCTGTCACGAGAATGACGTTTGTCATGAGCTTTGAAAAAGTGAGTCAGAGAGCTGAACATTTTCCTGACTCTGGTTAACATGAATGTAAATGTCTTTGGGTTTCAGCCCCATCCAAATGCCCTACATTGAATTTTATTGTCAGACATCTCATGAATATACCAATGTTGACATTTTACTTCTGTAAAATATCTTTTTTCCAATAATTTATTTTAAATATCTAATGTTTGTATTAATAACCCATGAATCAAGGATAAACCTATGTGAAAATACAGAGTTTTACGTTAGAAAGGACGGGAATAAAAGGTTCTTACAGAGTGGATAAGCAGGAAAAAGGATCAGAATAACGGAAAATTGGATTGGTTAATTTCAGGTTACTTTTCCTTTGATGATTTAATCAAAGAGACTTTCTATCATTTGCTGGCTGGGATTGAGCTGGCTTTTTCTGGTTGGCTACTCTGAATATTCTACATTTAGGAGAACTTGAACTTCTTGAGGATTTTCCTTTTTCACTTTGAATACTCACTGCTTACCCCAAGTGATTCAGTTCTGCATTTTCCTGGTCTGTCAGCTCTTAATGCAGCAGCTCACTCCAAAGCAATCTGCTCTCATGAATTTTAATTAACAAAAATAGTAATAATAACTATAGGAGTAATAAAACCCAAAATGTGTAAATTTTGTCGTTAAACAGAGAAGAAAAAAAGTGCTCTAAAGGATACAACTGCAAGTGTGTTTAGGTGTGTTAAGATAGATGACCACATTAATGTGTTTGGTTGGATCATTGAACACAACTGTTTGCAGTCTCTCTGTTTGAATGTCCACTTTGTATGCTTTGATCCTGTGACTTGAGCAACTATCTCTAAGATCATAATGTGTAATCTATTTACTGGTGATTTCTTACTGTTTTTTGTTTGTTTGTTTGTTTGTTTTTGTAGTTCTGTATTACTTGTACCCTTATACTGTTTTGTTTTTTCTCTTTTTCCTTTTAAATAAAAATTTAAAAAAAAGAATTTTAATTAACAAATGTTTTTTTAATGACTATATTGCACATTATGGATGTTATTTTACCACTTTCCATACAAATCTCTTACATAAATAGGAAAATTTCCTCTTTTGGAAAAGGGGGAGGATGTTGGTGTGTTTATTCAATATCATAGAACTCATAATCAAAGCAGTGATACTCACGTCTGCATGACGGTTACCTAAGTTATTTCCTGCAAAAAGCATAGAACAATCCTTGGTCATTTTAAACATTTCGCAGCACCTCAATACTATTCTCATGAGAACTTTAAATACTGTGATTAGTATGAAAGAGATGGATAAATAAAGAAGTACACCACTGAAGAGACAGTAAAATGGATACTTGTTTCAGGGAGCTGGAACTGTATGTCTTGTTTGACCTCATTTGGGAACATGAAAGTCAGGGAATTCAAATTCCCGGCAGTTTTTGCATGTTGCAAATGACTTTAAACACCACAAATATTAATTTGAATTTGTAAATATATTTTAAGAAAAATAAAAATTTATAATTTGAAATTATAAGTCTCAATTGTATATGTGCAGTTTATATAAAATGCATACTTGAGATACCTAGTTATTCATAATTTGAATGGAGAATGTATGCATAATGTTAAAATTTGAAGGTTTTTTTTTTTTTTTTTGTCTTTTTTGAGACAGGATCACTCTATGCAGTTCACGCTGGCCTTGAACTCACTTTGTAGCCCAGGCTGGTCTGGAACTTGCAAGGATTACAGGTTGGGATTATGGGTGTAAGTCACCGTGCCTGGCTAAACTTTGAAGCTTATAATTAAATAAATTGTGTCATTCATACAGAACTGTTTGAAAAAATCATTAAAGATCTAAAGCTGACTGAAATACATTGAAAACTAATAATCTATCTAATTAAAAATACTGAAAGATTAACAGTATCAGTTTTTCTACATTAATGTTTAGATATAATTAAATTCTCATCAAAATTTTATTCTGCTTGTACCTCAATACTTTATATGAATTTTTTTATAAATTGTGACAGGACTAAGGAATATATAATAACATAAAACAGAATAAGATATAAAATTTAAAGTCTGATATGATGGATGTATTTAAAATCATATAATTACAAAATATAAAATTAAGCTAAACAACAAGATAATATGAATGATGTTAGTGTTTTAATGATATTTTAATATTAAACATAAAAGGATTATGTAAAACATAATGTTAAAGACCAACAAATGTAAGTTCTAACAGTTCTGTGGAAAGGCAGGCTGCAGAGCAGCTGAGGAACACACACACTCCTCTCCAGGCGATTTTTAACGTTACAGAAGTTGTGTTCTGAGTCAAAATCTTAACTCCCCAATGCTTCTTTTCTCTATGTCATAGGGAATATTTAAGAATTCCTGTGCATAGGAGACTGGGGCACATAGAAAATGGGCTCATTATGGAAAGCTATTTGTCATGAGAGGAAGGAAGACTTGCTCAGGACAAGGAGGTGCTCATTTTGATCCTCACAATTCCTGGTGAGGTTAAGCAGTGCACACTAATGCTCCTTATGTCAAGAACTGTCTGCTCAGCAGTCACATGAAGGATTTCATGGCTCTACTCAGAGCAGCCGCACTCTGAAATACAGGCCTGTGGGAGATTACCAGAGACAACCAATCTCATCTGGGTTTGTGGCTCCTGCATGCATTTTCCTATCTCACAAAAAATGGCATCTCAACTATTTTAGGCAAAACCTGGCAGTAGTTTCCTTAGGAGGAAATTTATACATGTGTTTTCTCCAGGCCTCAGAATATCTAAGGCAGATGGAGAAAAGTATGTGAATTAGGTAGATGCGCTAGCATAAATCCTGAGAAAACTTTAGAAAAGTATGATACTGCAGTAATGTTTTATCACGATCAAAGCAGTGCAGATTGAGTAATTTATACTTAAGAATGGATGCATGCTAGTGTTTTATAATTTCATGTCATTATTACAATTGCATATTATTTGAATCCAAATCATATATCCACAAATTATTCAAACCAACTGAATGTTTTTACTTTGTTTTTGTATCTGTGTCATAACAATAATCACTTTCCCCAATTCTCGTTGTTAGGATGATATAATTCAGTTCTGTTGAAGGCTGATACTTGAGTATTGCTAAAAATTAATACTATAATTATGAAACTGTTACTGAGTTTATATTGAAATTATTTACCAGAAAACAATAATATTCTTTTCTTTTTCTTTTTTCTTCAGGTTTTCACTGGAACCAGAAACAAATATATGAAAATGTATAATTTCTATCTATGCTAGATGAATCTGTAGTGGAATAAAGAAGAAAGACATGAAAAAGTATAAAGTGCATCATAACAGACTGAGGAAAGCCTAGTGTGGATAGAGACAACAAAGGGAGGTGTCAGTGATAGTTCAGTGAAACTAGGAAGAGAATGTCATAAAATCTGATAGATGAGTAGAGGTCCAGTACCAGTAAAAATTTATTAAAGATTGACATGGTTTGAAAATAACCATGAAGAATGAAGACAACTTTCATAGACTGAGAGATGGCCAGCTCTCTAGGGAGAGAAATGTGAAGAGATGTGTATCAAATAGTTAGAAAAATTCCTTAGTATGCACTGTATTAGACAAGAGGAACATAATGTGCTTGTAATTTCCTGAGTTCCTCTGAGGCATACAGTTGTGACTCTGTATTTTTACACACCTTGATCACTACTGGGAATTCATGAATCATTGAATAAATCACTACTGTTAGGATGAAGTGAAGCCGTAATAACCAAAGTAAATCGTGTACTCTCTGTACTCCTTTCCATTTATCACTCAGAATTCTTCTAACTTGGATGTGGGTCTCTTTAGAGCTTTTTCTGTCCATATAGTTATCGGTAGAATGGTACTACCGTTCTATAGACATGTATGATTCATTTTTATACACAGTCAGTAGTAATAGAAAAATCATGATAATGTTATATTTTATTTTCATATCTGTGATACAGTTCAGAGAAATACACTGTATTTCTTTTACCTCTGAAGATATATGATGATAGACTAAGTGCAGCACACTAGACCACAATTGTAATTCTTTAAGGCCTTATATATCTTAACTTTTCTTTGATGCTCACACCCCAAAGTTCTGCTTAGTTTCACTGTTTCAACTTCAGAGTCTCAAGAGATGAGTATACTCTTTTGATCATAAAAATACCGGGGTACATGAATCAAGCTATAGAAGAAATGTGTGTTTTATATAGAAAAAATGTATATGAGGAGTAGGTTACAGCATCTAGACCCTGTCATGTCAACATGCAACAAAATTTATGTGTATCTGTCAACCTGCATTCTCACTGGCATTCCTGGCTTGCAGACTGCCTCTCCCTTGTATCTCCATCCCCTTTTGCATGGTCTATGATCCTACTGAGAAACTGTTCAGTTTGCTTTATCACCAAGACACATCCCAGCCTCCACGAATCAATGTGTCTCTTCCTCTGCATGCTGGCATGGCTAAGTTGTTGTGTTATTATTTTGGTATATTTTATCAAACTGTAATAATAGGCAGAGTACACCTGGGAATCTTAACTTCTGATACTACATGTGTGAGCAATCAAAGTTGTTAAAATTGATTTATTAAACTTAGAAACACGAGTTTGGATCAGATTTATTAAATCATCAAAATCCCATTTAGATGTGTAGTTAGATCACACTAAGAAATATGTAACTCTGGTTAACTAATGACTGCCACATACTGCTTTGCTGAAAGAAAAATTAGTTTTGGTGCAATTTAAACCAAAAAATTAAGTAACATTGTCAAGGTATGATGTAAATATAAACCTCTAGAAAATTGTTGTTTCATGAACAGTTATTTTCTTTAAGAAAACCTTAACTTCTTTCTGTTCTAAAGTGTTACAGTAGCTCTTTTTATTTATGTAACTATTATTTGCTTTGTGATGCTTTAATTGCATGTAAAGTTTTCTATATGTAGATAAAGTGTCTTTCTAACTTTGGACACCTAATTCAATATAAAATACTTAACAACCTAGATTTATAGGCTTAGTTTTGTACCAAGGGACGCATGCATAAACCAAGTGAGATGAATTTAGAAAGGAGAACTTCAGAAGTGAGGTAATTATAAAATGACTATGATTGTCATCTAAGCCTGAACAGATAAAATGCACTCATATTAACACATAAGGCAACAGTCTTAAATATATACCTTGCAGATTTTTGAACTACTGTTCCAACTGTGCACAGGTTTAGCTTGCACAGTGAAGGTGCAACTTCTCTGAACTAGATTAACTTTAGAAGACTGTGTGTGGGACATCTTGCTTAGGGACCATTCACTTGAACCCTGAATCCAGAGGCACAACCTCTCACAAATTGCATTATTTCTCTAATTATCATACCCGAATGAGGTCCTTTTTATAACTGGGATTAAACATACTGAAATAATATGCAGAGTTTAGTGAAAGTGATCACGGATCACCCTCTTTCAATGTTATCAAGGCACTATAAACTTTATCTTAGTGGCAAGGTGAGTCTCATGATTAACTTTTGATGAGGCAGCTTATCTACAGTTGAAAAAATATTTTTTCTGATTAACCCCTAAATACCATTTCCATTGTCAGTGTAAATGCCTAATATTTAGTTAAAATATATTCTTGTAACTATAAAGGATTGGACGAATGCCTTTAAAACCCTATCGCTAATCAAAACACTTTTGATAACACAGTTTTGCTTGGACAGCTCCACAGAAGAAAGGTGTTATTTTCAAGAAAGGAATGCTGTTTCTTTTGTTTTCATTGCATTCTTTCCTGCTTTTTTTTTTCTTTTCCAATCATTTTCTATATTGATTCATGGCTTGCTTATCTTTCTGTTTTTCTCAACTATCTTTAATTCTTTTCTTTTCTTATTTATATTCTTTTTCCTTTTGCTAAAAAAGCTTCCTTTTCTTATTCTATTTTTCAACAGCAGTTAATTTTTATTTTTCTCAACAATTACTTTGTTTTTTTTTATTCTTTCTCTTTTTATTTTTCTCCTTAAGATATTCCATCTTCTTTTACTCTCTCCATTTTTCAAATACCTGCAATGCCTCTCCTTTCCTCACTGCATTTTCTTCTTCGGTTTGCCTGCTGTGTTCTTCCTCCAGCCTCTTTGGGCAGTTAGTTTCTTTGCTTCCTTTTCTTTCATAGTTTTCCAGGCCTCCTTGCATTCTAATGCTTCTCTCTTAGCAGCTTTTGTTTGTTCATTTTAGAACATTATGTTTTTACTTTCTGTCCTTTTTATTCTGTTCTTCTCATGTAAATATACATATTTTTTTTCTAACCACTTTTGTAATTATTTAAGGCCCTTATGTGATCTGCCATGTCAAGCTCTGGGTTCTGCTTCTGTGAAGGCTTTTGGTCCAAGACTTTCAGAGCCCCTAAGTAGTGAAGAGATATAGCTGAACCTAGAGTTCTTACCGAACTGTGTTTCTTCACAAACTCACAAGTTGTTAATCTGGCAGAGGCACTGGATACTCTATTTGCTGTTGACATTTTACTCTTGGTGGATCTGTCTTCAACTGTTTTCTGGGAAAGTATCTGCATCAGCAGGGCTGAGGAGGATGAATGAGGAGGCCCTCAAAAGTATCTCAAGAGGTGGAGAATCCTGAAATAAACTTCTCAAGGTTAACGGTGCTAATGTTCAGTTAACAGAGGACTCTTTTCCTGTACACAAGAGCACTAGGTGGGGCTATTGGAAGGAGGAGTGAGGTGAGACATATCCTTGAGTTGACAGCAGTGCTTTTTCAGGGAAGGCAGCTAAGGGCGATGCCCTTGAATGGGGCTTAATGACTTTTCCCATAAATTTCTAAAAAATGAAACCAAAGTTTTTATTATCAAAGTCATGTTCAGCCAAAAGTTTTCAGCTACCACTGTTCACTGTCCCCATGCAGGTGCCTTTGCATTGGTAGGTCCAACAGTCCTCGGAGATTTAAGTGGCAGGGAGCAGCTTTGAATTTCTCGTTCATCTCTAGTACAGCCTTCTCCTTTCATCTTCAAGGCCATCAGTGCGCACCTCATTTTTCCTTGAGTTTCTCAAGTTCAAGAGGAACAAAGTCTACCAGAACTGCATTTTTTTTCATTTTTATCTAATTTCCAGGAATTATGGTTTCTGCAACTTCTCCATTCTGATCTGCTCTGGTGCCTTCTCCTCAGATGTGGTTGGAAAGAGTCTTCCAAGGCTTTCTTTAAGAGATGTTAATGAAGGCTTTTAAATAACGGATTCTGTTTCTCAAGACCAAGGTCTGCAGAGAATGTGTCTTTCTCAGCGTCCAGCTGTCTGACACTCAGCGTGGGAAGGGAGGAAGGCGCAGAATCCACGTCCTCACCAAGGCAGTTTCCTTCTCTTCCCTTTGTTCTTCCTTCTCCTACACATGGCTACTCTTTTTAACAAGCTCCATGGCTGAGGTGAAAACCTAAAACATTCATCCGCATCAACATTGCTATTTTCTGAAAAGGTGCTTTTGATTTGAAGAATTCTGGGTTTCAGTTTTATTTTAATTCTCTTTTTTCAACTTCTTGATCTTTATTTTGCGATTCAGAGAAGGAATTTGCAATGTATCTTAACAGACATCAGATGCTTGTCCTTTATGATTCTTGATGGCCACTTATGGCTTGCCTCTCCTTCTTTCCCTGTTTGATTTTTTGGTTTTCAAAAAACACAGTTGTGAAGAACTCTTTTCTTCATCAGATACATGAAAATAATTTATTTTTAACTGAATTTTCATCTACTGAGATATCAGATAAATCACCTAAGGAAACAGTATCCCTTTCAAAGCTATCTGAGTACTCTGAACTCTGCCTGGCTGAGTGGGCTATGAGTGCACTTATCTGCTCATTATGGAGAGCTGTTCTTTTGCTAACTTTTGGACTCTTCATATATGCCAAAGTTGTGTGGAAAACTTTGTCAGCCATCGTGTATTTTTCCCTATACCTCTGTTAAATAATTAATAAATGGTTAGAATAATTCATTCAATCTGTGATAGTGGCAGGCTTCATGCAGAAACTTCTAGATGGACTTCACTATGCTCACCTTCTAGGTGCAGGAAGCAGAGCCTGGCAGGGCTTTGTTGCCCTCCATCCTCAGGGATCCTGGCTCTATGCCTACCTGGCTGCAGCTGAATTACTGTATTTTGTTTTGGTGCTACTGTAAATAGTGTAAGGTTTTAATGTATAATTTGATTGTCCTTTGGTATGAGGGAAAGGAATTAATTTTATGTCAATTTTATATCCTGCATCATGAGTATGATTGGTTATTTTTTCAGACTTCTTGTTTTGTTCGAATTTTCTGTGATGGTAATTATGTCATCTGCAATTATAAAGTTATTTCTTCTTTTCTATCATAAATATCCTTTAATTTTTTGGTATGGTTGTACTAGCTATGATTCCAGCATGATACTGAATAGGAGTAGTAGGAGTGAACATGTGTTTTGTTCATGGTCTTGGTTTGAGAGTTTAGGGTTCCCTGCCTTTATATGTGATGACAGTTGCATGTTTACTTTTGCTCCAGTTTTTTCCCAAGTTTAGTTTTCCTAATCTTCAAAGTGTTTTTTATTATGAAAGGTTAGTGGAAATTATATGATGTTTTATATGTCAATTGATGCAGTCATATTGTTGTCTCTTTAACCTAATTACGTACAGAAATACATTAATAGACGTTCAACTGTAAAGCCACACTTTTATTCTATAACATCTGTAGTTTTGTTTTCCATGGTTTCATTTACCTACCATCAATATTGCTAAAAGAATTTTAAGTGGAAAATTTCAGAAGTGAATAATTCATAATTATTAAATTATGAACCACATGTACTTTCCAACTTCATCCAACCTGGGATATGAATTATCCCTTTGTCTGTTGTACCCACAATGTGTAAATAATCTGTCTGTTATTCACATTAGAGTTTGGGCCATATTATGGGTTCTGTGATGAGCACCATAATTCTGAACATTGAAATTCTGAAACATAAAAATCCTTAAATTATAATTGTTATATTTGAAAGACCTATATTGATACATTTAAGTAGAGATGTATTTGAAAAATAGAAAATATGATTTAAAAACCTTATGGTTCATTTCCCACAGAAAAAAAGTAACAATAATACACATTTTTGCAAGCATAAACACTGAAGTATATTACTGACATATATTAGGATAGCAGGTCTGAGAAAATGAGCCACATTCATAACTAAGTAGATTAGAAAATGAAATTATATAAACACATTATATAGTTGTTAACTGCAATTTGCTTAATACCTGAGGTCATCACACATGCTATGATGGACAATGTAGAGTTTTATGGGATTAATAAAAAACCAGGATAGGTCACTACTGCATATACAGTTTCCTAAACAGCTGACATCTGACAGAATTTAACTTTGATAGCATAGATGTGCAGAAAAGGACAACTCTTTATTTATGAAGGATGTCTCCATGTTTTTAGGTATATGCATAAGACTAATACACTAAGTCAGTGTGTGACAATACCCTTTTGTGCAATCAAATAAAGTACATAGAGCTAATGCACTAAGTTAGTGTGTGATAGTACTCTTTTGTGGAATCAAAATTACAAAAGTAAAATAAAGTGTTGAGAACTGAAATCCCGCCTCCCATACTGGATATTATGTAAAGATGAAATGGATATCATAGTAAGCTGTTTAAAAATAGGTTGAGAATTTAGAATGAAAAAACTGTAAAATAAGGAAATGGGAAACTTACAGGAAAGTCTGACATTTGAAAATATCATTTTCAGGTTCACATTATTGGCAGCTGCACGGAGGAAATCCGTAAGAGCTGTCACTCACATTAACTATACTCTGGAACTGTACATCATGATGAACAGCTGTTCTTATTATTCATTCAGGATGTGACTGTCCATAGAGAATACACTCATATTCAAATTCTGCATTTGTTTCATTCTTGAAATATTTCTATGACTTAGAGTACACTGAAAGTATTTCCCTGTTTTGTTTTTTCATTCTCTATTTTAGTAATTCCCAGCCTGCAATTTATAAGTGATTTTGTTTTACTTGTTTAGTTAATCATTTTGTGAGTGTCAGGACTGAAGCTTAGGTCACTGATATGAGATCTGTGCTCTAATTTAGAGTGATAAGTTGTCTTGTAAAAAAACTACGTTAGCTGAATCCCACAAATTTTAGTGTTTGTTGTAATTTTTATTAAACCAAAGTACAACAAAATGTCAAATTACTTCCTGATATTTTAATTATATTTGATTAATGTGTTATCAAAGAATGTGTCATTTCATTTTAACATCCTATGAATTCTTCAGTATTTTGATTCTCTTATTACCTTGTGGTCCAAAAAAATATTTTTGTTATTTATATAATTTTAATGTTCTAAGTTTTTTTTTTTTTTTTTTTTTACTGTTCTAGCATATTTTCTATTCTGGGAATATTCTCTGTGCACCTGAAAAATGTATATTATTTCTTTTTTTTTTTAATCGGTACTGGGGATCGAAATCACAACTGCCTGCTTGTAAGGCAGGCACTTATGCCGCAGAACTAAATCTCCAGCCCCTATTCTTTCATTTTGGAAAGAAAAAAATTGACTTACAGAGTTGCTTGGGCTTTCTATTTCCTCATTTATCTTCTGTCTAATAGTGCTATCAACTGCCAATAGCAGCACATCAACATTTTTACTGTTACTTCTGAATTCTTTATTTTTTTTTATTTATGTGAGATTTTACTTCATGCATTTTGCTGATCTGTTACTATATCAATGTCTATATTTAACTGTTCTACTTTTCCACAGGATTGGCATTTATATCACTCTAATAAAATGACCCACTTTTTTTCAAGTATCACTTACACTCTTTAAAGTCATATCCAAGGGAAAATATAAAGAATAAATGGATAAAGCTGTAACACTGAAGCCCCTGGGAACGACATAGTCAAGAACAAAAAGGGATTAAATCTGTGTATGGTAGCAAGAGGCATTATGGTAACCATTGTTGATTACTTTGTATTATGTTTTTACATCATGTACTATGTCCATTTTTGTTTTGACTGACTGCTTTGTTTTGTCATAATGTATTTTTTTCCAAAAAATGTAACAATAACTATGGGAATAATAAAACCCAAAATGTGTAAATGTTGTTGTAAAAAAGAGAGGAAAAAAAAGTGCTCTAAAGGATTCAACTGCAAGTGTGTTTAGGTGTGCTTAGGTGTGTTAAGATTGATGACCATATTACTAAGTTTTTGTTAGATCACTGAACACAACTGTTTGCAGTCTCACTGTTTGAATGTCACTTTGTATGCTTTAACCCTGTAACTTGAACAACTATTTCTAAGATGACAATATGTAATCTATTAACGACTGATTTCTTACTTTTTTTGTTAAATTCTGCATTACTTGTATCCTATACTGTTTTTTCTCTCCTTTAAATATTTTTTTAAAAAATCTGTATCTGTTTGGTTTTCAGGTTTTTAAAATGGTACTACAAACTATCTTAATAATTAAAAATACTTTGTGGACTCTCACAACAATGAAGATTTTTTTTTAATGTGCAAGTTAGGAGTGATTGAACCAAAGGAAATATTTCATTGTATGTACACAGAAATATGAAAGTATTGACTTTGGAAGAGATATTCTTAATACTTGTATGGCAGATTGGAGAAATTAGGCAAACTGGATAAGGAATCTTGCTTCTTGTGCTAACATGCAATGTTTTATGTCTTAAACTTCATGCTGTCTTAGGTAGGGTCTTAGAAATGTCAACTCCATAATAAAGAGATCTGTAGCTTTTGCTCCAAGTAATGACATTCTAATAGAAATCATGCAATGTGGATATGATGAAATCCAATGTTTGGAAGGAAATTGTCCACAGAATTTGTCATATATTGATTCTTCAATATGTTTTTGCAGAGTTTAAATATAAATTACTAGTATTAATTTTAGCATTTCTATGTTTGACAATTTTTATGTAGATGACATTGTTCTAAATGTATGTCTCATATCCAGCCAACAATGAGAGAGCTATTAGTTTTACTATTTTATAAAGAAATCCAGATATAGAAATATTTGTTAAAAAAAATTACTCAGGTATTATGTGACAAAGCCACTACCTGAACAACAGTCTGACTTTATTTTTTAAATTTTAGATACTTATCATTAGAAAAAAAATTATAGTCATGAACATACAATTTTGGTGATAAAGGTAGAGAATTTGCATACAGGAAACATTTTTGATGAAAAACCATAACTTGGTGATCTTTGTTAGCGAAAGCTCAAATCAGCTCTAATAGGTTACAGAACAAAACCACTAAGGAGCAACGGGGGCATTTAAGGCTAGACAGAAAGGATTTCATACTAATAAGATAAATGAGGTTAAATTTACCACTTTTTGTATATGTAGAAAGACCACAGAATTGGGCCATGTTTACATGGTGAAAAAATCATCTATTTTAAAAATTCTAAAAATTAATTGTGTATTTTAGTACTGTTTTTTAAATGTTTTCATACATTCACTTTGGTTTGTTCTTTGTTCCTTTTGTTTTTCTATGTCTGGAGCAGATCTTGGAGTCTGTGGAATAGTCTCTGAGGACTCTGTCCCAAAGTGCTGCCTAAAATTGAGGGTGAAATGGGGTGCAGACTTACAAATATGTCTGAGATGCAAGAAATCCATTAAATCTGCCCTGAAATGCCACACATTTAGGAGACTAACACTGGACTCTGATGGTTTGTGGAAGGCTAAGGTAGATGAGCTGTGATTTCTGGTGAGTAGAGGTAGCAGAACACAGACAGCCTCAAGAGCAGTGCAAGCTGAGAGCTGGACTAGGTGGTCATCCTTTGCCAGACAGGAAAGGAAGTTATGTAATAAATCATCTTACATTTTGGATTACTGTCAGGATATAGAGTTCTAAGTTTAAATCCAAAGACAGCAAGAGAAACTATATCATCAGGTTTGTTAGGATTTTTCTGGTCAATGATAATGTTTAAATTATGTTTTTATTGAACACAAGTAATACTTAGGCCACTTATAAGTACCTTATACACAAATTTTGAAACAAATTTTAAAAAGAGGGAGGATTCATTTTTTTTTACCTTATTAAATTTATGAATTGAAAAAAAAAGATAATAAATGTTACAAAATGCATTATGCCAAGGCTAAAAGCAAAACTTGGTAAGATTTAGAGTGTTATAACTGCTGTGTTATAAATTAAAAGACAAATTCCTTAATATTTTGGTACTTCATAGCATTTTGAAGAAAATAAACATTGTCTTTCCTTAGTGCCTTTAGAGACTATTGAAACAAGGAACACTACAATATATATATATATATATATATATATATATATATATATATAGTCTTCTAAACGCAAAACCCTCTAAGCTTATTGAGTTTTCTTCTACGCACATTTGCAGTGTCTTTAACTGATAGGGGGAGGTGTCACAGAATGTTGAATTCCTAGTACAAATCAAACTGACAAAGATGAAATGACCGCATATTCTGAGAACTTCTGATATGATAAGAACAGTGGCTGAGTCATTAGAAACCACCTTTGCTTCTTTTTCCAAGTGATCCTGCCTGTAGTCTGTCAGTCATGAGCAAATGGCCATTTTCAGTGCTGATCCAGCACCTCAAGAAAACAGCAATTTTATCTAAGAATATCTACTTATGTTGCTAAGCGTCTGCTTGAATGTATGTAAGACATTACTAGGTTTGGACCTGACATAAATCTCTGTGTCAGTTAATAATGATGAGCCAGAATAAGTTAGATTTTAAAAGCAAGAGTGTCTTTAAACTAGGATTTGAAGTTTAATTTCATTATGAATTTTCTGAATGCAATTCTTACTTTCTTTTTATCCTTTTTGCTCCATATACAGTATTAATGTGGATATAAGGAAGCGAAATTCTGGACCTACTATATGTCCTACAGGAGTTGGCACTCTATAAAATTCAAGAATGTATTTTAGGAACAATGGAGGTAAAGAGGAGAAACATTTATTGAGAGAAAAAAGCTCCTGTCTGAGAGAGAGAGAGAGAGAGAGAGAGAGAGAGAGAGAGAGAGAGACAGAGAGACAGAGAGCGACAGAGAGACAGAGAGACAGAGAGCGACAGAGAGAGAGAGAGAGAGAGAGAGAGAGAGAGAGAGACAGAGACAGAGAGAGACAGAGACAGAGACAAAGACAGAGAGGTTCCCTGGTGGGTTGACAAAGATTCTGACTTTTCTAAGGACTTGTATAGTGTAAAACTATGAAGTGAGGTGGGTCTAAGTTGGTGAAATCTTTGAAATACAAGGCAGATGGGCATGAGATGGGACAGAGCTATGATCAACCAATCAAACAATCAGATTTATTGCTCAGGGAGAATTGACCAGATTTGGGCTGAATGGAGAAGCAAGTCATGTAGCAAACAAGCATTCTTACAGCTTCAGTGACTCTTCCTGCAGGGTCCTGGGATGGTAACTCTTGGCTTCTCCAGGCAATTCACATCTAATTCCTAATGTTCATACTTAGGGTATGGTTGCATTTCGTTTGCCTTCTTTTTTGAGATGTGGCCTCCAAGGTCACAACACATTTGGTTCTCTGCCCTGGCTTCCTGGAAAGGTTAGTCCTGCTTGCCTGCTTGAAATATTTATAACTATATTAGCTGCAAGAATGTTTGAAAGTCTCCTGCCAGACAGTGGATCCACAGAGCTCAACCCCATTCAGTTGTCTTCCAAAAAGAGCAGCTAGTTCTCATTATTACAAACCTTCAGTGAGTACACTGAAAAGTTCATGTTTAGAGTTAGAAAACCATCAGTAAGCACAGAATGAAAATTTGGAATATGACCAAGTCCTGAACACAGAATACCTGCTACTTATTCTCATGGTAAAAAAGAACAGAATCCAAATCCCAAGCCTCTCTGTTTTGTTTGTTTGTTTGTTTGTTTGTTTACAGGTAGGAATTCACTTCTTCAGTTCAATCTTGTCGTAATGTTATTCAACCACAACAGCAGCATCTTTCACCCAGCCACATTTTTCCTCATTGGAATCCCAGGTCTGGAGAAGATCCATGGCTGGCTCTCCCTGCCTTTCTGTTCTATTTACCTTGTGGCTTTAATGGGGAATGCCACGATTTTGATAGTCCTCAAGACAGAGCAGTCCCTCAGAGAGCCCATGTTTTACTTTCTTGCCATCCTTTCAGTAGCAATTTGGCTCTTTCTACCACCTCTGTGCCCTGCACGCTGGGGATCTTCTGGTTTGAAGCTCTCGAGATTACCTTTGGAGGGTGTGTGACTCAGATATTTTTGATACACACTGTCACTGGCATGAAGGATGAAGTCCTTATGGCCATGGCTTTTGATTGGTATGTGGCCATCTGTGATCCATTACAGTACACAGCCTTCCTGACATCTCAGGTACTTGTGGACGTTGAGTTCTGGATTGTGATTCATCCAGCTTTCTGCATACTTCCCATGATCTGTCTCATCTACAGGCAACCCTTTTGCCATGCTTGTGCCATACCCCATTCCTACTGTGAACATATGGGCATTGCAAAGTTATCCTTTGGAAATATGCACATCAATACCACCTATGGACTCTTCGTGGTCTCACAGTTTCTTCTGAATCTTGTCCTTATTGCCAGCTCCTATGTGCACTTTCTCCATGCTGTCTTCCACCTCCCATCACAGGATGTATGGGGAAAAGCCCTCAGGACATGTGGCTCTCACGTTGCCGTTTTCTGTGTTTTCTATATCTCATCATTCTTCTCTTTCCTCACTCATCGATTTGAACACAGCACTCCGCACTACATTCATATTCTTATTGAAAACCTCTATGACCAAACAGATAAGAGAGCGAGTGCTCAGTGTGCTTAATAAAGTATAAGTCTCTCATATTCTATTTCTAAGGCTTTTGATTCTTCTAACAAGACTCATATATACTTGTCTTAAAGAATATATACTATTCCTTTGCCTTCTTCCTGCTGTGCTGTAATTCTAGTTGTTGTTTCTAAATGACTACATGGAATGTGGACCAATGGATTCAGAAACCTGCAAAGAAATACCATTGTATTTAGATTTTGCAGACTCTTGGATTATCATCTTGGACAGGGACTAATTAGTGCCCCTTTAATGACATGCGAAGAGCCCCTTTTGTGGCTTTTCTGGTGGAAGAACATGTTATACTCAGTTTCTTATGCCCTTTGGCTAGACACATGAAACATTAGCAATTTATTTTATTTTATTTTATATGTTTTATTTATTTATTTTTTGTATTTTTGAGACAGGCTTTTGCTATGCAGGCTGGTCTCTAGCTTGCAAGGATCCTCCTGCTTCTGCTTCCCAAGTGCTGAAATACAGGTGTGTGCCACTGAGCCCAGCTAACACTGCCAATTTAAAACTGAAAGGGTTGTTGACCCAGACCGGACACTGTAGCCAGAAAAAGCCTCAGCCAGAATTAGCGAGCTCCTGTCTCCCCCACCCCTAGAGATTTACCTGTAACCCTATAAACCCCCACCAATTGGAATCTGTCCCTGGCGCCAAATGTGTGCCAAATAAATACCTGTGCATCTCTAATGGCCTTGGGGCACTGCCCTAAGCTAAGACTACTTATATTCCCCCACACCATGTGTCTGTGTGAGAGATCACCAGATTTCAGTGACCGGCGTGTCACTCCTCTCTCTTCCTATTCCCAGAATAAAGGCCTCTTTTGATTTATACTCCTCATCTTTTGGGAATATTTTTCATCTTCTTGAAATAATCCTATCATTTGGTGCTGTGACTCGGATTGGCAGGCGGTTGACTCTTGGGACACACATGCCCAGTTGGGTCCCCAGCTGATTCACGATCCGGTAACATCCTGGCTTGATTCTGTGTTTTTCCTTCTTCCGAGATGCATTTCACCTCTCCATGCACCACCAACCGGATTGATTTAAGGTGAGCATGCTCTGGACAACTCCTGGCACTGGGCTGGGCCCCAGTGGACTGGTCTCCCCCGTTTGCGTGGGTCTCTAGCATTTGCACGTCCCTAGGACTGCCCTGAGCAGATTTTTTTTCTGGGCTAGCCTGTGTCCACACTAAAATCTCTCATGTTCTTTGGGTTCTGATAGCCCAGAACAGAGATTTTTGGACTGCCCACTCTGAAAAAATCCATCAATTTCCTTCAAAGCCTTGCGCTTTCACCGGCAAAGCTGCTACTGACCTTGGGCAAACTCCACTCACACATTTCTCAGTGACGACTAAAATATACGAGTTTTGGAACCTTAGCCCCACTGTGTGGCGCCACAGAATCAGTGATGGCTTATTCTTTGAGCCACAGGTTTTTACTTGCCTAAATCAACAATGGGAAATTTACTTCCTCACCCCCCAAAAATGCCATTACAATGCTTAATTTCCAATTTACATACCTTAGAAATTAAAAGTACCATAAAAACTAAATTATTAACTTTTTACTGCCAGGAAGTTTGGCCTATGTACCCACTCCTTGGCAAGCATTGGCCTAGGGAAGGAACATTTGATGTTTCCATTCTACAAACACTGCATGATTTCTGTCGAGCCAGTGACAGAGTGAAAGAGCTACCATACATAGAGGCCTTTTTGGTTCTGAGAATGCATCCATCTTTCATTAAGTCCTGTAAACCCATTCAAATACTCCTAGCTAGCTCTCCTGTGAGCAAACCTGTTTCATCCTGTCCCCAAGGTATGCTTGATGACGTTCCGCTGATTTACCCTTGGGCTCCACCATTCCCCAAATTAATTCTTCATCCTTATCTCGCTTGCCATTGCGGCCCCTCCCCCCACTCCTGGTCCCTCTGCACCAAAATTATGTCTCTCTCCCTCTGCCTTCTGTGATACAGGCGTCTCCCAGCATCTCTGCTCTGCCCTCTGATACCTTCTCGCCGCCTGCCTACCACACTACATCACGTTCATTGTGCCCTCCTGGAAAGCAGCGTGATTTTTCCAGCTTGTGCAGTAAACAGCTGCCATGCTCGCTATGTTTGGGCAGCTGTGGTGGTGATGGAGCGCCACCATGTTCCAGTAATTGCCATGACAACAGGGCGCTGCCATATTCCCATAGTTCAGGCGGGTCACGCAGCAATGGAGCACCACCATGTTTGGGTATTTACTATGGCGACAGAGTGCCACCGTGCTCAGAGGGGTTAGGTAGTGCACCACCATGTTTGGTTGATTACCATGGTGACAAGGTGCGCAATGTTTATTCCAGTCTCGTGGTCAATGGGCGCCCGCTTGTGGCTCCTCTTGTGAACAGCAACAGCTGCCTTGTCGCAGTCCACATGGTGATGGCGCACAACAATCCTCTTGTTTCAAGGCACGCAGTGCAATGCTATCTGCCTCTTTCCTCATCCCAGTGTGAGCAGCAGCCACTCTATAGCTGCTCTCCAGATAATTACTCACACGCATCTATCAGGCGGATAGCTGCCCAATGGCACTCTTCTTCACATTCTTCTCCTCAGGCTCTGCTGCCACATCGGGAACAAGCTGGCCCCGAAAGGACTTGTTAATCTACATGTGCCATTTTCTCTTTCTGATCTGTCTCAGATTACCCATAAATTAGGCAGTTTCTCTGTTGACCCACAGAATTGTATCAGGCAATTTGAATTTATCACCAGTGGTTGTGATTTACATTTTAAAGATGTTTATGTGATTTTAAATACCGCCTATAGCTTGCAAGAGTGAAATCAGCTGTGGCAAGCAGCTCGAGAAGTAGCTGACCACAGGCATAGGGCAAATTCCACTGACAACGACCCTGGGCCTGTAGCTGTGCCAGATCAAGATCTTACCTGGAACTATCAAAATGGACAAGGTTCAACAAAATTACATAACATGATTGAGTGCCTGATTGTGGGCCTTAATAAGATCACTCACAAACACACTAATTATAACAAGCTTTTACAATAGACCCAGGAGGCTAATGAAAACCTGGCTGTGTTTCTAAATTGGCTTTGGGAAACCTTAATTAAATATACCAATGTAAACCCAGACTCTCATGAAGGGATGATTGTTGTTAACTCTCATTTTATTCCACAGTCTGATATTTGTGCAAAATTACAAAAGGTTGAACATGGCCCTCAAACTCCACAAGGAGATCTACTTAAATTAGCCTTCCATATCTTCAACAATAGAGATAAGCTTCAAAAAGAGGAAAAGCAAGCTCAAAAATTAAAGTTTGCTAAATATCAGTCTAACCTCTTGGCAGTGGCACTCGGAGCTCCCAAGACAAAAAATCCACAAAAAGGTGTGGCTGCCCGAGTCTCGCCTGGACCATGTTTCAAATGCAGCAAACAAGGACACTGGGAAAGAAACTGTCCTAACCCTGGCATTCCCGCTGGGCCCTGCCCATAGTGCAACGATAAAGGGCATTGGAAGAGCAATTGTCCTAAATGCCAATGAGTGACTAGGACATCCTCTAATCCCTCACCCTCACAGGAGACTTAGTCAATGCCAGATTCGTTGCTGACTGACCTGCTCGGATTTGCTATGGAAGATTGATGGGGCTTGGGGCTCACAGCCCCCACTCTGGTCACCTTGTCAGAGCCCCAATTCTCATTGGAGGTCTCAGGCAAAATAATATCTCTGCTTGTAGATATGGGGGCAACTTATAGTGTATATTCTGAATTTTCAGGACCTTGTAGTAAGTCTATGATTTCTGTTGTGGGCATTGACAGCCAGCCGAATCAACTTTTGCAGACTGGGCCTATCCCATGTAGATTCCAGACTCTTTTCTTCACCATAGCTTCCTAGTAATCCCAACATGTCCCACACACCTTTTAGGTAGAGACCTTCAAAAGCTTAATTTTTTCTTCACTTTCTCTCTCCCCACAGCCCTAATCCTCCAAACAGCCTCACAATGCATTGCAAAGGCATTCCCCCTCTTCTTCCTTCTCTGGTGGACCCCATGGTTGGGACACATCTAATCCTACTCTGGCTACACATACAATGCCTGTTTTAATCCATCTCAAGGATCCCTCAATTTTTCCCTGTGTTTCCCCAATACCCCATAGCTTCCCAACATTTAAGGGGACTTAAACCCATAATTAAGTGGCTTTTAGACAACGGTTTTCTTAAACCTACCCATTCACCCCACAATACTCCCATTCTTCTGGTACTCAAGTCTGATGGGTCCTATCACCTGATACAGGACCTTAGGATAATTAACAGTGTTGTTACCCCAACTTACCTAGTGTTGCCAAATCCTTATGCCATGCTCCCTCATATCCCTCCCTCCATTACTCACTTTACAGTTATAGATCTTAAAGATGCCTTCTTCACTATCCCCCTACACCCTGAGTGCCAGAACCTCTTTGCGTTTACATGGACTGACCCAGACACTCTCAGGTCTCAACAACTTACTTGGGCAGTGCTCCCCCAGGGGTTCAGGGATAGTTCCCACTTCTTTAGTCAGGCTCTTGCTACTGACCTCACAGAACTTGATCTCAAACCTAGTGTTCTTCTTCAATACATAGATGACCTCCTATTATGTTCTTCATCCCATATGTTAGCCATACTCCACTCAGCCAGCCTTCTTAATTTCCTTGCTAGTCATGGATACAGGGTGTCTCCTGCCAAAGCCCAGATGGCCTCTCCAAAAGTCAAATACCTAGGTCTTGCTCTCACCCCCACCACTCACTCCATCACTTCAGATCGTAAGGCAATTCTTAGTGATCTCCATGTGCCCACAACTAAATTGCAGGTTACATCTTTCCTAGGTTTAGCTAATTTCTTTCATCTCTGGATTCCTAACTTTGCAGCCCTAGATCAACCCCTCTACAAGGCTGCTAAGGGTCCCTTATCAGAACCCCTAGACCCTACTAGGCCCATACATGCCTACTTTCAAAAATTAAGAGGATCTCCTAAAAGCTCTAGCTCTTACCCTTCCTGATCCCACCCAACCTTTCATCCTATTCACTACTTGTCAGGGCCACAACACTATAGGTGTACTAGTACACAAAAAGGGACCTTCTTTTCTAGCAGTAGCCTACTTGTCAAAACAATTAGATCACGCAATAAAAGGATGGGCTCCTTGTCTCCGAGCTCTTGCAACTGCAGCCATCCTGACACAAGAAGCTAAGAAGTTTACATTAGGTCAATCTATTACAGTACACTCACCTCATCACCTACGTGACCTTATCTCACATAAGGTGCTCCCCGCCCTAATGACCCCTTCTCGCCTTCAGCAGGTACACTTAGCTCTTGCTCAAGACCCTTGCATCTTTATTGCAACTAGTGGTCCTCTTAATTTAGCTACCTTACTTCCCACCTCAGAGGGCCATCCTTACCATGACTGTATAGAGTTTTCACAGATCACTCCCAATCCTTTCCCTCACATCAGTAGCACACCTCTCTCCTTGGCCTTTGACACATTGTTCATAGATGGCAGTTCAACAAACACAGACAACCAAAAGAAGGCAGGATACGCAATAGTTAACCAGTCAAAAGTTACAGAGGCAAATCCACTGCCACCTGGAAGCTCTTCCCAGAGGGCAGGACTTATTGCCCTTACAAGGGCCCTTACACTAGCAAAAGACGAGAATATAAATATATACACTGACTCAAAGTACACATTTAGCATTTTACACTCTCACGCCTCTATCTGGCAAGAACAGGATTTTATTTCCACTTGGGGAACCCCCATCATTAATGCTCCCCTTATCCTTAAACTTCTAGAGGCAGCCCAACTTCCAAAGCAGACAGCATTTATTCATTGCAGAGAACAACAAAACTCCACAGATCCTATTGCTCAAGGCAATGCCTTTGCAGATTCTCAAGCCAAGTTAGCTGCACAAGGGCCCTGCCCTTCTCATCTTCTCCCGTTAGTCCCAAACAGTCTACCTCAGCTAAAGTATTCACCAGAGCAGTTACAGCTACTTCCTAAACCAGGTTACACACAAAACACTCAGGGTTGGATTTTTCAGGGATCTAAACTTGTTCTCCCACATCAACAGGCCTCAGACAACATCACTGACTTATGCAACTGTTTTCATATAGGATCACAGGTCCTATACAAACTCTTAGCACGAATAGTCACACGCCCTTCTCTAAAAGGTATCATTCTTGAGATTACTCACACCTGTGATCTCTGTGCCAGGACCTCTCCTCAGAGATGCATGGCACCTCCTTCCTTTCCTACCCATCAGTTTCAGGGACACACCCCTTGTCAGAACTGGCAGATAGAATTTACACACACGCCCCACCACAGGACTCTCAAATATCTTCTCAACTTTGTTTGTACCTTTTCAGGATGGATAGAAGCCTTTCCCACAACTAGGAAAACTGGTGATATATTTACCAAAATCATATTACAAGAAATCATTCCAAGGTTTGGTCTACCTCAGAGTATTCAGTCAGATAATGGTCCCGCCTTTATTTCTCAGATCACTCAACAGGTTTGCTCAAGCTTACACATCACCTGGCACCTACACATCCCATACTATCCACAATCCTCAGGAAAAGTATCAAAAATATACATTTCTTCTTTGATATTTTGCTTTATTTATGAGTGCAAACCAATATTTGAGTATCTTCATAATTTATACTTATTTTTTAATCCATTGTATGTCTTGAATATTTGTGAGTTTTGAGGGTAGATCAAGAACCTAAGCTAACATAGGCATCTGGCTCTGTATAAGTTGCATTTGGTTTTTCTGTTAAATGATGTTTCCGAGTTCAAAACATCCTTGCCAAATCTTTAACTTGAGATAGAATCATCTTTGAAATATAGGGATTTTAGTACATATAATGATTGTCAAAACCAACATATATTCAATACTATTTCTCACAAACACTGACACTGAAACTCAGGTTGACCCTCTGCATAACATATGCATAAGATATATATATATATATATATATATATATATATATATATATGCAATATTTCAATCTAGTTCTAGTTCTATATATGTCTATACTGGACTTTCCCTATCACCTTATTCACTTTTATTTTTCAGTCTATATTTGACTATAAAATGCCTTATGCAAATTTCAGCACCTTGTATTATGGACACAAGATACATCTCTAGTTCTCTGCCAAAAGATAAATCTAAAAAAATACAAATTAAGCTATAAGTGTCCACTTTTCATAAGAGATGGAGAAATGACTTTTAAATGATTTATCAGTAAAATTCAAAAGACTAAGCAAAATGTTTTTTGTTTAATTAAACTTATATCACTTCGTATTGTTTACTAGGTTCATAGTTCAGTCAAAAAAAGAAATGGAAAATATAACAAATGTCTTCATTCCTGAATATAAGAATGAACAACCATAACTATTCACTAATTTCAAAGAAAATACAACATTAATGTTAAAATCATCTTTAACACTGTCTGAAAAAGTTTTTCTTTTATTTTTCTAATGGTGAATTTTAGTTTTTGTAAAACTTGAGTAAAGTGTTTAATTTTACAATAATCCATGTTATTTTGTTAGGTTATTTTTAAGTAATTTACATATACTTAAATAAAGTTTACTTGATATAATTAATTTCATTTATATATTCAATTGTTGCTAATATATTTTGAGCATATTTTATGTTTTATAGTAATGCAATGAAGCTTTATTCTTTGAAGTATAATTATTAGATGACAGGATTAACATCTGTGAAAATATGTCCTCTTAATACCTATTTTTTGATTCACCATTTTTAAAATTTTACATTTTCTAATAACGTTTTATGTTGTAGTATATTTAAATTAGTTTATTTACCTCCATTTTTCAAATTCTCTTATCTTCTACTGTTGGATATTTTATACTTCTTCTATACAGTATTATTAAAGTTTTATTTTCCTATTTCACTTTCTGTTGTCCATTAGACTAATTTCCTATTACTCTATGTTGAAAAAAACAAAAATGTTAGCTGGTGTACATTTTTGGGTTTAAAAAATTATTCTATGTTTGGGATATATAAGAGTTATCTGGGGGGCCTCATTCAGGTATATAAGCCATCTTGATCATTCTTAATACTTTTATCTTTATTCTACATTTTCTCCTTCCCCCAATCACTTTCCCAGTATCAAAATTTCTATCTTTTTATTTGCTACCAAATCTTCATTTTAATTTTTTTCTTTCTATATTTGGTTTTTCATGTAATACTTCATTTTCTGTATCTGGATTATTTCTGCTACTATTATGATATAAAAATCATCCATTTTCCTGAAAATGATGTAAATTGATTCTTCTTGATGGCTGAGTAGTACTCCAATGTAGATATATTGCATGATCTTTATCCAATCATCTGATGATTGAAGTCAAATTCTTTTTGGAGCTTAGCTACGTTGCATCCATTGCTCTCATCATGCTGTTGTCTGGAAACTTCTCTGCTCTACCGACTAGTTTCTTGCTTCTGGGTTAATCAATATTCGCAGCAAGTATCAAAAATTCCATACCATGGCCCTACTTCTCACCCAAACATCTCTTTCTCCTTGATAATATTTTATTTTTCTACAAAATATTTCTTGATTTCTTACCATATTTGAAAAACAAACCTAATTTTTAGAATTTTGGAACAAATAACTACTCCATTAATTTTCTGAATTATTGTTCTGCTTTTTTCCTTAGCATTCAGTGCTCTTAATGAAACTCATTTTACCAGTCATACTTTTGTGCTTGTTTTAAAATAAGCTTTTCTCTAAACTTTAGGAAATATCTGTTTTGTTGTTTAGAAATTGCATTATATTGAGCTTAAATTTATATATGCTTAAATAATGTTCAGTATTTAGTAAATCTTTGTTCTAACATTTGCTCTTGTGTGTGATAGTCAAACTTTAAATGTGTTTTTACTAATTTTCATGTTGTTTTGTTAACATTTAAAAATAAATCAAACTTTGATCCATTATGAATTGTTTCTCTCACTATATCAAATTAACTGTGGTTTTAAAAACTGTTATTCTTAAATATCATTAGTTTTACTGTAATCCTTTTATATTGTAATTATGTTATACAATGTAATTATTTTCCTATCCTGAAGTTTCATATGACCAGTTCCATTAAAAAAATCCATGCTTCCTTCATAGTTATAATTTTCTGTCTCTCCCTTACTCTCCAAAATGCACACACATATGCTTGAAGCCTGAGAAGTGCATGCATTTATAAAGTTTCAGCAGTTTCTCTATAGTTGTGGTTATACTGTTAATTTTTTAAAATGTTTTCATAGTTTTGGGATGTTTGCTTACTATTTATTCTGAGATTTAACAGCCTTTGTAATACCTTGCTGGACTCCATAAAGTTCCTGTGTCAATAAATACTTTGGGGTAAGCTTGTCAGAACAGTGTTCTAAGACAGAGATTTGGATGTAGGAAATTTATTTGGAAATGATAGTAGGCAGAATACTGAGCTCCTAAAGACGTGTAGATCCTACTCCAAAATTTATTCATTTGCCAAATTACATCATGAACGGGTATAAAGTCACAGGTAGAATCAAAGTTGCTAATGAGCTGACTTTAAAATAGGGTATCCTGGATTCTGTGCAGGAGCCAATAGAATCATAAGGACTCCTAAAAGTGAAAAATAGAAAAAAAAAAGGATGCAAAGGAGTTGTGATAATAAGCAAGGTGTGAGTACTGTGGTGTGATATCAGGGATTTTGCCAAGATTCCCAATGGCCTGTATGAGAGGTGTGGCGAAAGAATGAAATAAGAGATGGTAAGCTACACGGTTTAGTATAGATAGCTTTGATACACTACAAAAAAAGACAGAAGTCATTGTTAATAGTGTATCAGGATTTAAATGTCACAGTAGCCTTATCACCCTGTTTGGTTTGAATTTAATTTGTTCTGGTCTGTCTACTCATATTGGATTTGAAGGAACAGATATCTGACCCAAAAATAGCAGGTTATACCATGGTAACTATCCTGAATTTCCTATTAACTTAAGCTGAAATCCTGTACTACTTATATTATCTTACTATGACTGATCTTATTTCAATTTAATTCATAAGACTGCGGTTTTGTCTTGGCTGATTTTATTTGATAGTAACAACCCTAAAAGTAGAGGCAACTACTCTGAAGATGACAAGATGTAAAATATATCCATACCAGTATTAATTATTAACAGCTCTCAAGTCCTAAAATGTTTGCAAAGTTGTGTTGTTATAAAAATAGCTTGGTAATACTATGTTCAACTATATTAAGCACGATGATGTGTACAAGACTATTGAAAATAACAAGAGAAAGCATAGTAACTATGGTAGATCACCTAATGTTGTTGTCTTATTTGTCTTTTTCACTGCATGTTTTTCCAGGAATTTGTTTTGTTGTCTTGTTATGATGTGTTTCCCCTATAATACGGAGAGGATAGATATACATGTAGAAAGTCACACATGAGAAGATTAAAAAAAAAACTATTTATGGGAACAGATTATATAATGCAATATGTAATGAACAGATACTCTGAAGAAGAGACACTAAGAAACCCAATGCTAATTTTGTAGCATTATGATATAAAATCTAGCAATGCTAATATTCACTGATCAGGGTGATATGAGTCTAGTCTCTTCAGTTCAATTTCAGCATATTTAAAGATAAGGACAGCTACTATGAAGAGAATGAGAAACGTGATGGAAGTTATTATTGTCTTCCAAATGTGAGATCTTGAAGACCTAAAAAGCCTTCATCATCCTGAAATGATTTGATTAGTTCTATAATATGCAGTATGTATTTAATGTGTGTGAAGATGGGGACAACTACTTGAAAGAAACTAGAGACAATTAGATAGACAGTGAAGATCTCCAGTGGACTTGCTTTGAAATCTGTATTTCATTATTTTTTTAAACTGTTTTGTTCTGTTTTGATATGTTTAATCTTTCCCTCTATAAGATATAAAACATGTGTGTAGGACTGATAACCATATTACTAAGTTTTTGTTAGATCATTGAGCAGAACTGTTGGCAGTGTCACTGTTTGAATGTCATTTTACATACTTTAATTTTGTAACCTGAACAGCTATTTCTAAGATGACAATATGTAACTTATTGTTATGGTTTGATAACTACTGGTCAACTTAATGCCAGCTGGATTACAACAGCATGCATTGAGAGAAGATGCTCCACCTGAGAAGGGTTGCCAGGATAAATAGGTGGAGAAAAAGAGAGGTGTGGAGAGGGATTGAGGCATTATGGAGGCATTGTTGATTCTCCTACGAGTTGCTGTCTGAGCTGTTGGTTCTCCTGGAGAAGCTTTGGTCTTCACATCAAGCATTGCTTCCTGGCTCTGGAGGAGAAGACATGTGCTGCCTGGTCTCCAGGATGAACTTGTCATGCTGCTTCCTGGCCCATACCCGACTGTGCTTGTCATCAGAGAAGCTCTGGGCCTCTGTGTCACTGAGGACAGCTGTGGTGCCTTTCAGGACAGCCCTGCTCTTTGTTGTGAGTGTGACTTCTCGGCTCCAGTGTAGAACCCTTATCCCACTAGCACAGCTCCTTCGGCCTGTGGGCATAGACTTTCTGGCTTCCACCGCTGACCCTTGGGTCTTCCTGGCACGAATCCGTAAATGAGACTGGCGTGAGTCCTTCTTGTGGGCTCTGGTCTTCCAGTTGGACTCATGGAGGCGTTGTCCTGAGCTCTGGGTTTTTATCTGGACTTATGTGGGACATTGCCATAGGGTTTAGACTCTTGACTAAATAATCTATGTCGTTGGTGTTGAGGATAGATTTCCTGCATTCTCTTGTTAACTTCCTGTGACCATTATAAAAATATTATAAACTCCAAGTCCTGATCTGAATTGTTTTCTGTGTACAACCCCTGACTACAACACTTATCAACTGGTGATTTCTTACCATTTATTTTTCTGTAATTTTGTATTATTTCTACCCTTTTTAAAATCTCCATGTATTTTTTTTTGTTTCTTTCTCTTTAAATAAAATAGAAATGATATTATCCCCCCCCCCCAAAAAAAAAAGACACAAACAAACTTAGTAACACACAAAATGAGGCTGGGACCTCAGTGCCTCAGGATGGGCAAGGATCAAGGGACTCCAAGGCAGCCACTATTTACTGGGCATTTGAGATGGCTGGAGGAGCTATCAGAAGATTTAAAACTGCCAAAACACTTCTGAGGTGGATGACCCAGCAGGCAAGGGGTAATCCTGGGATGACTCAAGAGGATGGGGATGATTTTATAATAAAAAGGATCTCACCCTGGGGAATTTTTTAAACTTAGTGGTTTTAGTTCAGTCTTAGTAGGTGTAGAGAATGACCCATTGATTAGAACTAATGGAAAATACCAAAAGGATGACACTGATAATCCCAAACCTTAAGGAGCCACTAACCAACTCCCCACAGGCAAAGGGCCTGTTCCACTTACTATACGACTCACTTCCAACTGGATCCCATTTATTCAGCCTTACCAGAGCAATTATGCTCATGATCTTTTTGGTTGACCATAATTCTGTCGTTTCATGGCCACCTGCCTTCTGAGTTCCCATTTTCCCCTGACTTGAACCCAACTCACCTCATGGTTTCTCTCTATAAAAGTCCCTAGAGAAGGCAAAGTCTTTGACAATCCATTAAGGACACATTCTGTCTCTCTCTTGGACAGAACCTTTCTTTCTCTCAATAAATATATTGTGCTCTTCACCTCCATTGGTCCTAAAATCCATTCTTCAGTTTTAGAGAACACAGACTCATAATGGACAAGGCACTTTGCAAGTTTCCCTGCTTTGTAGCATTTTCTCATCTCCTTAAATTTTTTACTTAAACATAATTTTCTTAATTTCATCTGTCTTCACAGTCTTACTTTAGATTACCAGCAGCATCTTCAACCCTGCCCTGCATTTCATGGTTTAATGTGGTTCGTATTGTCATTCACATACTATTTATTCTCTTTCATACCTTTATAAAAAAGATGTTTTCTTGGTTCTGTTAAAAACTGAATAATGTGTAAGCAGTGTCTCACACAAAAATGATTATTGTATATTTTTTGAATTGTAAGAGAAGGAACTATGAAAATCCTGAATCTTTGGGTGTCTAATATCAGTCCTGGTATCTCCTGGATAAGTCCTCTAGGATAGAAGACTAAAACCGTAGCCGTATAATATCATGTGATATTATTTTCCTTTCCCAATTTTTGTTGCAAAGATATGATGTTATTACTAAAGGAGATTAAAATTATTTGATGGTCTTTCTCATTTTATAATTATCATATGAGATAAAGAGGCTAAGGCACTTATGTAAATTGTCAGTTGGAAAGTTATAAAAACATGACTGGATTCTGTCCTCTGTATTTTTATCTCTAGTTCCTTTGCTGCCAAAAAAAAAAAAAAATACCAGTATAGTAGCCTGAGAGATCTCAGTGTGATGCACAATTATTTTAATTTTGCCTGCTTTAGGATAATGTTAAACACTGACTCATGGCTTTCTTACTATAAAATTCAACAGTTACACTAAATGTTGGGTTGACATTGTACATCTACACTTGTAAGATGATTTATTCAGATTTAAAAGAGCCATTAATCTGTATTTTAAGGGTTACAGACTGGCCCAAACCTCCTTGAGGAATTTAGAAAATCAAGTCAGAATTCAGAATATGGTCAGAAATAGCCCAATTGCCTCTGCCGTGAACAATGTATACAGGCTTTGTACAGTAAAAATACAGCATAGTACCTCTTGGAAACAAAACAATCCTAAATTTGAAGATCTAGTACAAAAATCAGAACAGAGATCATCCATGGATTGTACTGTTTAATAAGAAAAGGTTAATTCTGATTTCAGAACATTGAGGCCTCTTTCTCCAGAGTGTTCCAAAGGAATAAGTCACTCTGGAGATTGTTTTCACAGTACAAAGCACCACTAGTTCAAGCAAGTGGAGTTCAAAGAATAATATTAGAAATATGCTGATTCCTCTAGCTGGCTCTCCTAGTAAATAACATTGTGCAGGTATAGGCCCTTATTTGTGCCTTTCTGAGCACAAAGTAGCAAGCAGCAAATTATATAAAAGGGAGAAAGGAAAAATCATCTGACTATGAGAAAAGGTACGGTAGTTTATCTCTGACCTAGATCTTATTCTTTTCATGTTTGAAGACTATTTTTCACTTTATGAATTATTTCATTATTTTAAAGTAATTTAAGTTGATTAAATAGTCACACCCCTGGTCTATGTTTATATGGAGGCCAAGCATTCATGAGCTTGGCTTGAACAACTCAACAATTATCCTTTACCAGTTAGCAGAGTAAAACCTGAAGAAATCACGTGTAACTTTTCCCAAGTAGAGGGCAAAAGCTCATCATTTATAATGAGCCAATCTCAAAGTGTTGGACTCAATTTCTAAAGATATCAAGATATTTATATATAAAGTAAAGATCAGGATTGAAAAACTAACAACACTGGTTAAAGACTAATGTTGCAAGTTGAGATATGTTAGAGCAAAGTTTATTATAGCTTTCTATTCCATTATGTTCTAAAGCACAGAATAGCCAGTAACTAATTCTAAGGTAGATTTAACTCTAAATCTAAGGTGCAGGCTATTTAAAACCTACTTTCAATCAGACATGCCTGGTAAGAAAATTCCTCCATTGTAAACACTTTGTAAATTCAGTACACAGATGAATAATTGTAGTTCAAAGAAACAAAATCATTTTCCTTCCATCATCCAACACTGACTCCAGTCTGAAAAAATATTCTAAGTCAATGAACAACAGAATTTGGATTCAGTCCTAGTGCCTGCTTATAAACAGCACTATTTACATGCACGCAGCTCTGTTAATTGGACCTGGCACGAAGAAGAAATTTTGTTAGAGATAAAGATCTACTACAACTCCACGTCATGCTCCTTAATGCAAGCACACTGCTTGCATAAAGTAGTGCTCCTCAAATTAGGATGAGTTTTCCAAGCAATTCTTATTTCTTTTTTGAATTTCTCTTTACTTTCTCCATCTAGTAGTTTGTTTTAAGACTAATTATCATAATCGAGTTGTGTCATCTCTTTCCTACACATGGCATAATTTTTTTCCCAAGGAATTTGACCAGAAAATAAGCTGGAATCAACCCTTCAAAGACACGCAAGACACGTGTGCTGTTCATGCTCCTATGTTTGTGATAGAGAAACAGTTCTCCTCCACAGTGTGTTTGGCTTTAGATTCCTGACAGTCAAATGATAGTTTTAATAGAAAAAAAGACTAGTATATAAAAATTATGTCACTTTCTCTGACACTGTGATATTGTGACTATTAATGCTTTTGTGTGGGCATGTTTATAAATCTGTGTTTTGTTTTTATTTGTCCACAGGAAGAGAGGAAAATGGAAAGGCCTATCATCAGGTCAGAAATGAAGTAGGTTGTGTATATTCCCTAATAAACAGTCACAATATAAATGTATAGTCCTGGTGTTGCATTTTCTATAATTGGCGATGTTCTTATAAACTCACATATTCAAGGCTTGTCTATTATGTATCAGTGTGCAGAGGCAGAATATTTCAGAGATGACGGCACCAGCAAGACTAACAATGCCATTAGATTAATTTGTTGCTAAATTCATAGCTCAGTGGGCTATAGGGAGGTGGCACAGATTTCAGGAGATGGGACATGGAGGAATCAAGACCTTGGGCTCACTGCTGAACGCCATATTTTGCCCTTAAACCCTTCACCTTGCCTCTTCTGTCCTTCGTGGCTGCCATGAGGGGGCTAGCTTCGCTCCACTGTGTCCCCATCCATCACTGAATTCTGCCTCATCACAGGCTGAACCTGCTGTGAATTGAAAACTCTGGATAAATATTGAAATAATTTTGTGAACTGAAATAAATATTTTCTCCTTTAAAAAGATTTATCTCAGTGTTATTTCAAAATGACCAAAATCTGAATAGACCCTTCAACTGAATTTTACTGTGATGGCATGAGCATCATCTCAGGGCAGCAAGCTTATCTGTTGTTAACACTAATGAAAATGAAAAGTCAGCAAAGAATTCTGAAAAGGAAATGTTTTGAGGAGCTTACAACAGGGTCCTCACAAACAACCAAAAGTGTTTTAGAAATTTCTCAGGTTCTTAGGAGTTTCTGTGAAGACTGAATTCTCTCTACTCAGCACAGAAACGATACACTTGTACAAGTTCAGTATCTATTCTGTTCAAAATGTTTCTAATTCTTTGTCCATAAAGTCTAAAGCAAAAATTAAACAAGTCTTCTATATTGAGTTAATTTTAGATTTTCATGTATCTAAACTAGCAATGAGACAAAGCGCTTAATAAGGTTGCACTAACTTGCTATTACAGCTGCAAACACTGACATTCAACAACTAAGTTCATTAAGAAAGGTATTTCTCCAGTTCATGTTTTCCAGTCAGTCTTGGCATAGAACGAGGCAAGTACATATTACATAGTCTAATGTTGGTTAAAACAAAATGTGAAATTTAATTGAATAGGTGTGATTAAGTACATTGAACTTGAATCTATATTTATCATTAATGTTTATATACTTTTAATCCTCTATGATACAGCCATTTAGATAAATGTGATGACAGTTTCTCTGATTTCTTCATTTTCTCTGCATTGACTGGCTGCCAAAAGTTAGTAAGAATTCATATACACAATTATCATGCACACGTGCCCATATACATTTGCTTACATGTAATAACAAATTCTCAATAAAACAGTTGCAAATTTAAATTACTATAATATTAAAGCATCATACACAAAGAAAAGTTGATTTTAGATCTTAACACAGATCTGGTTTAAGACAGGCAGATTAATAAATAAAATGTATCATATAAATAAAATAAAGGATAAAAATCACATGATGATCCTAATAGATCCGGAGATAAAGCCGTAATAAAATTCAACAACTGTTCATTAAAAAAAATCCTGAACATCTGAGGACAGAAGAATTACAATTCAGCCTAACAATGGTTACATATGACAGACTCAGCCAATGTCATACTGAAAACTAACCACATTTTCCCTAAAATCAGCAATGAGAAAATGGTGTCCAATTTCAAGAGTCCTGGTCAGTATAGTATTGGAAACTTTAGGCTGAGGAGTCAATTTGCAGATTAAATCAAGGAACACAATTAAGATAGAAGATATCAAATTATTTCTGCTTGTGGTTTTTATGATACCACATACACAAAAAGACTTCAAAAAGTTAGTTTAATTGATAAATACAATAAAGTAACACTATATAATATCAATATAGAGAAGAAATCATGCTTCAAGAAGGAACTTAATGAGAAAAAAATCAGGAAAAAATGCATTCATAATGCCCTGAAAAATAAAATAAAATACCTGGGCTAAATTTAACCAAGAATGTTAACGTCCTTGGCAAGGAAAATTATAACATATTATAGAAAGAAAATAAAGACACTAAAAAACAAAATGTTTTCATATTTATGGATTGGATGTATAATATTGTTAAAGTACCCACAAAACTGGAAGCTATCTGGATATTTAATAGAATATCATCAAAATATCAACGATATTCTTCACAGAACTAGAAAGGAAGCCCCATAATTCACATGGACAGATAATAAACCCTCAAGTTGAGAACTCAACCATGAGCAAAAAGAGCAATCCCAGGGACTGCTTGATGTTTAATTTCAAAAGGTACTTTAGGGCCATTCTAAGAAAACAGCAACATGGTAGTGCCAGAAAAATACACACATAAAGCAGTAAATAGAAGAGAAGCAAGGAATAAGCTCATGCATTTATACCCATCAGACATACAACAAAAACAAAAGTATACCTAGAACAGACAGCCTGTATAGCGACTGGTGCCAGGAAAACCAAGTATCTACATGTAGAAGGTTGAAACGAGGTCTTTATTTTTTATATTACTATGACTCAGTGACTTAAATATCAACTGGAAATCTTGAAAGTATTAGAGGAAAACTCTTGAAGATACCAACATAGGCAATGATTTCTTCAAAAGGGTGATAGCTCAGAAAATAATAGCAAGAAATGACAAATGGGTTTACAAAAATTTAAAATCTTCTATATATTTCAGGAAATGATCAGGAAAATAAAATACACGCCACAGAATAAAGTAAATGTTTAATATTAATCTGACAAAAGAATAATAACCAAAACATAAAAAGCTCAACAAATTTAACACTAAAATAACAAATAATCCAATCAATTAATGGATAGGTGAACTCAGCAGAAGCTTCTTTACAAAGTAAAAATTGGCATTAAATATATGAAAAAAATATGTATTTAACCACCAGGAAAGTACGAATGAAAACTGCATTGAGATTCTCACTACAATCAGAGTGGTTTTGTAAGGAAAAAAAAACCTCAAAAAACAAAAAAACATTGGTGAAGATGTGTGTAAAGATGAACCTCTGTATATTGTTGGTGGGAACAAAAATGTTTAGCACACATACCATGTAAAATGGTATGGACTACTAAAAAAAGAGAAAGGAGAGTGAAAATATGATACATCTGGCTATACTACTTCTGGATATAGTCTTAAATATTCAATCAGCATATCATTGAAGTGTCTGCTTACTCATAAGTGTAGCACTATTAAAATTGGTTACATTTTGTTAGAGCCTGGGCACACACAAAAGGAGAAATGGTAATAAATGTACTACATATGCCACAAAAAAGAGCTAAATTGAGTGTTTGCTGGAAAATGAATATAACTGGAGATTGTCATGCTTGTGAAATAACTCAGAAATGAAACATAAGATTGTATATTTTCAGTCATATGTGAGATTTAAAGGGGAAAAAGACATGAAAGTAGAAGTAAATTTAGGAAGGAATGAGAAAGAATCCATGGGGCAGGTAGCCAAGAAGTAATACAAAGAGAGATTCAGGTCAAAACTCACTGAATGTACATAAATGTCATAATGAGCATGATAATATATATAAATTATATGTGCTAATAATCATAAAATAAGTATTAAAATATTCAGGAAATAAAGTTAGATATTATATTGTTTGTGAATTGCTTGTTATTGTAAATCTAAATTGCAATTAGATTCAGATTCAGATTTTTTAAGAATGACAATATCAGGCATTTATGCAAATTATTACATTAAAGTATAAGACATTTATAATGAATGTATAGAAATGATAATTTGTGATCAGAATAATGATTCCCATTTTAGACTAATTTCACTATTTATTCAGAAAAATTTTTTAAATGCAAATATAAACTTCTTTTATTACTTTAAATGTACAATTTTCTTTGTAAAAATTACTTTGCATCAAGTAGTTAAAACAACTCAACAGAAAACGAAAACACTAATAAGAACACATAATATTCTTTTAAAATAAATGATATAATGGTTTTGTCAATTATTACTCATCAACAAAAACAATAATTTATAGGTTTAAGAAAAGAGAAGTACGTAAGGAAACTATCATACATTCATTCCATTCTTACTCCATAAATAATAGTGTCACTATGGGTGGTACAAGATGACAGATATTGCCTTCACATATGTGGACATGTGGAGCCACATGTTGCCCAAATCTGTGTGTGAGAAAAGAGAAGAAAGATGGAGTGCTGAACACTAAGATGACACAGACATGGGAGACACAGGTGCCCAAGGTTTTGAGCCTGGCATCCTTGGTGGGGAGGTGGAACACTGTTGGAGAAAGAGGACATAGGAACAAAGGATCAGTATGAAGTCCTCCTCACCATTGATGAAGGCAACAATGAGGCTGTAGGCTCTGTGGAATTTTGTATTAGCACAGGCAAGCTTGATGAGGGCCATGAACTCGCAGTAGGTGTGGGACATCATGTTGGTTCTGCAGCAGGGAAGCCAGTGCAGCAGGAAAGGATGAGGACTGGTAAGTGCTGTGCCTGGTAGTACAACAGCAAGTCCCATTGCTCCAACTACAGGGAGTGTGAGAATAGCTGTGTGTTTTAATGGATTACATATGGCTACATAACGGTCAAAAGCCATAGCCAGGAGGAAGCCAGACTCCACGGTGGAGCAAGAGTGAATCAGGAACACTCGAATGTGGCAGGCTTCCAAGCGAATCTCTCCATCCTGAAACCAGAAGAGCTGAGAAGTTTGGAGATAGCTGTAGTGCACACAACAAGGTCAGCCACTGCCAGCATGCAGAGAAACAGATGCATTGGCTCATGGAGGCTGGGGTCTGTCTTTATGATAAACAAGGGAACAGTTCCCCAGTAGGTCTAAAAGGTAGGCCACACCAAATGGGATGGATATCCAGAAGTGGGCAGCCTCCAACCACGGAAATCCAGTGAAAATAAAGGTTGCTGAATGGGCATCGGTTTTGCTATAGACTGGCATCACAAGAGTCAAGTGTTTTAGTTTCTCTTGCTGGATGTTTCCTCTGGAGCACATTAAACAATAGCTAAGTTTTGAAATTTTCTAAATGAAATTCAAAAATTAATGAACTGTATGTTCTCAGACAAATGCAATAAATATGAATATCTGATAGAAATTGTCTCATCATTTGACAATCAGGTATTATTCTGCCTAAAACATTTCAGTATATAAAAGCACAGAGAATGTCTGAATATAGGACATGAAAATATTTTGCTCTTCATGAGGTGCATTGCAATGTTTTTATTCCTCACGTGTAATCTTGATATATTTTCTCATATCGACATTGACATAAGTTATTGATTTATGAAATTTTAATGTGCAATAAGGTTAATGTATAGATGCTAAATGAGGTTAAGATTTCCATAACCAAATTCAGTCAATCTTATGAAAAATTTATTATCTTTCATTGAGAAGAAAGTGATACAAATCAAAAATTAAAGAGTCAGGTTTTAAATAGAGAATTGATATTTTTTAGTAGCTCCCACAAATTTTTCAGATATATCGTGCAACATAGTATGACTCTGGCATAAGAAAAATAACAGAGAGTTTTCCATGTTTGTGGAATCAGAAGGTTTACTTACATCTCCAGGACACATTTAAGCACTACAGCAATGATGTGCTTACGACAATGTGTTAGGAAAAAAATCACTGTGCCATTAATGTCACTTTTGGGCCACAGAATTTGCATCTACTCTGCATTTCTTCAAGCCATTGTCTCAACAATCTCATTCTAACCTATCACATAAGCTTCGCCACCTCCTTTGATTATTCTAATTTATCAAACCCTGGCTTTGATTGACATCACTACAAAGCCTCTACTCATCCAAATGTAGTTCATAAGTTTACCTCTTTTCCTCAGATATCTATATCGCCTGATCCTCACATTCACTGCCATGTTGAAATTTGCTCATTTTTCTCCCTCCCTTTAAGATTATTTTAACAGCATTCTGATACTCATGCAGGTTCCCTTTTTTTTTTCTTCATCATTTCTTCATGTTTTTATTTTAACAGAAGAGGCACAGTTTTCGATACACTTCGTTCAGCGTTACAGACATTATCAAAAACTACACAGTTTTATGATCATGAAAAATAAGGCTTAAGTCAGTGTCCAATGAAGTAGTAGAGGCATGCGCAGCACACTGGACCTCAGTACCCAGTTGTAATTATCTAAGGCCTTATAGCCTTTGAACTTGTCTTTTATGTTCAACCACAAAAGTGCTGCTTAGTTTCACTGTTTCAACTTCAGATTCTCAAGGAATGAATAACCTCTTTTGAGCATGAAAATAACAGGCTACATTAATCAAGGCAGCTTTAGAAAGCGTGTGGAATGGCATTTCTGAATCAGAACTCTTATTGGACAGTAAGAGAATTTCAGGACACTAGGCTACTGGAAAATTGTAATAAGATAGCAGTTAACTTTTCTAAATTTGACACTTAGTGAAATGAATCAGTTGATTTCCTGAGAACATTTCAAATATTAACACATATAAATTTTATCCTTTTGATTCAGGAATGTTTAGTAATCTGCAATAAAGCTGAACAACTGGTTAGTGAGAGACTTAGTTTTTAGCACACATGTAATTAAAGATTCGTCACACATCATTATAGTGTGGTTTTCCCTAATTATGTGAAGGTCTATGTGGGTATCTGTAGAAATTATGTTTTGTATGTAACCAAAAATAAAGTTTCTCCCAATAAGTTGATTATTAATGACAATGAAAGGGGCTGGGGATCTAGCTCAGCAACATAAGCACCTGCCTTGCAAGCAGGCAGTTATGAGTTCAATCCCTGGTACCGATAAAAAAAAAAAAAAAAGTAATAATAATGAAAGTTTCCTTTCATATTCCTTGAAGACATTATTCTAGATCTAAGCCTTTTTTATTCTTACTAGTCATTTTCCAAAATATCTGAGAAGGAATTTTAACATAACTAGGCTCTGTCATTTATATATTGCTCTGTAATTAAATATATGGTGATATTCTTTGAACTTCAGAGTTTACATATTTTACTCTTTTGACCTAAAATAAATCTTTACCTCATTTAACCATAGTTGTGGTTCTTTTTACATTCTTGCATTTTTTATACACAGTAGCCATCTGCTTTCAAACTTTTCTTTCTAAGCAAGTATAAATATATTTTCCTGGTACAGAATATTTGAAAAGATTTCATGGAGAAAAAATTGAGTAAAGTAAATGTAAATATCTAGCAATTAAGGTTTTTCTCTTACAATGTGTAAATTTAAAATTAAGATGAATAGCACATTAATCATAGTGTATATTTTAAAAATGGAAAGTCAAAATTGATACAAGATTTGAGTTAAAGAGGAACATCCAGGGACAAATGACAGTGGAAAGTGTTGTCATCTTTTTTGTAATAATCTTGGTTTATGTCTTATACTGAGCAGCTACTTTGAAGATAATGATAGAAATTATAATAATTATTTTATTCTCCTATTACTTGAGTGTAAAAATTGGTTTTTAAACATGAAAAGGGTCATTAATTGAAGCAACTTTTAATTAAAGTTTGTAGAACACATTAATACTAAAAATAGTATTTTTCACTGAATTATTTAACTACTTCTCATCTCTAGGAAAAATTTCACTTATAAACTTGGGGATAAGTAGAGTGACTCTTAGTGTAAAACATTCTCTAATGGTCTAAAAAGTGAATCATTGAAATCTCCAGTAGTAAAACAAGAGTAAATTTTAAAATTCCTAATATGTCTACAATCATTCAAAACACATCTAAAAGATACACAATGTACTTCTATCAACTACATCACAGATATGCAAGTAAAATGTAATATTAATGTGATTTTTCTATTAGCATTGAATGTGTACAAAGATGAAAAATACATTTGTATAGATGGAAGTACAATTGTACTGATAACTATATAAACAAATTTCCTCCTAAGGAAAACTACTGCCCCGTCTTAGCCTGTAATAGTAGAGCTGCCATTGTGTGTGAGACATGAACAGTGGAATGAAGAAGAAAGATATGAAAAAGTATGAAGTGCAACCTGACAGACTGATGAAAGCTCAGGATGGAGACAACAAAGGGAGGTGCCAGAGACAGATCAATGAAACTAGAAGAGAATGTCATAAAATTTGATAGAGGAGTAGAGGGTCAATACCAGTAAAAAGTTACTAAAGGTTGCCATGGCCTATATTTCAGAGTGTGGCTGCTCTAAGGAGAGCCATGAAATTCTTCATGTGCCTGCTGAGCAGACAGTTCTTGGCATAAGGAGAATCATGTGCACTGCTTTACCTCCCCAGGAATTGTGGGGATCAGAATAAGCACCTCCTTGTCCTAAGCAAGTCTTCCTTTCTCTCATGACTTATATTGCCCAAAGGAGCCCAGTTAAAGACTGTTTCTAGGTGCTCCAGTTTCCTGTTGACAAGGATTGTGATAGATTCCCTGTGATGTAAGGAAAACAAGCATTTGTAGGTTAAGATTTTGATTTAGAAGACAACGTCTATTACCTCAAAATCACATGGGGTGGAGTGTGCGTTCTCAGCTATCTCTGCAGTCTGCCTTTCAGCAGAACAACTATATCTGACACTTGTTGGGCACATAATCTTATTGTTTCACATACTCTTTTTTAGGTTTAACATTAAAATATCAAAACAGACATCTTTCGTGTTATCTTGTTATTTGGCTTAGTTTTATATTTTGAAATTACATGATTTTGAATATTTACATCATATCAGAATTTACATTTTATATCCTATCAAAATTTTTGTTATATATCCCTTATTCCTGTCATGATTTATAAAAAAGAAAATTCATAAAAATATTTAGATACAATAAGAATGGAATTTTGATGATAATTTTATTGTATCTAAACATTAATATATAAAAATTGATACTGTTAATCATTTAATATTTTTAACTAGATATGCTTACCGCTAGTTTTGAATGTATTTTAGTCACCTTTAGGTCTTTGAATTGTTTTTTGAAACTGTTCTGTGTGAATCACACAATTTATTTAATTATAAAAATTAACATTTAAAAATTTTTCATAATTACTTTCTCTATTCTAATTGTTCAGAATTATGTATCTCAAATATGCATTTTATATAAACTGTATGTATAAAATTGATTTGCATAATTTCAAATTATAATTTTTTATCTCTGACATGCATTTGCACATTCAAATTAATATTCATGTTCACGTTCCCAGAAGAGGTCAAACAAGAGGAAGTTCTGACTTACACTTTCAGCTTTCCAAAACAAGTATCCATTTTACTGTCTCTTCATTGCTGTATGTCTCTATTTCTCCATCTCTTTCATAATAATTGCAGTATTCAAAGTGGCTCCTAAGTATAGTATTGAGGTGCTGAGAAATGTCTAAAATGACCAAGGATTGTTTTGTGCTCCATTCATGAAACAACTTAGATAAGTTTTATGCAGGAATGAGTTTCAATGTTTTGATATTGAGTACAATGATATTGAATAAACATACCAACTCCTCATCCTTTTCAAAAAGACCAAGTTTTGCTCTGTATATAGGAGGTTTATATGGAAAATGGTAAAATAACATACATGATGTGCAATATTTATTGAAAACATGTCAATTAAAATTCATGAAAGCAGATTGGAGTGAGCGTCTGCATTAAGAGCTAACAGATAAGGAAAATGCAGAACTGAATCACTTGGGGTAAGCAGTGTGTATTCAAAGAAAACAAGGAAATCCTCAAACAGACCAAGTTCTCCTAAATGTAGGATATTCACAGTAATCATTCAGAAAGAACCAGCTCAACTTCAGCCAGCAAGTGAAAGAAAGTCTCTTTGATTAAATGATCAAAGGAATAGTTTCCTGAAATTAATCCATTCGATTTTCTGATATTCTGAATCTTAGTACTTGCCTAGTCTACAAGAACCTTTTTTCCATGTTCTTTGTAATGTATAACTCTGTATTTTCAGATAGGTTTATCCTTCCTCCATGGATTATTAATATATACTTATTGGAAATTAAAATAAATTATTGAAAAATATACTTTACAGAGGAAAATGTCAACATTGGTATATTCATGAGATGTGAGACAATAAAATCCAGTGTAGAGCATTTGGATGGGGCTGAAATCTAAACACATTTACATTCATGTTAGCCAGAGTCAGGAAAGCATCCAGCTCTCTGGATCACTTTTCCAAAGCTCAAGACAAATGCCATTCTTATGACTGAGGCAGGTCTTTCAAATTAGCAGAAACAATAAATGTTAACACTAATTTTAAATTAATTTTCGAGTACACGATAGAATATTATAAAGTATACTTGCCAAAATTGAACATAGAAATCTTGAAATTATTCCTCTGCTTAGATAAAATTTTATGACCTTAACCATTTTTTCCAGTATCCTGCCCAACTTTGTCTTGGGTGGAACATTTGCAATTGTAAAAACTGCATGGGTAAGATCATGTAGTGTTTGTCTTTCTGTGATAAGATATTTTATCTTGATATCAGTTAAGCACACCCATGTTGTTACAAATGAAAAAAATTAAATGACAAAATTCATTCCTTTCTGAGGCTGGTGCTCCACTACAGAGACATGCCACACTGAGCCTTCTGTCTACAGAAGGGACCCTGCGGCCAAGCAGTTTTCCCTGTCAGTGGGCAGAAGTTTCGACTGTGTCATATGAGTAAATGAAACTTTCCTTTTTACAATTTTCAATGTGCCTTTTCTCATTCTTGAGCCACCAGGTTGCTAAAACAACTCCTTTGATTGGCAGAGCCACCACAAAATTAATTTCCATGAATGGTTAATAATTAGTGATTGTGAGGGATAATGAATGCTGAGTGCCTCTGTTTTGCCATCTTGCCGACCCTTAGTTTTCTTGGCAATGTAGGTGCTTTAATCTTTCATCTTTCTCTTGACTTAGGAGTCAAGAGAACACTACCAACTGGATCCCCAGAGATTTTTTTTTTTTTTTTTTTTTTTGGCTTTACACATCATCTCTAGGGCATTTTCTATTTCTGGTGCCTGTGAGGCAACGAGAAGTAATCATATAAAAAGTGAACATGGTGGGCTGAAAAAAAAACCAGAAACAGGATTCTATCCTAGGTTCAGTCTGGTGAGTCTTTCCTGTCTCGCTTTTCACAAGTGCTCCATGGAATGTAGGGAAGAACAGAAAGGCTGAGGCACAGCAGAAGGGAAAAAGAACAGATAAAAAATTTGGGAAAATATGTCTAAAGATGAAGCTTAGAAAATGAAGAAGATTTATGGCTAGGAATAGTCATGTAATACTACTTAAACCACTTGGATAACAGCCTGAACCTATTTGGTGTAAATTTTATGAAATTCAATCTGCTGATTTCTAAAAGATAATACATAGTATGATATCTTTGGAATATAGCTTAAAGTATCTTAAAATTGTGGTCTATGTAAATTTAGTGATATTTGTAGGAAGGTTTATCTTTACCATCTCATTGTAGATGAAATCTGGGCCCAAAATATTAAAATAGTTGTGCAATGTGACACAGCCAACAGACAATGCTTATTTACTTTCTTTTGACTGCAATCATAAAGTAGGTATTAGACTGACCCCAGAACTCGTGATTCCTTGTAATGCAGCACATTGGGTTGCAATCAGTTAAATAGAAAATAATGTTTTGGACAAGTTCCATTGTGAGAGACAAGTGTATTGATTTTAAAAAGTCGGATTAATCTTATTTGTGTAATTTTGGCACCAGAAAATGATGACACTGTTATGATTTCTGATATAGTCCATCTCAGACTGGTATTGATGTGTAACTGACAAGTACAAAATTTCATTGTTTGATATACGACCTCCAGTTATTTCCAAATATTGTCCAAGTCACTGCTAGTATATCTAACTAGTTACTCATGCAGTGCCTCAACCTAGCATAAAAATATCTGATTTAAGGTATGCAATTTTCCACACTGTTTTATTTCTAATTCAGACTGTAATGCTATCTCTCATATTTGTAATAAAATGAAATAGTTTATTTTTGCTTTAATTATTAGATCTCCATTGATGAATATACTTTTGTTTGTGTATATCAGTTAAAACAAAGTTAAAATTATCAGTCACACAGCTGTTAGCTAAAACAGTTTCCTTTTCTGCTATAATTTATATTGAAATTGTGCTCAGATTGAAAAACTATTTTTACTTCTAACACTGTTTGACTAGTATCCTGTTTTTCATAGATGTCATTTTGAAAAATAGAAAGTTTTGCTTAATATACAATCTGCCATTGTTACTTACATTGATATAGCACACAAAATACTTCAACATGTGAAAGTATCCTATACTCACTCTTAGGGTACCTGTGTCACACTTTTTAAAAAAATATTCATTACTCTAAAAATGAGATATAAAAGCAAAAACTGTGTTCTGATGAGTGCTCCACATTGTGTATCCTCCAAATAATCTCTCCTGTTCTTTGCTTTGTTTCTTTTCAAATATTTTCTATTTCTGTTTTAGACCATTTTCTGCCATTTCTTTGATGATTTTAAGTACCCCTGTCCACTATCTGTGTAACATGGAACCTGGTCTTTGGGTTTTGTTTCTCTATCATATCAATATCTATATAATAGCCAGAGTGTTTTACTGAAATGGTTCTTGTAATCACTATCACTTTTCTAGTGATACAAATGATAAAAAAACCTTTACCATGAAATATTTACAGACGATAAAAGATCAAATGCTTTGAGAATGCAACCATTTTAATGTTGTATTAAAGATATAAAAGTATTGAAGAAAGTGTAGTTTTTAGTAAATTTAAGATTATAATTAAGATTATAAAGTTTCCTTGCTACTAATATCCAGAAATGCTGACTATATTGTCTTTATATTCAGTAGTTTTTCCAGCTTCTTATTGTTTCTTAAACTACCAAAGTCATGGTTCCTTTGTGCTTATGGATGTTGATTCTGTAATTCAAACAGATATGAAGTTTAAGCAGATGATACCTGTAAATATATGTGGATGGGGGTGTTTTTATGTATGCCTTGGGTAAAGTATAGCTTTTGTTTTTTTTTACTGAAACTTTTCCTGGTATTCACTCTTTCGTGATATACTTTCTCCTTGCTTTGTAAACATATGTGCTTCACCCATTAGATGACACTTTAAGGTGTTTCAGGCGCATTTTCTTTTTCAAATATATTCAAAATTCTCACCTGTAGGTGTTTATAGAGATTACTTATGCTATGGCACAATTTCTGTCACTGATTTTAAATAGTATGAGGTATATCAGTAAATGCTACTTTATTATTTTATAATAAATTTGTATTAATGAATGTATTAATTCTCATCATTTAGGTAATGTTAATTGTTTTCAATTAAAATTTTAAAATAATGCTCATTAATAATTTAATACCCTTCTTGTATATCCCATTTGTGTTACGATCCAGAAAAGTAGAATGAACAGAAATGATTCCCTGGGTGTCCTGGGGAATCCCAGTGGCTAAGTGAAAGTAAACTGTATAGGTGATGATCAGTGAATATCACTAATGGAGTAGATATTGAGGCAACATATGTATAATTTCAAATATAAAATTATTACAAATTAACAAAGAAAAATGACCTAACAAAATGAGTACATTATGTACAAGTTTGTGTGTGTGCACGCACGTGCATGTGTGTGTGTGCAAGGGCGCGTGTGTGTGTTTTGTGTGTGGGGTGTCCTAGAGACAGGGTCTCATAATTATCCACTTCTGCATCCATATCATTCACTCATTGTGTTGTTTGTGTGTGTGTGTGTGTGTGTGTGTGTGTGTGTGTGTGTGTGTGTGTATGCTTTGGTTAGAGACAGGTTCTTTCTGAATTGCTAAATTGTACATGTTAGGGTCTATCTAATTTGCACTTTGTCTTTGTTTCCCAGAGAGCTTGGTTTATGGGTGTATGCCTCCAAGACCTTAAGCGGTTGTTAATTTTTTTTTTTTAATTAAACAGCATAACTTCCTCTAGGACCTTGGCATACAGAATGTGATTTTTCATAGTATTCTTTGTATGTATTTCTAGTTGTGTGAATATATTCAAGAATAGATATGGACGGTGGAATAACAGTCTTCATTTTCTTTTAGATTCCAACTCTACTTACTCTTTTACCTGAGGGCCTACAGATAGATGAACATACATGAGTAAGAACACCAGTTTATGTGTTATCAAGTAGGATGATCTTTCCCAATGACACCTGGTTTCACCCCTCTTCATTCTTACTGCTGGGGATTCCAGGACTTGAAACTCTTCACCTCTGGATTGGCTTTCCCTTTTGTGCCGTGTACTTGATTGCACTCATAGGGAACTTTACAATCCTGTCAGTGATCAAGGCTGAGAGCAGCTTACATCAGCCCATGTTCTACTTTCTGGCCATGCTGTCTACAATAGACTTGGGCCTCTCAACAGCTACCATCCCAAAGATGCTTGGAATCTTCTGGTTTAACTTCACAGAGATACTTTTTAATGCCTGTCTTTCCCAGATGTTTTTCATCCACAACTTCACTGCTATGGAGTCAGCAGTCCTCCTGGCAATGGCTTATGACCGTTATGTAGCCATCTGCAACCCACTCCGATATAACACCATTCTCACCAACAGAGTTGTTTCTGTGATTGGTTTTGGTGTGCTAGCGAGGTCATTTCTTTCTGTAATCCCATTTGTTTTTCTCATACTACGACTGCCCTTCTGTGGGAATTATGTCATTCCCCACACTTACTGTGAGCACATGGGTGTTGCTCGCCTGTCTTGTGCCAGTATCAAGATCAATATCATTTATGGCTTGTGTGCAATTTCAACTTTGGTTTTTGACATTGTAGCAATCACCTTGTCTTATGTTCAGATACTCTGTGCTGTTTTCCGTCTCCCATCTCAGGAAGCCCGACTCAAATCCCTCAGCACGTGTGGATCTCATGTGTGTGTCATCCTTGCCTTCTATACACCTGCCCTCTTTTCCTTCATGACCCATCGCTTTGGCAGGAATGTCCCCCGTTATATCCACATACTCCTGGCCAATCTCTATGTAGTAGTCCCCCCAGTGCTTAATCCTATCATCTATGGAGTTAGAACCAAGCAGATCTATGATCGTGTGAAGAGAATTTTGTTCATAATTAATCAAAAGCAATAGCATCTAAGGCATACTAAATTGACCTTTTCAGCAGAGAAATGCCTTATAATATTATAAATGTTAAAATGCTTGGCTGAAATGTTTATTTAATTTGGTTTCCTTTTAGGTATGCTTTTTGTACAGAAAGCGATAGCCTAAATTTTGTTATGGCAAATAATAGCCTACCAGGAACCTTCTATGTTATTTTTTTTATTTTATTTTTTATCAGTACCAGAATGGAACTCACGACTGCCTGCTTGCAAAGCAGGTGCTTATGCCGCTGAATTAAATCCCCAGCCCCTATTCTATGTTATTTTTGATGACTGATTGTACATTCAAAATAGGTCTTAGAATATCAGCCATATTTTGTACACAGTCCAACCAAATGTCATTCCAATGGTGGTTTCTATATTTCTCCTTGATCCCCAATTCTGCAAGTATCAATACCTTTTCATTTTCCATTGTTATCTCCATTTTTTTTTATTTCTAGTAATTTCTGTTATTTTTCACTCTTCCTCAGAGAATATCTAATGATATTTTGTGATTTCATCATAAAGATTTTCAATATACAAATATAAAATTGACTAAGGACTTACAAATGCATAAGGACATGGAGTGTGGAGATCAACGAATGGAAAACAAATGCTTTATTATAAACTTTTGTGTAGTGATGTCACCAATGTGGTTTGCATTTGAAGAACAAAACTTTGTTTTGAATAACCCTTTTATCTGCTAAAATACAAGAAATAAACACCCATAATCTTAGAAAGGGTAATACATAATTAGGAGTAAAAAAAAAATGTGAGCTGAGATAAAAATTGTGAAAATAAATTTAAATAAAGGAAAAAATGAGCTATGTAAATAAATATGACTCAAATTAAAAATCCTACTTTAACAACAAGGAGGTAATGTTATAACATTATGTAAATTATTTCTATATTAAAGCCTGTGGGTAGAAGAGTTGCTTTTATTTTTCGTTTTATAGTTCTGTGTGTTTTCTGACTTGTTTCAAGTGTTATTTTGTCGTTATTTTCTCCATTTTCTTGTCTTTCTTCATATGATTTCAATGGTTAAAAAATTAAGGTTCAATCTTAATTCTGTCTTTAATGTTATATGTGTTGTTTATCCTTAGTTTCTTCATTTGATAAATATAGTCAGTTATTATTGCATAGATTAAGAATGAGGTAGAATACTTGATAATGTAGTGTTTCAAAAGTAATTACAAGCATGTTCTCTTTGTCATTATTTATAATGAATGCAAGATAAGTGTTACCAGTATAATTACTTGTATTGAAAGGTTTGTTTTGTTCACAGTCTTGTAAATATTGCTACTCTGAGAAGTAAATGTACATTAGTTATCAGTTTCTTATTACTTTTATATAAATTTCCTCTTAATTTGTGACACAATAAATTTCAAGTGTTAAATGTTTATAATATATTCATACTATGTATTTTGCATTTATAACAAATAATTGTATTCATGAACAAGATGCTGTTGTTCAACAAATTCATTACAATTTTAGGAAAGTAATGTGACTGACTTGAAGTCTTTACTCATAGGAAATGGAAAGAAGTCTTACGTTTTATCAGAGTCCTGTCTTCACTGATAGTTATCTTTTCCAAACACACACATACACACACACACGCACACACACGCACACACACACACACACACACACACACACACACATATATATATATATATATATATATATATATATATATATATTCTAACTATATATAATGTTCAATGTTATTTTTATTCTTTAAAATATAAATTTTATGTATTCTTATATTTAGTAAGACTACATAAGTGTTTAAGGTAACCATGTTTCCCCATTACATTTTTTTGAAGCCTTATAATGATCGCAGTTGTAATGTGTTTGTCCTGGTTTTTTTATTTTATTATCTGTGATAAATTAATCACAGATAGGGGCTGGGGATTTAGCTCAGTGGCATAAGTGCCTGCCGGGCAAGCAGGCGGTTGTGAGTTCGATCCCCGGTACCGTAAAAAGGAAAAAGACAAAAAAAAAAAAAAAAAAAAAAAAAAAAAAAAAAAAATCAATCACAGATAATTTGAGGGAAACTAGACATTATAATACACTTTAATATTTAATATTAACTTGTGATTATAATACACTTTAATATTTAATATCTTTACTCTGAATTCCTACCATGCTCTTGCTCTTTTCTTTCCATTGACTGTATCATGTTGTTCCTTATTGGATTGTATTACGTGTGAAAGTATAAACAAATTTCCTATGGAAAATGAGAAAATACAGTAGCCATTGTTCCTTTTCTGTTATTTGGTTCTGAAAGCCCTGCAATACTTTCATTCTCTTGAATGTATTTATACTATTTTGTTATGTTTGATACTATTGTATATGAAGTTATGCTCAACTATTTCAAAGAAAGAGACATCGTGGTAGTTACTGTTAATTATGGGTTTGCCTTATGGTAAAATACTGTGTTCCTTACATTGTTCTGTTCTGATCTGCTCTGTTATGTCCTGTTTTGTTTTAAACTCTGTAAAATAAATTTAAAAATAATGGCAACATAAACAAAACCATAAACTTTAAATTGATGCATATTTATATACATAGCCCTTTTTTTGTCGTCATAGTAGATTGTCAGGATTTGAACAGTAAGGCTGGGGATTTAGCTCAGTGGTGTAAGTGCCTGCATGGCAAGCACAAGAGATGATTTTGGACAGAAGACTCAGGGGAATTTTGCTGATGATTAGAAGCTGCTACCATGCAGACGGGGTTCTGGTGGCCACCAAAAGCTGTTATTGGCCCCAGCTACAAAGAATAGTAAGCAGACTTCTGCTGTTGGACAAGAGATCAAACAGCCTCAGTTGGCCTTGGGCCAAAAGCATTGCCCTTGTCCTGGAAACAAATCATGACAATATTCAGTGGTGTGGCCAAAATCAGCATTTTGCCCAAAAGTAACCTTACTGCAGAGCTGTTAGAGTTACTTGGTCCAGATTCCAGGTCTTATTAGAGAATTAATATAGAACTGGGAATGTGTTTTTTATTATTTCTTTCTTTTTTGAAATTTGCTTTCATTTTTGAAAAATTTCATTTGTTTTATGCGGGGCGTTTTTTTAGGTTTTGACTTTTATTGTTTGGCTTGTTTTCAGGGCCTTTTCTATCTTTCCTCAGTGATCTTTCTTCATTCTCTGATACTTTCATGTGAATGGACATCATCTCAGTCCTTCTGGTTTACTTTAATATCCTTTTACTTTCTCTTCCAATCTTTTGTCTCCTGGCCTCTTATGAAATTTCGCAAAGTTTGGGTAACCATCCTGTGTCCTTCAACGTTGCTTTTAATATGTTTCTCTTCAATTATTTCTCTGTTTTATCCCCTATCCCTGTTAAATTCCCCTTCTTCACAGGATCAGTCACTCTACCAAGGGGAAAATCACTATGTACAAGTTCCTGGCTTATGTTGGATATTGTGGTACAAATATAGATCTTGCTCCTATAATTAGAGAAATCATATTAGCCATTATCACATGTCAGGTTTTAGCCTGTGCTTTGTGATATTGTTCTGTTAATTGTACTACCTTCGTGATGATACCATTACTTGTAATTAACTTTTCAGCCTTGTGTGGCAACACTGTGATAATCCAGGGTCATAATTATCTACATCATCCAGCCCCAAAGAACTGTGTGCTGAGCCAAACAGAACCAACTTCTCATCCCTAATAAAGTGGAAATATAAGATCTTGGCACCGACACAAATAACAGCAGTCAGTTAGGCCGAGAAGAGATCTCAGAGGAATCAACCATTCCTAGGGATTGCTCGATACTAAAGCCAAAGATGTCATAAGAAAATACAATGAACAAAGTAGAAAAAATACAATGAAAAATATAAAATGACAAAAATAGAAGCAAAATGCATCCCTCTACTTCCAGTCCATGCAGGACAAATCCAGGGGACAATGAGACAGAAAATCAGAACCTACCCATCAAAGTTTTCTGGGACCCTGCAGCACAAATTTTAAAAAAGGATAAATATGAGGCTATTGAGGAAATCAGATAAGAAATAATTTTCCAGGTGAAAACCAGGAATACCAATCATAATGAAGTACATAATCAGCAAAATAAGTGTAAACTAAGAGAAAAAATACATATTCATAGGAAAACAATGCAAATATGTGTGCCAAATATATAAAAGATATGGAATCCATGGAACAGATACATGGATTTATCTATAAATATTAGGAAGTTAAAATTCCAATAATAGTTTGCTAAATAAAATGAAAGAAAGTGAAGTTAGAATATGAGACCTAGAAGACAGGAATATCATTAGCAATCACACAAAGAAACAGCTCTTAAAAATATTGAATGACCATGAAAAACAACTGAAATGATTCAAAGAGCAACATAAGAAAGATTGGAGTCAATGAAAAAACAAGAGTTAGCATCAATGATATAAAACAATTTCTTCACGGAAGCAATAGCAGAAAACATTACTGAAATGAATAAAGAATTTGACACCCAGATAAGTGAGGTGTATAGCACTTGTATTAGTTATGACCCCAATAAATCTACAACAAATCATTTAATAATCAAGATTACAGAAACTGAACATCAAATAGAATATTAAAACATGTTGTAGAGAAGAAACAATTCACTGATTACAGACAGTTACAGCCTACTTCTCAAGACACACCATTAAGTCAGAGAGAGCATGGAGTAAAGTATTTCAAAACCTAAATTAAAACAACATCCAAGCCAGACTGACATTCTGAAAATTTAGCTTTCAGTATTAATGATAAATAAAATATTTTTGGTAAGGAAGAGCTGAAGAAATTCATGACTACAAAACCAGCTACACAAAATGCTCTCAAAGATATTCTAGAAGGATATGAGAAAGATAATTCCAAGAGTAGCATTAGAAGCAAACCACCAAGAATGGTAAGTAATTTTAAGTAAGTAAATAATAATTTTAAGTAAGTAAATTTTAAGTAAGTAAATAATAATATGACAAGGATGAGTGAATACATGTCAGTTATAACCATCAATGCAAATGGTGTCAGTCACCAGTTGAAAGAAACAGACTGATAGATTTGGTCAAGAAACAAGATGAAACGTTGTGCTGTACATTTAATGCAAGATACACATTTAACTCAAAAGGAAATTCATAGACTGAAATTCAAAGCATGCAAAACAATACTAGACATGACAGGAATCCATAAAACCCTGGGGTAGGTACTCTATTTTCAGATAATATGAAATTGAGCCAAGACAGGTCAAAAAAAAAAAAGATAAAGAAGGTCACTTAATATTAGTTAAGAAAATTCTGAAAAGATATAACAATGATAAACATATACATTCACGAAATAGATGTATGCCCATTGTATAATGCAAATATTAATGGACATGGAAAACAAGCAGTAACACTGTTGTAATGGGGAAAAACATTCCCCCATTGTCACAAATAGATGGATCAACAACACAAAAACCTCAACAAAGAAATTTCACAACTAAACCAAATCTATGAACACATTGATTTAGTAGATGTCTGCAGAGTTCCACTCACAACATCAAATACAAATTCTCAGTAGCTGATGGAATGTTCTCCAAGAGACCATATAGATTCCATACAATGTGCTTAATTAATTGTAAAGCTATTTAAATTATTCCACGTATTTTATTTGATGATAGTGCAAAGAAATTAAAAAGCAATCCAAAGAAACCACAAACTCCATAAATCCACGGAAATTGAATAATACCATTTTGAATAAACCATGTGACATAGATAGAATTATGGAATAAATTAAATAGTATCTACAATTAAGTGATAATGCTGATACAACTTACTAGAATTGATGAGATACAATGACATCAGTCATAAGAAGAAAATTTCTAGTAGTGATTTCTCATATAAAATATGAGCTCAAGTAAACAGCCTAATGGTGAGTCTAAAACTTCTAGAAAAGGAAATCAAGCTGGAAAATTGAATAAGGTAGTAAACTAGGAATACCACAGCAGAAATCAATGCCATTGAGACTAAAGAAACAATACAAAAATCAAAATCAATGAATTGAAGTATTGCTTCTTTGAAAGATTAAATAAAATTGATAAAGCTGTTAAACACTTAGACAACCTTGTTAAAAAAAAAAAAAAACTAAAGAAATGCACAAATACATGCAGTATGAAATACTTAGGAATCAATCTAACAAAAAAAGCAAAAGATGCCAGGATTGAAAATTATAGGTCTCTGAAAAAGGATATAGAAGGAAATATAAGAAAATGGAAAGATATTTCTTGCTCTTAGGTAGGAAGACCCAGCACAGTAAAAAGGACATCTTTCCAAAACTGTTATACAGGCTTTAGGCAATCCAACACAATCTAAAAATGAGCATGTGAAATGAATAGACACTTTTCAGATGAAGAAACACAAATCGCAAATAACATCACAGGTCACTGCAGAGACACAAATTATAACAACACTGAGAAGTGCCGGGCTCAGCAGCCCAGTGTGAGAGGTCCTGGAACAAAAAATAAAGTAAAGAAAAAAGAATTCACATAAAAACCACAGAGATTCCATTTCACTAGGAAAAGTAGGTACTATCAAGAAATCTACCAAAAGAAAAAAAAAAAAAAAAGAAGAAGAAGAAAGAAAAGAAAAGAAACTAAAAGAAAAACCTATTTGGAGCTGTAGGGGGAAAAGTGCAATTCTCCTCTGGTGTTGGGAGTGTAGACAAATGCAACTACCATTCATCAATGTGGAGAGTCCTCACAGTTAAGAATGAGAGGTCTCTTTTGGATATTGAATTGAATTAAATAATGAAAGCACAAACTGTTCGTTTTGATGAACTAACGGAGATTAGCAGTACAGTCACCATCTCTTATATATATGCATACATATTAATATGAATATAGTTGCTAAGTATGTTCTATAAGTGTATATGTGTTATCTTTTCTCATTGCCTCATCCCAGTTGCTGTCTACATTTCAGAAACTTTTTTTCCCCTTTCCCTTTCACAGTATCTAATGTATTTCTTGGATCTTATTTACTCTTCCAGTTATTTACACAGGGGAGACAATACGATTTTTACACATGCCAGTCTGATTTATTTCACTTAGGAGTATGGTCTCAAGTTGCATAAATTTATCTATAAAAGCCTCAAGCCTATCCTTCTTTTTAGTTGAGTAATACTCCATAGTATAAAAATATCACATATATAAAATATCCATGCCATGACTGATGGGCATTTGGGTTGTTTCCAAGATTTAGCTATTTCAAATTCTGTTACTACAAACATGGGGGCAAAAATATTGCAGTGGTATGATGCTTTCACTTCTGGGAAAATACCGAGGAGAACAGCTAGATTGAATAGGAACTCCAATCCTAGTTGTTTAAGGAACCCACACATTTATTTCCACAGTGGTTGTACCTGTGTACACTTCTAACAACAGGGAGAAAGTGTTTCCCTTTCCCCACAGTGCATCAGCATTTGTTATTGGTTCATTTCTAGATGAGAACCATTATTTAATGTGAGATAGAATCTTGGTGTTGTTTTATTTTTTATTTATTGAATTACCAGTGATGCTGAACATTTTTCATGGATTAATTTGCCATTTGTTTTCTTCACTGAGAAGTGTGTATTCATCTCAGATGCTCATAATTGGATTGGATCTTTGAATTTCGGGGATGTCTTTTTTTCATAACTTTATATGTTACAGACAAAAATCCTTTTTCTGAGGATAGTTGTCAAAAAATCTTTCCTAGTCTGTGGGTTTTCTTTTCACTTGTTTGGTAATTTATTTTGGTGTGCAAAATTTTTTTAATTAGATGAGATGAAATTCTTGATTTAATTAGTTGATTTAATTAATTTTTATAGATAAATTTATGCAATTAATTTAATTAGATGAGATGAAATTTTTGATTTTTTGAAGTACTTCCCATGCAGTGTGGATTTTGTGCATTTTGTTAAGCATCTCATTGCTTACCCCATGTCTCTAAGGTTTCAACTTACTTGTCTTATGAGGCTTGAAAAAGACAAAAATCAAATAAACCTGTCTCTTATTGTCATTGTTCTTATTCCATAAATAATGGCATTCACCATGGGTGGAACAAGAAGATAGATATTGGCCACAGATATATGGACACAGGGAGCTACTTGATGTCCAAATCTGTGTGTGAGAAAGGAGAAGAAGGCTGGAGTGTAGAACACTAAGATGACACAGAAATGGGAGACACAGGTGCCCAAGGTCTTGAGCCTGGCATTCTTAGACGGGAGGTGGAAGACAGTGTGCAGAATGAGGACATAGGAACAAAGGATCAGTATGAAGTTCACCCTGGCAATGATGAAGGCAACAATGAGGCTGTAGGCTCTGTGGAATTTTGTATCAGCACAGGCAAACTTGATGAGGGCCATTAACCTGCACTAGGTGTGGGAAATTACGTAGGTTCTGCAGTAGGAAAGCCAGCACAGCAGGAAAAGTTGAGAAGCGCTGTGCCTTGGAGTACTATAGCAAGTCCCATTCCTCCAACTACAGGGTGTGAGAGAATAGCTGTGTGTCTTAGTGGATTGCATATGGCTACATAACCGTCGAAAGCCATAGCCAGGAGGAAGCCAGACTCCATGGTGGAGCAAGAGTGAATCAGGAACACTTGGGTGAGGCAGGCTTCCAAGCGAATCTCTCCACCCTGAAACCAGAAGAGGCTGAGAAGCTTGGGGACAGCTGTAGTGCACACAACAAGGCCAGCCACTGCCAGCATGCAGAGGAACAGATACATTGGCTTGTGGAGGCTGGGGTCTGTCTTGATGATAAAAAGAAGGGAAGGTTTCCCTGATAAGTCTAAAAGATAGCTACACCAAATGGGATAGGGATCCAGATGTGGGCAGCCTCCAATCCCAGAATGCCAGTGAGAATGAAGGTTATTGGATGGATGGACGTTGGTTTTATTGTAGACTGACATGACAAGTTTTAGTTTTCTCTTCTTTGATGCTTCCTCTGTAGCACACAGAACAATAGTTTATAAGTTTTGAAATTTTCAGAATGAAAGAAAAAAATATAATTAACTGTGAGTCATGGGACAAATACAATAAATATAAACACCTACATAGAAAATGTCTCATCTTTTCACTATCAAGCATTTAACATGGTTATTCTGTTTTAAAAATGTCACCATATAAAAACACAGAAGATGTATGAATGAAGCAATACAAAACATTTTGTTCTTTTTAGATGCATTGGAGTATATGAACCTCCTAGCCCTGCAAATTTACTCTTAGTAATTGTTTTAAGTTTATTAACATTCACATATTTTATTTATTATGAGTTTTTAATATGTAGTTTCACTAAAGTATAGATGCTAAATAAGGTTGAGATTTATATATCACAACCAGAGTCACAGCTATGAAAAATTCATTATCGTTCATTGAGAAGAATTTCAATTGATATATTGAAATTTAAAGAAGCAGGTTTTCCATAGAGAACTGATGTTTTTAGAGGTTGGCCTATATATTTTACATATACTATACAACAGAATGTGGTTTTCACCAAGGAAAAATAACTGTTTTCAATGTTTGTGGATTCATAAAGTGTATTCACATTTTCTTAAGACATATTTAAGTATGGTAATAAGGATGTGCTTAGCACAGTGTGTTAAGAAATAAATCACTTTACTTTTAAAGATGCTCTGTGGCCCCAAAATTTGCATTTCTCCCGATATTATCGAGTATTATTTCACTTTCTCATTTTATGTTGTCATATAAGCTTCATCACCTCTTTTAATTATTCTAATTATTCAAAACACTGGTTTTAGTTTGACTCACTATAAACACATTTACTCTTTCAAATGCAATTCATAGCTTTTCCTCTGTTCCTCAAATTTCCTGTTGTTTTATTTCTTCACTCATTCCAATACTACAATTTATTCATTATACTGGCTCTCTTTAGGAGTATTTTGATTGTCATATAGGTTGCCTAAAAGTTTCTTATTCATCTTTTCTTCACTTTTAGTACATTGTATAAATTGTTTCTGAAACACTTTATTTACTGTGAAAAATATAAGTGTACATTATACAACTATATGAGCATGAATAATACGGCTTAAGTCAGTGCCCAATGAGAAAGGACTGAGCTATGTATTGCACACTGGCCCTTGAAAAAGTTGTAATTGTTTAAAACATCATAGCCTCTTACCCTGATATGATATTCACACCAAACTTTTTGCTTAGTTTCACTGTTTCAATAGAGTCCCAAGGGATGGATATTCTCTCTTGAGCATGAAAATAGCTGAGTGTATTCATCAAGGTAGCTTTTGAAGGCCAGGGGAATGTCATTTCTGAATCATGACACTTACTGGACAGTATATAAGAATTTACGTAAACTAGATTACTGGAAAGTTGTGTTGTGACAGTTAATATTTCTAAAGTTGACACTCACTAAATCAGCTGATTTCCTATGACCATTGTATATGCTAACACTTAAAATTTTACCCTTAATATTGATTCAGGAATGTTTAGTAATCTGCATAATGTTAAACAAATGTCAGTGTTAGACTTAGTTTTTAGCACAGATGCTGATTGATGATTCCTCACAATTAATTTAAAGTGATGAAGTCCCCTAATTGTGTGATGGTCTGTGTGGGTGAACATAATAGTATGTTTAATATAGAGTGGAAAAAATGCTTCCCCCAATATTTGATTATTAACAGTAAGTGAATGTCCCATTTCATATCTCTTAAAAGTTACTCTAAATGTAAGCTTTTCTCTTCATAATTAGCCATTCCCAAAGCCCCAAAGAAGGAAAATTAATATAACAATGCTGTCAGTCTTACACTTCTGTGTAATCAAGGTTGTGTTAGAATTCTAAGCTCTTGTCTTTTATAAACCTTCCCTTGCTTGTCTTAAAATAAATTTTTCCATCATTTAAATAAGTCGTGGTTCTTTTTAACATTCCCCTATTCTTCACACTTTACCCACCTGTTTTTCTGTTTATTTTTTATCTCAGCAACTATGAATATATAATCACAATACAAACTACTTGAACAGGACACATGTAGAAAAATTAAGAGTAAAGTGGATGAAGATATACAATCACTAAGAAGACCTTTGTGTTACATATAATGTGGAAATTTAAAATTAAGATGAATAGGATATTGAAGATAGAGTACATTATTAGACAACAGAAATCCAATGTTGATGTAACATTTGGATTAAGAGGAACCTTTGAGAACTACTGACTGGCAGCATTTTGTTGAAAAAGTTTGTGCTATTATCTATTTTTATTTTGGTAAGAATTATTTTGTTTTCTATTTCATACTGAGGAACTACATTGAAAATAATGAGAGACACCATGAAAATATTATTCTCCTATTAGTTGGTTATATAAGTATGTTTTATTTTTCATAAAAAGAAAAAAAGAAAGTAATGATTGAAGTAAGTTTTAGGGTAAAATAAGGTGGTACACATTACTACTAAAAATATCAAATTAGTATTTTAAAGTGAATTATTTAACTACTTCTCATTTCTAGAACAAGTTTCACATATAAACTTGCAAAAAAGAAATGTCTCTTTCTGTGAAACACTTTCGGTTTGCATAAAATTGAATTGTTGAAAACTCCAATAAAAAATAATACTAAGTTTTAAAATAAAAGCATATCTACAATCATATTCTCAACATATTTAAAAGAATTATCATGCATTTCTATGAATTTAATCACATATATTCAAATACAATGTAACATTGTCATTTTTCACATTAATATGAATATGTGCACAAATGACAAATACAGTATAGAAGCAAAGTGCAATTATACTAATAATTAAATAAATATGAAAAGATCTAAAGAGATCCATAACAAGGTTCGGAGAGCTCCAAGTGAGGGATGGATGGGAAGGAGTACAGATAGCACACGGTTTACCTTTATTGCTATGACTTCATTTTGTACTAACATTAGTGATCTATTCAATGATTCATGAATTCCCTGTAGTGCTCAAGGTGAGTAAATAATACAGAGTTGCAGCTGTATGAAAAGAAAAACCTAGGAAATTACAAGCAAACCCTGCTCTCATATGTCTAATGCAAGACATACTAAGTAACTTTTATAATCATTTGAAATACTTTTTTCACACTTTTTGTCTAGCAAGTTGGTTGCTTTCTCAATCTATGAAAGCTGTCTTCATTCTTCATGGTATTTTCAAGAACCTATCAATCTTTGAAAAACTTTTACTGTTACTGAATCTCTTATATGTCAAATTTTATGGTATTATGCTCCTAGTTAAATTAAACTATCACTGGCACTTTCTTTGGTGTCTATGTATTACCGAAAATTTACCTATCATCTGTGCTTTTGAACTTTATATTTCTTTATACCTTTCTTCTTTATTCTATTGCACATTCATCCCACATAGAAATGATACCTTTTTATGTAGTTCCTATGTTTCAAGTAGAAGGGATATGATTATTTTCTGGTAAATTATTTCCATGTAAACTGCAGTAATAGCTTCATGATGATAATGTTAAATATTTAGCCTTAAGTTTTGTCTTCAACAAAAGTGAGCTCTATTCTACTCATTACTTTTCTGTGTGTGTAATAGAGAAAGTGAGGCAAGAAGAAAAATTTTTCATACCATTTTGGGCAATGAAATAAATGGTTTATAATTTCTTTTCAATGAATTTTACATCTGCAATCCCTCATTTAAAATTAAATAATTTAAACCAATCAGAATTGTGTTTCTCTTTTGTTGTTTACATTGCGGGCATTATCCCACTTTGTCTTTTCATGAGTCTTGAGGCAGCTGATGTTTATGAAACAGAGAAAAATCAAGCATAGAATACTCAGTTAGTTTGCCCAGTCCTACCCTAGTGTGAATTTGGGGGATGGGAATTGTAGCCAATTAATATGAATTTGTAACAATTACATGAAACATACCATCCATTCTTATACTAAGCATTACCATACCATCCATTTGTACCTTAAAATTATATAATATGGACTAACATACCATCCATTCTTTTTTTCAGCAAATAATCTTTTATTTCTTTTTTTTTAATTTAAAGAGAAAAAAAATAAATGAAGCAAGACAGTAAAAGGCTAGAAGCAACACAGAATTTCAAGAGAAAAAACATACAGTAAGAGTTCACCAGTTAATAGATCACACATTCAAACAGCTGTCCAGATTACAAAATTAAAGCATACAAAGTGGAGATTAATACAGTGAGATTGCAGTCAGTTCTGTTCAATGATCCAAGAAAAACTCAGCGATATGGTTCTCTATCCTACACAGTTAAATAAATTTGCAGTTATATCCTTTAGATCACTTTCCCTCCTCTCTTTTTTACACTAACAATCGCGCATTTTATGGACTACTTTGAGCACAATGAAACATTACTTAAATATCATACATTTTAAAGTTTTTGCAAACTTTCCTTCATCCGTCTGCCTCAGATATCTGAGGTATGAAGAAAAACCGATGTACCAACTTACTCCTAAGGAAAACTGCTGCCCAGTCTTAGCCTATAGTACTAGAGATGCCACTGTTTGCAAGATGCAGGCAATGTATTCAGGAGCCATAAACCCAAATGAGATCAGTTGTCTCAAGGAATCTTCCACAGATCTGTTTTTCAGAGCCAGGCTGAAATGAGCTGAGTCGTGAAACCTGTCATGTGACTGTGGAGGAGGCAGATCTTGGCACAGAGACAATCAGTTTGCACTTGTTTACCTCACCAGTATCAAAATGAGCACCTCGTTGTCCTGAGCAATTTTTCTTCTCATGGCTTATAGCTTTTCCAAGTGAGCTCAATTAAACAGTTTCAGGTGCCCCAGATTCCCATGGTCAGTAATTGTGATAGAATCCCCATGGTGTAAGGAAAAAACAAAAACAAAAACAAAAAACAACAACAACAACAAAAAAAAAAAACCAAAAACACCTGAGGGAGTTAACATTTAGGTTCAGAATACAACTTGTACAATTTAAAATCAACCACTTAATGAAAGAATCTGGAAGATGGGGTAACTATAGTGCATATTCCTCAGCTGTATCTGGAGCCTGCATTTCAGCACAACTACTATGTCTCACATTTGCTGCAATTTATGATTGTGTTTCACATAATCCCTTTTATGTTTAATATTAAAATATCATTAAAGCACTAACACCAATTATTTTATCTTATTATTGGGCTTAGTAATGTATTTTATATTTATGGAATTTGGAATCTTTGAATTTTATCAAACCAGAACCCTTGGGCAAAGTGTAGTGTAATCAACATGTAACGGGAAAATCTTCAGATAGAACAATTTACTCTAAAATTAGGAAAGTATCAGCAATCATTGAGAAAGAACCAGGTTAACCTCAGCCAATGAGTGTAAGAAGGCCTGTTCAATTTAAATTTCATGAGAACAGTAACTTGAATTGGCCAATGATTTTTGCGATATTCTGTATCCTTGCTCAAGTTTAATCGACCGTTCATGAACCATTTGTTCTGTCCTCTCTAATGAAGAATCCTGTGTTCTCAGTAAGCATTATTCTTGATTCCTGAAGTACTAACAAAAACTGATTAGATCCTTAAAATGCTTTTGTTGAGAAAGGTTTTTCCAATGAAAAATGACTAAATTGATGTATTCATGACATGTTCGACAATAAAATGCAATTAGAATCCAGTGTAGAGCATTTGAAGGATGAGAAACCAAAGCAATTTACCTTGATCAGCATCAGGAAAACGTCCAACTCTCTGGCTCACTTTTTCAAAACTTGTTACAAGTGTCATTCCAGTGACTGAGGGTAGGTCTTGCATATTAGTAGAAAAAAATTTAACATTATTTCTAAAGTAATTTTCAAGTATATCATGGAGTGTAACCAAGTAAAGTCAGGATTATGGAACATAGAGGGTTTTTTTTTGTTTGTTTGTTTGTTTTGTTTGTTTGTTCTTGCACTGAGAATTGAACTCAAGACTTTGAGCTTCCCAGACAGGCACTGCACCACTAAAACGCACTCACATACCCAAAATAAAGAATTCAACTCACTCCTATGGTAAATAAAATTTTGTGTTCTTAATCATTTTTTCTCAAGTACTCTTGACTATCTCTTGAGTTGAATATTTGCATTTTCAAAAATTGCACAAGTAAGATCATAGAGTATTTGTCTTTCAGTGGTAAGATAGTTTATCTTGATATCACTAAGCAAAGCCACATTTTAACAAATGACAAAATTTAATGACAAAATTCATTCCTTTATAAGGCCAGTGATGCTCCAATGCATAGACATGGGTTGAAATCAGTCAAATAATTAATAATGGTTTGAGGGGGTTTCATTGTGAGGATAAGTATAATGATTGTAAAAAGTCTGATTAATCATATTTTGAAAACTTTGTGGCTAGAAAACAGTGATGCTGTTATGATTTCTGATATAGTCAGTCACAGACTGGTATTTATGTATGACTGACAAGTACAAAATTTCATTATTTTTTATGTCCTTATTTATTACTACCTAGTGTCTAAATCATAGTTGATATACTTAACTAACCAGGCAAGCATTGCCCTATTCTGGTGTAAAATTGTATGATTTAAGATATGCAATTTTCCATTATTTTAATTGTAATTAACAATATATACTCTCTTTATATAAAAAGTGAAATGCAGTTCATTTTTTCTATCTAATATGAGTTCTTCATTGATGTGTATACTTTCATTTGTATATATCAATTAAAATGAATTTAAAATTACTAACCATGCGGCTATAAGCTAAACAATTTCTTTTCTCCTAGACTTGACCTTTTGAGTTTATTAAAAAATAGAAAATATTTTTTATTGTTCTTTATATCACTTCCTGATTTTTCACAGATGTCATTTGGAAATATAGAAAATTTTGCTTAATACAAAATCTGACATTGTCAGTTACATTGACAAATCATGTGAAATTACTTCCATGACTGAAAGTACCCTACTTTCATTCTAAAGTTTCTTGTGTCCATCTTTTTAAAATTATTCATTAATCTAAGCTAAGCTATCATAGAAGAAGAAAATGTTTTCATGAGCTCGCCCCAGCGTGTCTCCTAAAAAACACATCTCTCTTTCTTTATAAAGGTTGCTATTTCCTCTTCAGAGTTCCCTGTTTTTTTAACCCGTTTAAACTTCTCTCTTCGCTGCCTGTATATCTTGTACACTTCTGTTTTGGCCTTGTTCCTCTTGCACACCAATATTTTGAAAATAGCTTAACAGTTTTTCTCAAAGTGTTGTTGTAATCACTATTACGCCTCTAATGATACAAATGATCTAAGGAGACTTTTAACCATGAAACAGTTACAGACAATAAAACACAGATTGCCTTGAAAATGCACCCATTCCAATGTCTTAATAAAATACATGGAAATATTTAAGAAAGTATAAATTTATGTATCTGAAAATGACAAAGTTTCTTTGCTTCTAATAACCTGGAATGCAGAATATATTGCCCTTTTATCTAGCTGTTTTCATTTTTTGTAATTTATGTTCCTTGCTACTGAACTATTAAGTTCATGATAAATTTGTGTTACATATTGACATTTCTAATTCATATAGATGTGAATATTAAGGAGATTATATCTTTGAATAAATATGCATCAGAGGTGTGTTTATATCTGCCAGGGATAAATCATGCCTTTGTTGTTCTTGCCCCTCTGTTCCTGGCATTCAATCTTTTCGTATGTACTTTTCACTTGCTCTGTAAACATATGTACTTCAACCATTTGATGAGACTTTAAAGGTCCATTTCCTTTGAAAATATATTCAAAATATCCTCCTGGAGGTAACCATCCCATGAATCTCTTGTAAAAACAGGTAGTGAATATAGATTCCTGTAGAGCAGTTAAGGGACGTGCTGCAGTTGTATTACTAATTAACAACTATTCTTCATCAGCTACTGAAGAAATATTTCTTCACCCAAAAAACTCTTTACTATTATAGACTAGGGCACCTAAATATTTGAAATAACCATTTTTGGTGGTAATTTAAGGTTGTGGGATAAAAAGTAATTTCTATTCACAGCAATAATTTATATTGATGTCCTCTATAATAACATAAAACAAATAAGGCGAGCAGAAGATAAATGGTCAGTCCAGACTTATAAAGTTGGTTACAAAAATGAAAGAAAGAGAAATGAAAACATTGGAGATGGACTCTATACACAATCTTCTGGGGTCTACTGGATACAGAAAACTTTTTTTTTTTTTTAACAGTCACGAATAACATGACTTTCAGTGTTTGGAATTTGTCTTCAGTACTTGGGCCATGTTAACAGTGATTATTCTTCATCTTCTCAGTGTCTCTTTCTCATCTTTTCATTCCTCATTATATTTTACTCTATACCACTATATATTGCTCTTCTTTTTCATTTAGTACTTTACTTTTTTTAATTATGAAAGAATAAGGTAGAGGAAGGAAGGAAGGACTATAGAAATGATGCAAGGAGCATCACAAATAAAATGAAATAAATCAGAAACATGAATTTCTTCCAGTGCCTGTTGACTGCCATGATGATATTTTCTTTATTTCTTTAAGACGCCAACTTCTAACAAACCTTATTTTCGTCACTGTGGTAGGAGTATAACTGTTGCATGTTTATTCTTAGTTACTTCAGAGAATTTGTTAACCAGTATGACTTTTGGACTTCCTTATTAATTAAATTCCACTCAAAATCCCAGGACAAAAAGTGCATCTTTCTTTGGGAGAGGATTTCTGTGAGCAACATTTCACATTTTTCAACAGATGTTTCCATATCAGAGGTTTAGTATAGTGGATCTCTAAGGGAATAAAAGTGGGCATATGAAACAGAAATTAGTGCAGCAGGCTAAATTGTTTGACAGGTTTCCTAAATACCTACAAAAACAAGGATACTGACCAAACTAAAACAAGAAATTCTGTTCTCGTGTCTTTCATTCTGTTTATCTAGGATACTGAGAGTGAGGTATCTTGGGTCATGCTTTCTATGTGGCCATTGTCATGTGTAATGTAATGTTATGTGCTGAAGTGATAAAGTGATGCATGTAGTGTCATCAAACACCATTAGAAATTACAATTTAAATATGTGGCATGCTATTTAAAATCCTAGTTTCTGTATGAGAATTGAGAAAATGCATATATTAGTGTTCAAATTCTACTATTAACTCAATTTCCATTGCATTTGAAGTGTTCAATTTCTGTCTTTTTCTTATTTGGAATTGAATTTTACATTTCAGTTACAGTTTAAACTGTACAAATTTGAGCCTAAACACTTCTAACTCTGAGTATTTCTTCTAGAGTTCATCAGCTACTTCTCTTCTCATCAGTTTCAGGATGATCCACACCAACACTACCACATTCCACCCAGACACCTTTTACCTTGTAGGCATTCCTGGGCTGGAGGCTTTCCATGGATGGATTTCCCTGTCTTTTTGCTCCGTGTACCTAATGGCTCTACTGGGCAATGCTACAATTCTCCTGGTCATTTGGTCTGACCTTGTGCTGAGAGAGCCTATGTTCTGCTTTCTCACCATTTTGTCAGCTATAGATCTAGCGATTTCCACATCCTCAGTACCTCGAATGTTAGGTATCTTCTGGTTTGATGCACATGGAATCCGTTTTGGAAAGTGCATTGCTCAGATGTTTCTGATACACACCTTTACATGAATGGAGTCTACAGTCCTGCTGGCCATGGCTTACGACCACTATGTGGCCGTCTGTGTGTCACTGCATTATAAAACCATTCTGACACCCAGGGTTCTGGAAGGGAATGGTGCAGGTATTGTAAAGCACCCAGCCCTGCTCACGTTACCCAGTGTGTACTTAACTCATCTCTGCCTTTCTTTGATGATCGGGTTATTGCACACTCCTATTGTGAGCACATGGACAATGCCAAATTAGCCTATGCCAGCATTAACATGAATGCTATATAATGTCTGTTTGTCACTTGTTTTCTGGTTGTGGCTGTGGCCCTGGTTGGAATCTCCTATGCTTACATTCTCCATGCAGTGTTCTGCCTCCCATCTCAAGATGCTCATCATAAAGCACTGAGCACATATGGGTCACATGTGCGGAGCATGTCTATTTTCTATACACTGTCACTTTTCTCCTTCCTCACCCACCAATTTAGCAAAAAAGTTCCTCATTATGTTCACATTTTTGTTGCCAATCTCTACATGGTCATCCCGCCTGCTCTCAACCCTATCATCTATGGAGTGAGAACCAAACAGATTTGTGACTACGTGCTCCGTGCTTTCACATTTAAGTAAGGGGTCTTGTTTGTCTGGCTCTGAGGGGCATGAATAGATCCGATGTAACAAATTTTAACTATCTTTGCAAGATTACCTTTTAAATATTCCTCAGGTCACAACATTTTATAGATTGTGAATTAACAAACTTTGCAGAATGCTCTCAAGTCTTAAAGCTGTACATCACCTCTCATGTTAGTATTGAGAGTTAGAGTCTTTTACAGAATGTAAAATCTTGCCCATTGAATTCCTTCTGTTTTAACTGTGGCAATGAATTCCAAACTTCATAAATCTGATTAAAAATCACATATTTCACCAGGAGCTTCTTACCTCAATTGCTTTGCTTTTTGTTACAAATAATATCTCAAATTTAAATGAAAAAATGGGAAAGGTTTTTAGAGATTTCTCCAATATAATTGAAAACATTTTGTTATATGTTGATATTACTGAGATGTTATACTTTTACAAGTGTATAGTATTTCTCTCCCATTTTAGTTTCCTTTTCTTTCTTTCTTTCTTTTTTTTTTTTTTGTCTTTTTCTTTTTTTATCACTTTTGGGGATTGAACTCATGACTGCCTGCTTGCAAGGCAGGCGCTTATGCTGCTGAGGTAAATCCCCAGCCCGTAGCTTCCTTTTCTCTACGTTTCATAAAAATCTGTAGGCACCAGGTGCTCCCACTGTGCCATGCACTCCCTTTATGTAAAAGCATAAAATCAATGCTTGTGTAAAGGATTGAAAATGTGACTTGTAAGCTTAAATGCACAAAACTTTAATACTATGATTTGAAATTGTGTTTAATTATTACAACTGATTTGACCAGACACTAAGCAATCATTTTTTTAGTAATAATGTTTCCTACTAAAGTTTTCCAGCCAAGTTTAAATTGTTTAACAATGTCTTGTGCAGCAAAACTCCCCATTGTCTCCAAGTACCACATTTCCATAGGTTGCAATAAAAAGAAAAAAATAAGATTCGGTGGCAAAAACATTAACAATACCTCTCCAGGTCCAGTTTTCCCCCAACATTTTTTTTTCTTTATTTGTTAATATTAAAAAGAAACAGTAAAACAAATTTTCACAACAAAATAATAAAGTAATAATTGTTGATAAATTACACATCATTATTTTTAATCACTCAAGTATAAAATATGGACATAAAAATTTCTTCAATCAATATTTCACAACCTTTCCTATTCAGTGAACTAAGTGACACTAATGGTACAACTAACTTGCATTTTTTTCTTTTCCCTTCTATCCTTTTTCTTTTCCCCTATCTTAGTTTCTTCTTTATATTGAACAGTTTCCTCTAATTTCACAGTGACTATTGTATATTTTGAACCTTATGGTTGCACATATGTCACTGTGGTGTGATATTTTTCAGTCCTTCTGGGAAGATACACAGAAGGGGAATACCTGGGTTGAATGGGATGTCTAATCCTATTTTTTTGAGTAATCTCCACACTGATTTCCACAGTGTTTGTACTAGTCTACTCTCTAACCAACAGTTGTAAAGGGTTTCTTTTTCCCTACAGACCCAGCAGCATTTTTATTGGTTGATATTATTTTTTTAAATTAAATAATTTTTTAATGAATAAGGGAGAGGATGAGATAAAAGAGGACATAACAACATAACAATACAGGTTAAAGCATGACCCTTGAAGCAACCTAGTGCTTCACCACCAAATAACCCGACTTAATAGTAGTTACCATAGTGTCTTTTTCTTTGAAATATTTGAATATAACTTAATATGCTATACCATCAAACATATCAAGACTGTGTAACACCATTCAAGTGGATGAAAGCATTGTAAGGTATTTAGAACCAGCTAACAGAAAAAAAAACGATCAATGGTTTCTAGATTATCCCCTTCCTATAACAATTTCTGTTTATACTACCACATACGATAAAATCCAGCAAGTTACAACATGATAAAATCAGTGGAGACAGAAGAGCCATAGTTTGGTGCAGCTTTAAGACAAGATGGTATTAAATCAGCACTAGCTATTATTATGTCTTATTTTCTTCAAAGTAGCTGTTCATTGCATCATTGGCTATAATATCAAACAGCCCAGAATAAAGTCATTCCAAATAATGAGTGAAAATTTTATAAGGCTTCAAGGCCATATAATGGGGAATCATAGTTATCACATACTTTTATATATTTGATTCATTTCCTACACTAGGGAAACTATTCGGAGTTCACGAATGCGAGTTCGATTTAGTTCACTTATGAGTATGGTTTCAAGCTGCGCCCATTTATTGATAAATACCTCAATATGATCCTTCTTTATAGCTGAGTAGTACTCCCTTGTATAGAAGTACCACAGCTTTTTTATCCATTCCTCAGTTGATGGACACTTGGGTTGTTTCCAAGATCTGGCAATTACAAATTGTGGTGCTATAAACATAGGTGCGCATATATCACTTTGGTATGATGCTTTCAGTTCTTCTGGGAAGATGCCTAGAAGTGGAATATCTTGAACAAATGGGACTTCCAATCCCAGCTTTTTGAGAAATCTCCAGATTGACTTCCACAAAGGTTGTACCAGTCTACACTCCCACCAACAGTGTAGGAGAGTTCCTTTTTCCCCACAGCCTCTCCAGCACTTGTTGTTGTTGGTTTTCTTGATCCTGGCCATCCTTTCAGGAGTGAGATGGAATCTCAGTGTGGTTTTAATTTGCATTTCCCTAATAACCAATGCTGATGAACATTTTTTTCATGTATTTATTTGTCATTTGTATTTCTTCCTCTGAGAAGTGTGTATTCATCTCAGGTGCCCATTTTTGGATTGGGTCTTTGAATTTTGAGAGTCTGATTTTTTTTTATTCTTTATATATTTTAGACAAAAGTCCTTTGTCTGAGGGGGAGTTCACTAAGATTTTTTAGCAATTTGTGGTTTTTTTTTTTTTTTTCACTATGCTGGAGATTTTTTTTTTTTGACTTACATAAACTTTTTAATAAGAGGTAGTCCCATTTATTGATTCTGGGAAGTATTTCCCGTGCGGTTTGAGTCCTGTTCATGAATTCTCTACCTACCCCTATGTCTTCAAGGTTTCTACCTAATTTGTCTTCCAATAGATTTAGTGTTTCTGTTTTAATATTCAGATCTTTAATCCAATTGGATTTTAATTTAGTACATGGTGATAGGCTTGGGTCGAGTTTTAGTTTTCGGCAAATGTAGAGCCAGTTTTTCCAACACAATTTATTAAAAAGACTCGTTTTTCCAGTGAACCTGCTTGGCTCCTTTATCGAAGATAAGGTTCTTGAGTGTGTTTGTAGTTGTGGTTGAATCTTCTAATCTATTCCATTGATCCTCTGCTCTGTTTTGATTCCAGTATCATGTTGATTTTACTACTGTTGCTTTGTAGTATAACTTCAAGTCAGGGATTGTGATGCCTCCTGCCTTGCCTTTGTTGCTTAGAATTGCCTTTGATATTCGAAGTCTTTTCTGGTTTCAGATGAACCTTAGGAGTGATTTTTCTAGATCTATAAGGTATGTTGATCATATTTTTATTGGGATTGCATTGAATCTGTAAAGCAGTTTTGGGAGAATGGCCATTTTCACAATATTTATTCTTCCTATCCACGAACATGGGGTGTCTTTCCATTTTCTGAGATCATCTTCAATTTCTTCTTTCAGTGCATTATAATTTTCCCTTTCACTTCTTTCTTAAGAGTAATTCTTAAATGTTTAATTTTTTTTTTTTTGCTTGCTAGTGTGAAAAGTGTGGCTTCTCTTCTTTTTCTCTCTGTGATTTTGTTGTTAATGTATAAGAATGCTACTGATTTCTGAGTATTGATTTTGTACCCAGCTACATTACTGAATTTATTTATTATATCTAGGAGTCTTTCAAGGGAGATTAGGGGGTCTTCTATGTAGAGTATCATGTCATCTGCAAATAATGACAATTTAACTTCTTCTTTTCCTATCTTTACCCCTTGTATTTTTTCTCTCTTGTCTAATTGCTCTGGCTAGTACTTCCAGTACTATATTAAGTAGAAGAGGTGATAAAGGACATCCTTGTCTTGTGCCTGATTTTAAAGTAAAGGCTTTCAATTTTTGGCCATTTAGTATGATACTGGCTGTTGGTTTGTCATAGACAGCCTCTATTATATTGAGTTAAGTACCATTTATTCCAATTTTTGTAAAGTACTTATCATGAATGAATGTTTGACCTTATCGAAGGCTTTTTCTGCATCTATGGAAATGATCATGTGATTCTTACTTTTGGCTTTATTGATATGGTGGATTACATTTATTGATTTACATATGTTGAGCCATCCCTGCATGCCTCGAATGAATCCCATGTGGTCATTGTGTATAATCTTCTTGATGATTTGCTGCATCCTATTTGCCAATATTTTATTGAGGATTTTTGCATCTGTGTTCATTAGAGACACTGGTCTGTAGTTCTCTTTTACGGTTGGGTCTTTCCCAGGTTTTGGTACTAGCGTGATATTTGTTTCCAGGAATGACGTGGGAAGGATTGCTTCCCTTTCAATTTCATTGAAGAGTTTGAGGATTTCCGGTATTAGGTCTTGTTTGTATTTCTTCTAGAATTCTGCAGTGATTATTTATTCTTTCAAAGAACCAACTTTTTGATTCGTTGATTCTTTATATTGTTTTCTTAGTCTCTATTGCGTTGATTTCTGCTCTGATTTTTATAATTTCCTCTCTTCTTTTGGCTTTGGCCTCACTTGCTCTTCCTTTTCTAGCTCTTTGGTGTGTTTCATCGTGTTGTTTATTTGTATTTGTTCTGTTTTCCTGATGTGGGAGCTCAGTGCAATAAATTTTCCTCTGAGGACAGCTTTCATTGCATCCCATAGATCCAAGTAAGTTGTATCTGTATTTTCATTTGTTTGTAGGTATTGTTTAATTTCTTTTTTAGTTTCCTCTGTGACCCACTGATTACTCAGGAGTGTATTATTCAGTTTCCATGTGTTTGTGGGATTTTTGCTGTATCTTTTATCATTAATTACTAATTTCATGGTGCTATGGTCCGATAGCATGCAAGGGATAATTTCAACCCTTTTGCATTTATTTAAATATGTTCTGTGAATTAATATGTAGTCTATTTTAGAGAATGACCCATGTACTGCTGAGAAGAATGTGTATTTTGTGTGTGTTTCTGAGATGGTCATTATTATATGTCTGGGTGTAGATTTATTTTGGTTGTGACTATTTGGAGATCTATATGCTTCATTGATCTGGATATCAGTTTCCAATCTCATGTTTGGGAAATTTTCAAGTATTACTTCTCTAAATATCCTCTTGAAATCCTTTATGTTGCCCCCTTCTTTTTCGTTTATCCCTATTAATCTTATGTTGTTTCTCTTTGCGTCATCCTGTAGGTGTTAAATTGTTATTTCCTGATTTTTGTTTTTTAAAAGATCTTTTTCTTTCCTGTTCACTTGTTCCAATCTTGTCTTCAAGGTTTGAGATTCTATCTTCATATTCATTCAGGCAGTTTTTTACAACTTTCAATGGAGTTTTTGATATCCTGTATATCTCTTTGCATCTTTTTTATGTATTCTGTTTGCTTCCTATACTGTTCATCCAGGGATTCTATCCTTCCATTTAGTCCCTCTAATTTTTTAACTGCCTCTTCTTTAGCTATGTTTGGCATCTGCTTTATTTCTTTTTTCAATTCTTCTTTCATCTGAGAGAATATTTCTAGTTTGAATTCCTTCAAGGCTTCCCATACTTGCTTCTTTATTTCAATTACCATTATTTCAAGTATTTCAGTCATGTGGCATGTGTTTGCTTCTATGCACATGGCTCCTGGACTTTCTTGGGATGGGCTGGATGTTTGAGATTGCATTTTATACTTTCGTTTTGTCATTTTCCTGTATTTGGAAGCTTCAAGTGTTGTTCCAGGTGTGGGAGAGAGATCCACCAGCCTGGGATTGGGACCCTGCGATGGCCCCACTCACTGGACCCACCAGGGAACTATGGCCTGCTCCTCAGGCCAGGAAGAGTGTCTCCTCAGGCTGGCCGGAGCTCCCAGCCACCACTGCCACAGTCTCTGATCTGGTGGGGAGCCTGCCTGGGTCCCCAGGTCAGTGCGAAAGTTCCTGCAGGCTGGGAGGAGCTCCCAGCTGCCTCTGCCACAGTCTCTGATCTGGCCTGGTCCCCAGTCCGGTGGGAAACTGGCCTCGGTCCCCAGGTCAGGGTGAAAGTTCCTGCAGGCTGAGCGGAGCTCCCAGCTGCCGCTGTTACTCTTACCCTTCCGGCCTGGTCTCTGGTCCGGTGGGGAGCTGGTCTGGTCCCCCAAGTCAGGAAGAAAGTTTCCGCAGGCCAGGCGGAGCTCCCAGCCACAGCTGCTACAGTCTCTGAATTCATAAAATGGACATTTGCAATGACAAGATATTTCTAAAGTGAGCTGTTTGGGAAATCATACATCAAATATATTCAACATCACTGGCTATTTGAGAAATGTAAATTATAACAGCACTGAGATTGTATCTTACTCCAGGAAAAATGGGTACCTTCAAAAAACTAAGTAAAGCAAATGTTAAAAAGGCTGTGGGAGAAAAGGAATGCTCAGTTAGTGAGAAACACCAAACATCATGAAGATTTCACAAAAAAAATAAATAAATAAATAAATAAATAAATAAAACTAGAAATTGCATTTACCATAGTTCTTCTTCTTCTAGGAACCTTCTCAAAAAAGTCAGATGGATTATATTTAATTGATACAAGAATACTCATGTTTATAGCAGCACTAATCATAACAAATTAATTTTGGAAGCATCCTGTACATCAATGGATGGATAGATAATGAAAATGAAATATTTATACACAATGGAGAGTTATTCTGCCATAATGATAGATAAACCTGAGTCCCTGGTTGGAATATGCATACACCTTAAGACTTTAATGGTAAGTTGTATAGATTAGAAAAGCAATTTTTAAATAGTGAGCTTGATCTCTGTCCTATGGGGGAAAAACTGAGACATGAAAGGAGTAAAGGGAGGGAAACAAAGTTAATGAAAGAGGGAATTGGAAAGGACTGTGTATATTCACCAAGTCTTTGTGAGGTATGTGATCATCAAGTGCTACAAACATGTGTGAAATAGGTATGTTCATTCTCTCCTTTCTTTCTTTCTTTCTTTCTTTTTCTTTCTTTCTTCTTTCTTTCTTTCTTTCAAACATGGAGGAGGAAGAAGAGGGGGAGAGATAGAAGGGGATTAAAAAAGAATTCAGAAATATTACATATATGTACCAACTCCCTGTGATGAATGTAATCATTATATTATCATGCACATGTGCCAATATAAAATGAGAGTTTTCCATAGGCTGGCTTTGAACCAGATTTCAACATTATTATTTTATAAGGACCAGCTTTATTGAAATAAAATTGACACAATACAATTTACCAACACATTTATATAAATCAGCAAGCTTTAGCATATTGACAGTTGTACACCCAGGATGACAATCAGATTTAGATCATTCTTGTTATCCCAAAGTGAAACAGTCTGCCCACTCACTGTCATCTCCCAAATCCTCCCCACTACATTCAGGCAACTGCTGAGCTGCTCATAAACACTTTTGTATTCTGGAAATGTATTTATTTCTTAAAGTAGATGTGCTTGTCAACAATAAGGACCTCAACATATCCAAATAAATGCAAGTTCTGCAAATTGAGCTTTTATACCATATTGGAGTGAATCTAGAAATTGACAGCAGAAACGTACTTATCATACAGTAATATTTTTCTTTTCCACTCATTTACTATTGTCTTTTACTTTATACTTCATGACAATTTAATTACAGTGAATAAAAATGTAAGTAAAGTAACTTTGGAAATGGGTATAATTTGAGAGTAAATACGCATAGAGCTGTACATAAACACTGGCCTATAGTAAATAAACTTTCCCCTACCCCAAGGTTTAGTGATAACATTGCTAACAGGGAACACGAACACATACATTAAAATAATTTGCAAATGACTGGTAAATAGTGGAGACCATGTTTCTCTCTGCTGCCCTGGCAAGTTACAAGTAAGCATGAGATAACACTAGAATGATCCATGTAGTACCAAATTAGAGGTAGAGTAATCACCGTATTTGGCATGAGATTGATGATGATGAAGACATGGATAACAGATAAAAACAGATACACAAATATTTATGGGTATGCATTTTACACAAATTAGTATACATACTTTCTGGCTCTGTCAGTTTAAAGAGCCTTGAAGCAATGTGTACAATCAAGATGCAGAATTTTTTTTTTTATAATGCAAATATCCAACAAAGGAAACAGAGAAATTTCCCATATTCTAAGATTGAGGAAAGTGACAAATTAAGATAATTATGGTTTCCTTATTTTAGCAGAAAAAAAGGAAGCATCCCCCTGCATACTCCACAAATTAGGAACACACAGTTATGATAATAGGGAAAATGGACAGAGTCAAACTTGGATGCTTTAACAAAAAAGTGTAGTAGATTGCAATCTGATATATTATCTATTCCTGAATTTACACACATATAACTAGGTGACTGCTTAAATATACACACACATATAACTAGATGACAGCTTCTTTGAGCTGCAGAAATTCACATTGTGTTTTAGAATGCTACAGTCTTTGCCATGAGTTTTGTTACAAAATATACCCATGCCTCACAGGTCAAGAAGAAAAGAGAACATTTATTGCAAAGCCAGAGAAAGATGTGAGAAACTATTCCAGAATTGTTCATACTATCATTAAAGAGACCACAAAGCTGTGAAGAAGTGAAAGACTCAGACTAAAAATGGGCCTCTGAGATAGATACACACTTCTCAGATGAAGAAATACAAACATCAAATAAGTGTATTAAGAAACATTCATAACACAGATCGTCTGAGAAACATGGTGCTCAAGTGATGCACTTTACTAGAAAGAAATTCAGAGAGGAGAAATAAACAAACAATTGTAATTAAAGTGGAAATAAATATCCAAATGGTTAAAATAAAACATTATCAGTCAATAGATATTTTGAATGTAAATACAAGAAGTGTTCTCATTAAGAAACAGTGTGAATAAATAAAGATCCCAGGCCCTAAAATGAATGCACTGTGTGCAAGAACCTTATTTCACTTTTGGAGACACAAATAGAATGAAGGACAGGTGTGAAATTAGAGAGTACATACAAATGGGATCCAATATAAGGCAGGAACAGTTGTATTTTTACTACAAATGCTTAACTTTAAAGCAAACAAAGCATAAAAGCCAGAAAGTTGGCCAGTATATATGATGTGAGTCATTTTGTATAAAAAATTACTACATGAAATGCAATTTAATTAAAGACTCATAAACTCCAAAAACAAGTTATTGAATTTTACACTGTTCTTCAATAAACATCATCAAGACACAAAACAAAAATAATACAGCAAAATTAAACTTCACTTTGAGTAATTAATTCTAAAAGACATCCATCAATCTTTGTATCTAGTGGTTATGGCATACTACCAGCACAATTAAAATTCCAGAAAAGGCCAGAAGTCACAAGACAAATCACAGCCTTTGTGAAAATACTGAAATCATAGCACTCAACCTTTCTGTCATGTGATAGGATAAAAGATCAATAACAAAAAAATAGGAATTATAGAAGGACATAAATAGTAAATTACTCATCAAAGAGTGGATTAAAGAAGAAAAGTTAAGAAAATTTTAAAAATTCTTGATATACACAATATTGAAAGCACAATATGCCAAAATTTACAGTGACACAGCAAAAGCAGTGTGAACAGAATTATGGCAATCATTACCTCCATAAAACAACACAAAACATAAGAAGAATTAAATAAACAATCTATAGATTCATCACAAAGAACTAGAAAAATAAGAACAAAGAAAACCCCCAAATTAACAGAAGGAAATAAATAATAAAGTTAAATGCAGGCTTAAATGAAATGGAGAGAAAAACCAACAAGAAATCACCTCGTATGTGGATCATTTGATGTACTTGAGGAAATCATTGAAATCAGTGAATAAGATTTAGGAAAAATCTAGAAAGCAACTACGTGAACGTTCAGGTGGAACCATGTATGTCATTTCTGGTTTTAAAGTATGAATGGAAACCTTTATCAGAAATGGTAGCCTGTGGAGGAGGGCACTTGAGGATATTCCCTGGCTTTGCAGAGGTGAAGCTAGCATGAGGAAAAATAGTGCTGGATGAGAGTCAAATAATAAGCACTCCAAACAGGGTTCCCTCTGGATTCTCATTTTCTTTCAGTATCCAGTATTAACCAGTTAACCCTGAAAGCAAGAATGGATGTTGACACAATTCATTACAACCAGGCATGAAGTGGGGTATATGGGAAATAAATCAGGGATGTAGATTTCCCCTAGTTTTCGAGTTGTATCCAGTGTCATGGGTGACGGTCTAGGTCATATACTTCATATAGCTCTAAATGTAGTCATTTGACAATTACCTTTTCTTCATTCAGTGGGACATTTACAATTGAGCTTATAATGTACAGGTGGAAGAGAGTTTGGCAGTTAAGTGGAGTGCAATTGCATTATATGACCTTCCATTTTTAGCTGACAAATATACACATCCTATGTGCAAAAGTACACATTAGCATGGACCATCAGCGACAGTCCTCTGAATTTGGGGTCCTTTATCATATCAAATTTAGATAATGTCAATGTCATTAAAGTTTCTACTATAATAATTAAAGTTTGAAGAAAATCTGAGTGCATTCAGTCATTTTTCTGGGAGTTTCAGAATAGCAGTTATGGAGATTGAGATGTGAAAAATTTTCTCATGATAGAGTATCCATGTTCCTTTTCATAGACCTATAATTGTAAACAACACATGTTCTTCTCTGGAGGTCATAAATTCCCTATAAAGCTATTTATAGATGAATATTTTAAATAAAGTAACACTTGAAGATTATTAGAGTCAGACACTTTACATTTTATAAAACTATTTCCTATGATACGTGGGATGCTATTGTAATTTAAACTCTCCATCCTGCTTAAATGCTTTTCATCTGTTAGTGGTTCACATGCCAATCTGTTGCATGATGTAATAAGCCAACAGGCATTTATTACTGACAAGTTTTTATGGGCATTTTTATTGATCAAATCTTCCAGATTTATTTAGATCATATGTAATTTATTTTGTGGAACTAATACATACTATATTCTGGATGTAAATCAATATTTTTTCATGTTACATTATGTCATCTATTACAGATATTGAAGCAATAAACATTTGAAAATCCCCAAAACATTCTTTCTTCAATAAAGTATAAAGTAGCATTGCAATCTTGACCAGTGAGGGAGACCTTGGGAAAGGCCATGTCTGATATGTAGGCAGGGAGATGATTACAGATACTATTTTGCATTAATATTGGGCCTTATATCTTTAGGTACTGGAGGAAACCATATTAATTCATCCTGCTTGTACTGAGGACAGAACATTCACTAATGACAAGAGGAACCATTCTGTCACATATGTAAGGGTTGGAGGGAGTGCAGAAGAAAATAGGAACACATAATGGGATTTTGAAAAGCAAAAGACAGTAGGGCAGGTATTAAGAGTGTGAGAGAAGAGTACAAAGATTAGTTCAGGAAAGGAGCAGTTCTCACTTAAATTCAGGACATGATTTTTACCAAAATAAGTTTATTGCTATTGTTTATGATTCTAAATGCCAAATCTGAGTTAGTCTTGTCACGCAAACTGAACTCAGGATTTCAATACAAGGCTTGTTATTTAGAAAAACTGGAAGACTATTTGTAAATATAAAAAAGCAGTAATTTCAAAATGAGATTGGAATTTTACTGGGTAACAAAGTCTCTTTCAATCCCAAGGGTCACTACCTTTTATTATGTATTTAAACACTCTCCAGAGGTCAAAGCCTGCTTTCATGCATCCAGCAGGGTTTCTTGTTTATAAGCAGAATGCATTAGCTCCCTCTTCCTATTCAAGGCATCCTTGAACAGATCACATGGGCAGTTATGTAAACTTGAAATGATATTAACAGAAGGAGTAAGAGCAGGACAATCAAGTTCAAGCATTTTTATACTATAAAGATTTATAGAATAAGAGGAAGATAAGTTGTTACAGAATATATGTTCTTTAGTATCTACATATGTTGAAACTTCAAAATATGTAATACATCTGATCAAATTGATAGGTCACTGACATCTGAAGGATCTCATCCTAGTCTGGGGTAAACTTCAGTTTCTATTGTGGACGTATTTCTTTGAAAATTGCCAATAACCTGAATAAACAGGAGGGAGAAATGAATTTCCTAGGTCTGACAATTGGTTGAGAAACTTGAAAGGAAGGATCAAAATATAGGAAAGGACCGAAAATCTAAATGCTGAATTTCGTCATGAGTGAAAACATTGAAGGAACTATTGTGTGTGAAATCCCAACATCAGTGAGCTGGGGTTTGATGCAATTGTAAGGCAGAGAGAAGAAAACTGTATGGCTTCATGCATCATCATAAGTTATGTAGACAGAATTTAATGATAATATAAACAGTAAAAAAGAGTGAGTTTTACTGTTTTTATTTGTTGTTCATAGTCTTTTATTTCCTAGAAAATTCTCATTAGTATGCACCCTGATTAAGTGGGACTTATGATGATGAGATTTCTGGAAATAGCTATTTGAGAGTATCAAAAGGTCGAAGGAGATTTTGTAACACAGAAATGTGCCAGTGTGTTTTCTTGTCAACTGAGTAATCTGTCTCATGGATTTTAAATTATCCTGTAAACATTCAACTAAGCATGGATGCTTGGCACACATTGCACAAACTGGATTTTAAGGGACAATTAAACTTTTTCTTCAGAGGTGTTTGTCTTGACCATAGAAAAATAAAGACAATATTTTTCTCATTTGCTCTGTATACAAATTATGTAGTGTCAGTGTGAGTTTTTCCATAAGTCCTGCTTTTCAGTTTGTCCACCTTTCCTTTGGTGGACAGAAATAGTCTCTAAGAAAATCATGTTTGAAATATAATATTAATACATTTCTTCATTTTCAAGATCACAGCCAGAATTGCTTTAAGGTTCTCTAAATTATATATTTTATTTTATTTTATAAGGTTGTGTTTAAAATTTTATGTATTACATCAGTAATGTCTAAATTAACATGAAATCAGCTGTTGTTATAACAAGGTGAAAGAAAATTGATAACAGTTGATTGTTAGAAAAAAACAGATCTACAATATAAATTATACAATAGGATACAGATGAGTAAGCATAAGGGTGATGCTGTCCAATTCTTTCTTGAATTATGTAAACATTCCTTGCACAGTGTTCTGTTTCTTTAAAGAAAATAGCAGCGTGATACAGTTAAAGAAATTAACTCACTTAAGGAGTAATTAAAAAGGGCTAATATTAGTTCAATACTTCAGCACAAGAAAATTTTTACTAAAATTACAAATTAATATTTGATCTAGAATTTATGTATGTGTGTGTGCATGTGTGTGTCATGTCATCTGGACAGTCTTTGAAAGGTCACTGATGTTTAGACAGGATGATGAATGGCTTTGCATAAAGGAGGGAGGAGTGCAGATCCTTGTTAACAGAGATGAGTAACTGACAATAACTAGCAATAAAATGAAGAAAGAACAATGCAGAATGCTTACTGTGTATTAAGAAACTAGAAGTAAACACTGATGTTTTGTTTGATTTATTGCTTTCTTTACTAGTACCTTTTTAAAATATAATGTGTGTACAACATATTTTAATGCTTTGCTTTCCCTGTCACCAACTTTCATGCTCTAGCAAAACCTCTATTTACATATTTTTCTTCAACTATTAATTTTTAAATCACTTTGCTTTCTTTCTTACTGTCTTAACTCACATTCAACTTCTCTTTTGAATAATTCTCCTTATTTCCTAATATCTATCAGTTTCTGATTTCCTGATGTAGATCATGAATTTATCAAATGTCTTGACCAGTGGAGTGTGACTGTGGAATTGGACGGTGGTTGAACATTCATCTCCATGGCAACCTCAAATGCCAGCAAAACCCTGTCCTCCACATTCTATCTCACAGGTATCCCTGGCTATGAAGAATTTCGCCACTGGATTTCCATCCCCTTCTGTCTCCTCTACCTTGTTGGAGTAATGGGCAACTGCACCATCCTGCATGTTATCCGGACAGACCCCAGGCTGCATGAGCCCATGTACTACTTCTTGACTGTGCTTTCTCTCACTGACATGGGCATGTCCTTGCCCCCAATGGTAATGCTTTTCAGGGTGCTGTGGTCCATTTCTAGGGAGATTCATTTCAATGTCTGTGTAGTTCAAATGTTTGTGATTCACACTTTCTCCTTCACTGAGTCATCTTTGCTCTTGGCCATGGCCCTGGACCAATATGTAGGTATCTGCTATCCACTGCGATATGCTACCATTCTCACCCCAAAACTGATCATCAAGGTTGGGATTGCAGCCCTGCTCAGAAGTGCTATTCTAATGATTCCACCTCTTGCTCATCTGGCATTCTTTCGCTTCTGTCACTCATATGTCCTTTCTCATTCCTATTTTCTTCACCAGGACATGATTTGCCTTGCCTGTGCTGACACTAAATTTAATGTTATATATGGGTATGTTGTGATTATTCTACTATGGGGCCTGGATGCTCTGGGCATTTTAATATCTTCTGCTTTCATTCTTCATTCTGTGTTAAAAATTGCATCCCGTGAGGGGAGACTGAAGGCACTCAACATGTGTGCCTCCCACATCTGTGCCATGCTCATTCTGTATGTGCCTATGATAGGGTTATCTATTGTCCGTCATTTTGCCAAGCATTCCTCTCCCCTCATCCACATTTTCATGGCTCATATCTACTTAATGGTTCTACCATTTCTCAACACAATCATCTATAGTGTGAAAACTAAGCAGATCCACCAACGAAACTTTCACCTACTACTTCACTCTCAAATTAGGTCTCTTGTGACATAGCCATATCCTCAAAAAATAATATATTTCTTACTACAAGTGATGTTAAATTGTGAATAAATATCTGCACTAGATATGTTAGAATAAATGTTATCAGCAATATTCCTTAAGAGAATAAAATAGAATCAAAAATGCATCTTGAAATCTTGTTTCCAGTGGGACAGTACAGCCTGACTTTACAAACGCTTCATAATATTTGGGTAAGTATGAGTGTATTGTAATGTGATGTGTTAGAAATAATTTCCATTTATTTTCTCCTGCTTCTACTGTCAAGCTTTAGTCAATGTTACTGATATATGAGGTTTTGCATGAATATTCAAACCTATATTTGCTGTACTTTCATATTTATTTGTTCCTTTGCATTCTGTAACATTTGGCATAAAATCTTATGCTTTTTCAGTTATTTAATTGTATTTTTTCTACATTGATTCAATTTAGCTTTCTTGAAGATGGAAACATTTTTATTTTCATATAAAAACCTGTTTGACTATAAAAAGATGTGATGAACCATGACACTGCTTCAGAATCACCTTCTAAATATTACATTAAACATCTTCTTTATCTTGAAGAAGTGTGATTGTTTTTAGGATTCTAGAAGTTTCCACTGCTTGGAGAAGGTCTGTTTTGTTTAATTAATTTTTTTTACAAATAATTCTAATCTTACAGAAATTTGAGGCTTCATTTTGAAAAAAGATTTGCAGATATTATAAAGTAAATGTAACCATGTAACATATGTCTTCATCTGTATTGTTTAACTCATTGGAGTTGATATGAAAACTGAAGCTCACTGAGAGACATAGTGATTTACAAGTGTATAACAGTAGGAAATATAAAACAAGGTTTTAATTTATGCGTCAAATTTTAAAGAACAAAAGTCACTTTTTTAAGTTTTTAAGTTTTATTAGTACAAATTGATTCTGTACAATGATTAAATCCTCGTGAGGTGTCAGTACATGTAATAGCACATCTTAATTATTTTTACTCTTTCTTCTCTTCCTCTCAATCCACTTTCTCTATCATTTGATCCCTTAACTTCACAAAACCTCTATTTCTCTATTTTCCCCCCAACTTTGGTTTGACCTTTTCTAATATCTCTGAAATTTTATTGTATGTAGTCAAACATGTCTTGTATTATACTCTTTGCAAACAAACTAGGAAAAATTAGCTCATTTCTTTCCATTGTTTAAAAGAAATAAAAGAATGAACCAAAAATGCAAAAAAGTTTTATAGCTCCTAATATTTGCAGAAGTCTTAAAATACCAGTGAGTTTCTACATTAATTTTTATAAAGGTTAGCCTAAAGGTGTAAGTATTAACACTTTTCCTCATTATAAATGTGTCACTCACAACACTGAATATGTAAATGATGTGAAATAAATCAATAAATGAATAAATGGATACTAATTTGGATATATATTTCAATTCCAAGAGACAAGTATAACCTTTCAATGTCTAATTCTGGGCTGCTATGTATGCACAAGGTATCTGGTTCTACTCTTGACCCAAGAAGATGCAGGAGAGAGCATGAACTATTATCTCTACATATATCCCCAGCTCATTTTGAGCAATATAACAGCAATGTGAATATGTAAGCATATGTTTTGGTTTCTCTCTTATATGAGATGTGATAGCACATTTACAAGAGACTTTCAGAAAACCTCAACATGGAAAGCACCCAGTCAGTGCTCAATAGTCAGAGTACTAGTGGGTACAGACAGAATGTGTAGCCTGCTTAGAACTTCTAGAAATACAGGCCCAACCAAAGTCAGATGAATATTTAATAAAGAATAAAAAATCAATTCATAATATTTCAATTCCTGGAAGATTAATTTCCGATAACCATCAGGGCCTTTCACTAAACATAGGCTGCCATGCATTGATAGGTAGTAATCAGTATGGGTTAATTCTTAGACTCAGAATTTAAAAATGCTGTGAGGAAATTCAGAACTTTGAGAAAACACAAAGAAAGACTTCAAAGTTTGAACTGAGGAATTTAATATAGGAAAGAAATTAACTTTTAAATATTAAACAGAAATCTTTGGGCTGAAGCACACTGAAAAATACCAAAATACAACTGAAGTCATCAGTAACAGAGTAAGTCGCACAGGGCTGAATTAATGAATAAGACTACAGATTCTTTGGAAAAACAATTGTGGAAGAAAAAAGAGAATGAAATAGGATTAAAAATTGTTATGGAATTTAGGGACAATATTGTATCATAAGAGTAACTAACTGTAAACATTCAGTGTCTTGAGAATTCTGACAAGAGTGAAAGTGTATTAAAAAATAATGGCAGATAACTTTTCATTACTAGAGAAGTTCACAAAACTTAAAGTAGGGTAAGCTCAAATGTCACCAGTCAGGCTTGTGTATAGTTCAAGTATGTCTATCAGATTCATGCTGTACTTAAACTTTCAAAAGTGAAAGATAGAAGATTCTCAAGGAATTAAGAGAAATGAAAGTGTAAATAAGGAGCAAAATGGAGTTAGGAAGTGTTAGAGATATAATAAATTTAATCCTGAGAATGTTGAGGGTTGTATTAGTTGAGGGTTGTATTGTTCTGTATTACTGTAGAACAAAATGCAGAACAAAACACTATGCATCTCAAAATTAAAGAGAGAAGAATTTGGCTCACTAGTTCAGGGGTTCAGTTGGTGGTCACCTGGGACAGAGGCAGAAGTCTCAGTAGGCCAAAGCAGAGCAAAGATACTGAATTCATGGCAGCAGGAAACAAAGCAGGTGAGCAGAATCACAGTGGAAAGATGAGGGTCCAGACACAGATTCTGGATTTCTCTCCTGTCCTGTAGGTCACTTTATCTATTTTTTTTTAAACTGTTATCATTCACTTTTCATGGAAATCTCTATAAAATATGTTTTGAAGCCAGAGAATGTGATGTGTCTAGCTTTTTCCTTTTGTTGAACATTGCTGTAGCAAATTTGTGGTTCTATACAAATTTTATTTTTTTCATGGTCTGTTAAAAATAACCCTCAACATTTGATAGACATATTGAATGTAGGGAACACTTAAAAGCATTCATAACTGATGTGTACTTTTTAAAACAGCCATGCTTTTTTTGAATCTATCAAAATATGGATTATTTGAATTTTAGCTACATAGTATTCTTCCCCAGAATTATATAATAGTCATTTCTTTTGACTGAGGTCCTTCACATTTTTCTGACTTACTGATTTTTTCAACAAAATGAGTCAATGACTCTTATTTTGTGGTTTTTATGCATCCTCATACAGTATATCCACCCATTTGCTTCAGTGTTTAAGTTTTGGGCAATCATTTTTGCTAAGTAGAATTCTGGGGGCTGGGGATTTAGCTTAGCGGCATAAGCGCCTGCCTTGCAAGCAGGCAGTTGTGAGTTCGATCCCTGTCACAAATAAAAATGAAAAAGACAAAAAAAATTCAAAATATTTCCTGTGTTGTATAAATAACAACCACAAATTTTAAATTCTATTAGCTAGATGTATTGTCTAATCTTAATGTATCCAATTATAGTCATTACTCAACATTCATTCTTTTGTTAATTTCTCTTATATTTTTATTTGTATTAGATGCACCCTTTTTGTTGAGACAATATACTTGGCTCTTATAGTTTAAAGAGGGGAGTTTTCTTTGGTTAATGATTTCCAGTGCATTGAGTAACTAGATATCTGACTCCAGAGAAGAAAAAGAGGAAAGTTGTCATTTAACTCTTGGCTGTAAGGAAGGAAAGAAGTTTGAAGAACCAGGCCCAGATATTTATCTCTCTGCACACTGACACACTTCCAACCAGGCTGTGTTTCCTAACAAAACATTCAACTTCTGAGCTCACAAATGTATGAATCCACTAATGAGAATGATGTTCACATAATCTAAATTACCTTCCAAACACATGACTTAAAAGTATTGACATTATTTAAATAACTATTTTCCAGTAAATTAAAACAAAATAATAATTCTTTGTAATTTTTAATTCTTTTATTAGTGTTTTACAGTTATTTTTGAGCAAATTTTTAAAAATTTTATTTAAAGAGAAAAAAGCAAAACATAAAAAAGGGTAGAAGTAATGGAGAATTTCAAAAAATAAACAGTAAGAAATCACTCGTTTATAGATTACATATTGTCATCTTAGAAATAGTTGCTCAAGTTACAAACTTAAAGTATACAAAGTGGATATTCAAACAGACTGCAAACAGTTCTATTCAATGATTCAACAAAAAGTTAGTAATATGGTTATCTATCTTACACACTTAAACATACATGCAGTTGTATCCTTTAGACCACTTTCTTTTCCTCTCTTTTTTTACAATTACACATTTTGGGTTTTATTACTTCTACAGTTCTTATTACTTTTTTTTTTGAAGAAAATAAAACCAAATGTGACAAAACAAAATAGTGTCAGTCAAAACAAAAAGATGGGCATTATATACAATGTAAAAACAAAATGTAAGGTGATCAACAATGGTTATCATAATGTCTTTTGCTATCTTCAAAATAATTGCCCATATAATTAAGTATAATAAAAGTGAACAAATTAGTACAGATCAAAACCAATAAAAATGAAACATTAGAGACATTACATGACTTCCAGAATGGGTATCATAGTGAATCTCTTTGGCTTCAGAGTAGTTGCCTACACTCTCAGACTTGATACTATCAAACAAAACAAAATAGAGTAAAATCAGACAAAACAAGATAGTGAAAGCAATACAGGGCTTCAAAGCAAGTTAATAACAAATCTAAAATCGTTATCATAGTATATCTTGCTATCTCTGGAATAGCTATCAAAGCAATCAAATCTAGTACAAGTAAACAAAATGGAACAGAATAAAACCAAACTAAACCGAACAATGAAAGAAATATGGGTTTCAACTCATGATACAAGATTATCAATGGCCACTGACTTAAGACAATTCCTCTGATTTCACTTTCACAGGATGCATTGTACATTTTGCATCCCACTAATTTCTTTGTTTTTTAGATTAGGGAGACAGTTTGATATTCACCTAAGCAATTCTGAATCTTTTTATCCCTGAGCACAGTCTCAAGTTGTATTCATTTACCTACAAGGACTTTTAAGGTTTTCTTTCTTTGTAGCTGAGTAGTTTTCCCTTGTATCAAAGTGTTACGGCTTTCTAGCCAATCTGCAGCTGATGAGCAAGCTACTTCCACTTTTATCTGGTTCCCTGTCACACAAAGCATTGTTTTCTCATCTTTGACATTCAGTCTATAAATCCACATTGGTGTTAATTGTATTTCTTATATAGAGCATATATATATATATATATATATATATATATATATATATAGTCTTTTTCCTTTTTATCTGTACTGGGGATTGAACTCATGACTGCCTGCTTTCAAGGCAGGCGCTTATGCCGCTGAGCTAAACCCCCAGCCCCACATAGAGCATATTGATAGACCCTATCTCTTGATCCACTCTGCCTGTGTTACTTATTATTGGTGAATCAAGGCCATTCATATTAGTGATTATAGCCTACTTTCTCTGCCTCATCTCTGCCTGGTTATTTTTCTACCATTAGTTATCTACTTTTCCCCTTCATTCCACCCTCTGCCCCACTCAGTGTTCCCCCACTGCCACTGTCCCTGAAACCATGGTCTTTTTTCTTTCTCTCTAGAATGTGTTTCAATATTTTTTGTAGGATTTGTTTGGTGGCCATGAACTCCCCAAGTTCCTCTTTGTCATGGAACTATCTTGTTTCTCCATTAATTCTGAGAGATAGTTTTTCAGGATACACCAATATGGGTTGGAGGTTATTTTCTTTCTTGTGTGTGTGGTCTTTTTTTGAGACGGGGTCTCGCTATGAAGTTCAGGCTTGCCTTGAGCTCACTTTGTATCCCAGGCTGGTCTCAAACTTGCAACAATCCTTCCACCTCAGCCTCCAGAGTGCTGGGATTACAGTAGTGAGCCACCACACCCAGCTGGAAGTTATTTTCTTTCAGGACTTAGAGAATACTTCATTCGAAGCTCTTCTTGATTTGGTTTGTTTCAAGAAATCTGCTTTGATTCTAATGTTTGCCTTTATAGGTGATCTGTTTCTTTTCCCTGACAGCTTTTAATATTCTGTTCTTGTGTTGAATTGCTGACATCTTGATTATTATATGTCTGGCTGTAGATCTATTTTGGTTATAGTTGGCTGTATGCCTCATATATCTGAATATCATTTTCTTTTCTTATGCTTGGAAAGTTCTCTTTAATTATTTCTGTAATTAGCCTTTGTATTTCATTTGTGTTTACCCATGCTTCATCACTCACATTTTTTATTCTTAAGTTATAGATCCTTTTGTCATCTTCTAGCCTTTGTATTGTCACTTCCTGCTTCCTTGTTATTTTTAAGGGATCTTTTATTTCTCAATCACAAGCTGAAAACCTGTCTTCAAGGTTTGATAGTCTATCTTTAGTTTCTTTCAAACAGTCTTTCCAGCTTTCAATGGAGTTTTTAATTTCCTGATAATCTCTTTGAATCTGTTTCATGTGTTCTAAATTTTTTTACATCCTTCATTGAAGATTTCCCTCCTTTTTCTATGCTCTGCTGTTCTTTCATCTGTGTCTTCTTTATAGGTGCTTAGCAATTCTTTTATTATGTTTCTCATATCTACTTTTACCTGTGATATTATTTCTGTTCTAAGTCCTTTTAAAGCTTCATGGAGTTGCTTCTTTATTTCAGTTGCTATCACTTCAAAAACTTCAGGTGTGCAACTACTTATCCCTTCTATGTTTACCTTTCCTGGACCAGTACTGCTTTGTTGGAGGCCAGGGACTGACTTTTGCTTCTTCCTCTTGTCATGTTCCCATTTTCTTCCAAACAAGTGGGTAGTGGAGTCCCTAGAACTTCCTGTATTTGTTATAATTACTCTGAAGTGTGTAGGCTAGGGATTTCTGTTGTTTGCTGCTTGCCTCAGTCTGTTGGTGGTTACTGGAGTGTAAGCAGGAGTGGGGCAAACTGGCCCCTCCCTCCTGAATTGGTAAACCACAGGGGGTCTTCACCACATTAGTGTGGGCTGCACGTGTGGGGATGGTTAGGGATAGCTTTGAGGAAACCTCAGCAGTGGCTATTGGACCATGCAGAGGGGCGGGACACAATCCAAGAAGTTTCCACCAATCTGCTCCAAGCTAGGAGTAGCTGAAAAAACCCAGCTGCAGTTCTGTCTCCAGGGTTATCCTGCCCAACTCTTTAGAGAGTTGGCCAGTCTCCCAATCCCATGGGAGAACTGTGACCCACACACTCACTGCAAGCCAGTGCAGTCCTCTGGTCTGATGCTCCCCTCCATCACTGCATCTCCCTGCCAAGGCCTGTGGGCTTGCTAACCACCAGCTTCACTGTGCCCATGAGGCTCCACTTCTGATGTGGTGGTTCTGACTCCAGTCAAAGTGCTGTCTGCTACTGCCTCCTTTTGTTTAAGTTTTTCTTTTTTATTTTTATCCTCTCAGTGGGCGTTAATTCTCACTTTAGTTTCTTCCTGGATTGAGGTGACACTCTTCTTTCCTTCTTGTCTTCTCCAGAATGCTATATTCCATCATCTGGACTATTTCTCTCAGAGAGGCTATTTACTCTGCTGCTTACTGTTCCACCATCTTCTCCATTCTCTGTTTTCCTCCATTCTTTATGTACAGGTTATTTATCTTATAAATTAAATTTACTTCTAAGTGTTTATTATTTTTTTTTGCAAATTTAAAAGGAATTATTTACCTAATTTACCTCTGGGTAATTCATTATTAATATCACAAATCACATTGTTTTTTTTTCTATATTGATTTTATTTCCTATAAATTTACTGGATTTATTTGTAAGTTGCAAAAGTTTTGTTTTGCTGCAGTCTTCCAGATTTTCTATATAAATATCACGTTGTCAGCAAATAGAGACAGTCTTACATCTCTTTTATTAAAGTGTCTTTTTCTGTCTGTTGTATAATATGTCTGGCTAGAACTTTCCATCCGCTTTTGTATGGAAAAGTGAGTGATGACAGTGAATGTTCTTCTCTTGCTCCTGACCATAAAGAAAAGATGTTCTCTTAAGATTTGGATGGCAAGCACAATTTAATCACCAATTTATTTTGAGTACCACTTAATGGCAACTTACAATTTGTGTAAGTATTAAAAGTTGTTAAAGAAAAACTTTTTAAAAAATTGTGTCTTTGGGGGGCTGGGGATTTAACTCAGCGGCATGAGTGCCTGCCTTGCAAGCAGGCAGTCATGAGTTCGATCACTGGTACTGACAAAAACGAAAAAGCCAAAAAAAAAAAAAAATTGTGTCTTTTAATTGTTATAAATGCTTGCACAATTTAGAATATATACATTTTTAAATTATTTTACCCTACTCAGTCATGCAATTTTTATCTTCTAATAGTTTCTAGGAAAGAGCAAATATGCTATGATTTTGATGATGTACATCTTTTTTAATTTAAGTTTTCATCCTAAGATATTATACCTAACACTAAGTTGCAAAACTTTTCTTCCAACAATTTTAGATCTTTCATTTAGATTCATTAATAATTTCAAGTTCTGTTTGCTTACAAAGTGTGGTTAAGTATATGTTTTTTTTGTACATACATACAAACTTTAATGCAGATCTCTGTGTGTGCATGCATACGTGTGTGTATGTGTGTGTGTGTGTGTGTGTGTGTGTGTGTGTGTGATATGTTTTTTCCAATATTGCTAGAGAAAACTATCTTCTGTAATGGAATTATCTTGGTAGCTTTCGTATTTGGAAGTTGATTTATGTTTTAATGAGATATTTATTTGATTACTGCATATTCTGTATTATTTTCACTGATTGTGTCAATTCTATTAAATTATTCTCCTTTGTATAACATCTTTATTTGAGATCTTCAAATAAGATAGACTATATGGTATGTGCTATTATTCCAAAAGTGATATGATTTAGAATCTGAAAAGTAGAAAGTGGAAAAATTAGATGAGGATCAGAAATTTGTGGATATTCAGTATGAATGGAAAACTATTCCTGCCTACATGTATAAAATTTAAGTAATATTTGAAATAAATTTTTCTTTTAAAATATGAGATAAGTGATCACTATGTATGAGACTTAAGTAGAATCAATTTTGTGCCCAGCCTTTGTAACTTAGCAACTCAGAGAAACCATTCTCCAAAACAATAATTTTGAAAAGTTATAAAGATCTGAGGACATTTTTCAGTACATTTAATTCCTTGAGGAGAAAACAAAAGAAAAAAAGAATATGAATATAATAGATTGTATCCAACTGAAGTCTTAGTATGTCAGATCACTGAATACTTCAAAATGCAATCCTTTTCGTGTATTTGGGGCACACAAATTAGAATGCTGAATCTTTTAAGAATAAACAAATGATAAACAAAAAAGTTATCTGGACTAATGGACACCGATCTGTGTTTGAAGGTTCTGTGAAACTTTACACTAAAACACAAATGGTATATTTTACTCCCTGTAGGGTCAAATAAAGCCCTCAGAGACAGCTTCTTAACAAATATGAGACACAAAGTGAAATTTGGATGAGGCATGTTCACTCTTTGTGCCTGGAACTGAGAGATAAAACTAAAAATACTGTTATCAGAGTTGTCATAATGAAAGTGGTAGCCAATTTTTTCTAAATGGAAGGAGTTGCAATGTACATAGTGGAGGAACAAAAGGGACCTACGATAGAACATTAGGGAGTCGATGTATTTAATTACATGCAATAAGGCAGAAGAGAAAGAAGCCAAAGTAGTTTAAATTATTGGTTTAATACTCAAAAATAAACAGAGTCTAGTTCATTCAGGATCAATTAATACCGCACTTACAGGGGAATTTCTGGGAGGCCCATATCAGATTCCGTTTGCATTAATCTTTACTGTGTATTCACCTTCAAATCCACTGTAAGTGGTCTCTTTCATTACAAGTCTCACTAAAGTTAGCAACATTTTGATGTTCATCAATTCCCTCTCAGCCAGTTATACAGGACAGACTAGAAACATGATGAACACATATGACATATACAGATATGTGCCCACCTATGTACCTTTCTTGATGTTCTCATGATGGATGACATCCTAAATTACAGCACAAGAATTGAAAATTGTGACCTTTGAATGTTTGTTTCTGATCCAGATTACATGACAAGTTTCTTTCACACATCAGGGGCATAACACAGTTGATTTTTAACAGAAAAGAAGAAGCAGCAGGGGAGAAGTGAATAAAAAAATCAATTAATTGAGACATATCTCATTTAGACTTCTAAGACTGGGCATTAAAAATGGATATCATGATGAGTCACTCTGGGGACATTACTGAATTTGCAAAAAGGGCATAAGAAAAATAAAACTTTGAACAGCAAGACTGCAAAAATCCAACAAGTAAATATGAATCAAGCCATAATTATGAAATAGAATTTTCCCTAAAAGAAAGAAAAAGAAAATATCATCTCAGTGAAAGAAATTATCACAAGCAACTTTTAAAGACAGGGTGACACCAGTATATAAGCATTTTGGTGTCTAATAATGTTTTATAGCCAGGTGTGGTGACACATATCTATAACCGAAGCACAAGGAGGCAGAGACAGTAAGATTGCAAGTTTGAAACCAGGCAGAAGAAATTTGATTTTTTTAGGAAAGTTCCTTGAGAAAACAAAAAATAAAAATAAAAAACAAACAAACAAACAAAAATAATCAGAGATCTAAGTGATTGCATATGCCCTTGGTTCAATCCCAGTGCTACAAATTTATAAAAAAAATTCCAAGAGAGAGGAATTAAATTTTATAAGAAAACAGTCAAAATGTAGCTTATTGAAAGAAAATCTATACATCTTAAACATTATAGGTTTAGCCTGTTAGGAAAGAAAAAAGTACTTAGCGAGACTCTTGCATGTATGGAGGGAATTTAAGACATATTAGGTCCTAATAGAAGAACCATAGAAGGCCGTCTTAATATTTACTTAGGTCCCTCATGATTGTGACTAGGGACAAAGACAGCCCTAATTCCAGTTCATAACTCTTCCTCATTTTCCACATTTTTATCAGGGGACACCAACTTTCTTCTAAATTTGAGCTCAAGAAATCCACACTGAGATCTAAAATGCTGCAGACTTTGCTGTGAGTTTTGTTACAAGGTAAACACACAAACAATGACTCAGACATTGAGAGGAAAAGAGCATATGTATTGCAAAGCCAGGTAAAATGTAAGAATCTATCCCAGAATTATTCATACCATCTTATTGACACTTCATGAGTACCATTAAAGAAAACACAATGTATAAGGTGTAAAGAATTGAAAGACTCAAAGTAAAAATGGGCACTGAGATGAATGCACACTTCTGTGATGAAGAAATACAAATGGTAAATTAATGTATGAAAAGATGTTCAGCATTGCTGATCATTTGAGAAATGCAAATTAACACAGTACTGAGATTCAATCTCACTGCAGAAATAATGGCTACCATTAAGAAATCAACCTATAACAAATGATGCTGGGGTTTTCATGGTAGATGAAAGTATGGAATGGTGAAGTCACCTTGGAAACCAAGGTGAGGATTCCTCACATATCTGGATTAGAGCTTTAATTTGACTTAGCTATTGCCTTTCTGTGTATCTTCTTAGATGAATTAAAAACATCATACTTCAGCAATATATACACACCCATTTTAAAGCAGTACATTTTGTAATAGCTAAATCTTTGAAACAGCATAAATGCCCATTAACTCTTGACTGGATAGAGGAGTTGTGTTTTTTATACTATGGAATACAATTCAGCCATAGACAAGGATAAACTTGAGACATTTGTAGGTGATGGATGTTTCTTGAGACTACATTTTTTCATGAAATAAACCAGATACTCCTCTGTAAACATCACATTGTCTCTCTGTTTTAAGAAGCTGAAAGAGTAAATAAGGATGGAAAAATACAATTGATATTGTGAAATAGGAAGAAATTGTTCAAATGGAAAGAGGAACTGATGGGGAGGAAGGAGGAATGCAAAGATGGGAAAAAGGAAAAAGTATAATTGGCAACAAAGCTTTGTAAATATTGAAGGGAATAGGGTTTAAAGGGTTTGGAGAGATGTGTGAGAAAAAGAGGAATTAAAATATGTCATATATATGCACAAATTCCTTATGATGAATATAATATTTATGCATACCTGGATAGTATACATTTAATTTAAAATCAATATTATAATAAAAATTAATGCAATATGGTTTGATCATCTCAGTAGCTGTTAATGAGGGTTTATCTAGAAAAAATTGAGGGGTTAATTATGTATTTTTTTAGTATGAATATAAAACAAAATAAAAAGTAATTTTAACTACACTAACATGAAAGAAACAACACATTAAAATATTAGATTTCAAATGTAGAAAGGAAGAAAGAGAAGTGTAAGATTTTTATTAATATTTTTCTTTTCATTTACTTATTTAATTATTTTTATGTATTTGTGATCAATGTTAAATTGCTCTTATTTTGAAACTGTTATAACCAAAGATTTTTTTTTTTTGCAAACTTCGTGATAATCACAAATCTAAGATCTACAAAACACAAATCAAAAATCATAAGAAGTCAAAACCTGGTACTAAAGTGATATACTTTACTAAAAGAAATTCAGAGAAGAGAAATAAACAAACAATTGTAATAAAATTGGAAAATGAATACCAAAATGTTTGAAGTAAGACCTTATTGGTCAATGGATATTTTGAAAATAAATGCAAGAAATATTCCCATTAAGAAAAAGAGTGAATAGATAAAGACCCCAGGTACTGAAATGAATGCATTGTATGTAAGAATCTTACTTCACTTTTGGAGACACAAACAGAATGAAGGACATGTGTGAAATTAGATGGTACGTACAAATGGAATCAAATATAAGGCAGGAATAGTTGTATTTTTACTAGAAATATTTAACTTTAAAGTCAATACAGTATAAAAACCACAAAGCAGGTCAGTGTGTATGGCCAATGAGTCATTTTGTATAAAGAAATGACTCTACGTGTACTAATATTTTATCACATAAATACTTAAAGGAAATACTAATTGAATTAAAGACTCATAAACTCCAAAAACAAGTTAAGGAATTTAACACCCTTCATCAATGAACATCATCAAGACAGAAAACAAAAATAATACAGCAGAATTAAACTCCACTTTTGAGTGATTAATCCTAAAAGAATCTAGTGCCTATGGAATATTCTCAACAACATAATCAATACACTCACAAGAGACTAGAAGTAAAAAGACAAATTATAGTCTTTGTAAAAATAATAAAATCATGGTAGTATTCTTTTCTAGCTCTGCTGCAATAAAAATAAAAAAATGGAACCCATAGAAGCACATAAACATGAAGTAAATTGGTCATGAACAATGAATGAATTAAGGAGGAAATTAAGAAAAAAATTAAAAACTTTTGGTACAAATGATAATGAAAACACAACATGCCAAAATTTGTGGTGACACAGCACAAGTAGACCTAACAAAGAGAATTATGGCAATAATTGCCTACATAAAATAGCACCAAACAAAAAATTTAACTAAATAACCCATAAATGTGTGACAAAAACAAGAAAAATAAGAACAAAGAAAATCCCAAATTAGTAGAATGAAATAAATAATAAATAACAGTGCAAACACAAATGAAATGGAGGAAAAAAAACTAATAGAAATCATTATGCCATTCTTAAATGTGGATCATTTGAAGAAATTGATGAGGAATTCATTGAAATCAGTGAGATTTATTAAAAATCTAGAAAGCATCTTTGTGAATGTGCAGGTGGAAGTACTTCTGTCATTTCTAGTCTAAAGTGGGAATGTACAATGGAATATTTTAAATAAATAACACATTAAGATGGGTAGAGTCAAACATTTTACATTTTATAAAGCTAGTTGCTGTGCTAACTGGACGTGGTTTTATAATTTAAACTTTCCATTCTACTTTAATACCTTTTTTTTTTTTTTGTTATTGGTACACATGCCAATGTGTTATATGATATAGTTAGCCAACAGGCATTTATTACTGACAGATATGTATGGGCATTATTCATTGAGCTAGTCTTCCAGTTTTAATCAGGTAATAGTTACTTAATTTACTTTATTTGTAGAATCTGTACTACAGAATCAGCGAAACTGACAAATGAATCTGAAGATTTGATTGAAAATCTTATCTATATTGAGTATTGTATGATTTTGAAGAAGGCAAGACAAATGAGTGTCATTCTGATCAAATATTATATAAAACAGCTTTTTGATGATCGTTTCTGTGCTGTTTGCTGTTATTAAAGTCCTCTATAAACGCCTCTCATCGGTAATAGCACATTAAAATTCTATGTGGTACTATCCTGTTCTGGATGTAAATCAATATTTTATTTCATATTACATTGCGCCATCTATTTTAGACATAGAGGCAATAAATTTTTGAAAATCTCCAATGCATTATTTCTTCTATAAGTGTACTGTAGCACTGCCCTCGACCTGGGAGAGAGAAGACCTTGGGAAAGGCCATAACTGATACTTAGGCACCGAGGGGGTTACAGCCCCTGTCCTTCATTTATCTTGAGGCCTTGCATCTCTAAGGACTGCAGGGGGCATATTAGCTCATCCTGCATGTACTGAGGACCAAAACATTCACTAATGACAAGAGGAACTATTCTATCATGTATGTAAGACTTCAGGGCAGGGGAACATTTAAATGAGAGAAAGTAGGAAGACATAAGATGATTTTGAAAAGCAATAGGGAGGAGGACAGGCATTAAAAGTATGAGAAGAACTCAAGCACTAGTTCAGCAAAGGAGCAGTTCTCACTTAAGGTTAGGACATAATTTTCACCAAAATATGTTTGTTGCTTATGTTTATGCTTATAATTCCAAATTCTAGTAAGATGATCAAACAAGCAGGACTCAAGATGTCAGTTCATGGCTTGTTATTTAGACAAACTGGAGGACTATTTGTAGATATAAAAAAGCAGCAATTTCAAAATGAGACTAGAATTTCACTAGGTAACAAAGTCCCTTCCAATCCCAAGTATCAATGCTTTTAATATGCATTTAAACACTCTCCAGAGGTCATAGCCCGCTTTTGTGCATCCAGAAGGCTTTCTGCTTTATAAGCAAAACACATATGCTCCCTCTTCCTATTCTAGGGCACCCTGGGACAGATCATGTGGACATGAGTGTAAGCTAGAAATGATTTTATCAGGAGCAATAAGAGTAGGATAATCAACTTCAAGCATTGTCATACTATAAAGATTTATAGAGTGAAGGAGATCATTTTTAATGAACATTAATGTCATAAAAACTTCAAAATACATAGTGCAACTGATCAGATTGATAGGTCACTGACATCTAAAGGATGTTATTCCTTGTCTAGGATAAACTTCACTTTTTATTCTGGACAATAGTTGTTTAAAAATTGTCACTAAACTGAGTAAACAGGAGGAGAAAATGCAGATTTCCTAGTTCTGACAATGGTTGAAAAACTGGAAAGGATGGATCAAAAACATAGGAAAGGACAGAAAATCAAAATCCTAAGTGTCATTATGAGTGCAATCATTGAATGAACACTTGTGTGTGAACTCCCATATTCAGTGCACTGAGGTTTGATGTAGTTGTAAGGCAGAGTGCGGGAAACAGCAGGGCTTCATGCATCAAGTCCTAAATTATGTATACAGAATTTAATGTTATTATAAACAGTAAAAAACGGTGAGTTTACTATTCTTATTTGTTGTTTATAGTCTTTTATTTTCCAGAAGATTTCCATTAATGTCATCCTGATTAAACGGGACTTAAGATGATGAGACTTCTGGAAATAGCTATTTGAGAGATTTGAAAGGTATAAGCAGATTTTGAAACACAGAAATGTGTTTGTTTGCTCATAATTGGGGTAATCTGACCCATGGGTTTGAAATTAGCCTATAAATTTTTAACATCGTGGATGTTTGGCACATAATGTGAAACATGGATTTTAAGGGACAATTAGACTTTTTCTTTCAGAGATGTTTGTCTTGACCATAGAAAAATTGAGAACAATATTTTTCTCATTGTATCTGAATGCAAAATTTTGTAGTGTCAAAGTCATATGCTTATTGGGTAATATTCCATTGGCCTTTGTCTTTTGGTGGACAGAACTACTCTCTAAAATAGTCATCAGGATTTAAATAGGAAGACATTCCTTCATTTCTAAAACCATAGCCAGAGTTGTTTCAGTGTCCTCCGAATTATGTATTTTATTTAAATATTGTGATTACAAATTTATATATTATTTCAGTAAAGTCTACATTGATATTCAGTTAGCTCTTGGGATGACAGGATTAAAGCAAAACGCTAATAAAGTTGTCAGAAAAATGGTGCCTACAAGATAAGTTATACAATTTGAGATAGAGTAAGAACAAAAGTGATACTGTCCAGTTCTTTCTTGGGTTCTGTAATCATTCCTTGCATGGTATTCTATTCTATGAAAGAAAATAACAATTTGAGCTAGATAAAAATTAATTTAAATTACCCAAGATGACATTAAACAGGGCTAATATCAGTCCAGAACCCCTGGACATAAACATTTCTAATAAAAGTACATATTACCATTTAATCTAGAATTTGTGTGTGTGTGTGTGTGTGTGTGTGATTTCTTTTATGGTTTTCTTTTTATTAGTGTATGTTTTTAGTACATAACGATTAAATATATTTTGGGGAGTCTTTTTATGTACATAACATATGTTAATTATTGTTTTCTTCTTTCCCTGTAACTAACTCTCCTGCCCTTCTCCATCTGCAAAAGCTCTATTTCCATTATTTGACCTTTTTTAAAAAAAATCCCTTTTCCTTCCATTTCTTCTTAATTACTCCAACCCTTGTTTGCCTTTCCATTTAAAAAAAGTTTTCCCTATTTCCTATTATCAACTTGTGTTTGTTTTCCTGATGCAGCTCATGGACTTTTCAAATGTCCTGATCAAGTGGAGTGTGACTGTGGAACTAGACTGTGGTTGAACACTCATCTCCATGGGAACCTCAAACATCAACAGCATCCTGTCCTCCACATTCTATCTCACAGGTATCCCTGGCTATGAAGAATTTCATCACTGGATTTCGATCCCCCTCTGTGTCCTCTACCTTGTTGGAGTGATGGGCAACTGCACCTCTTGCATGTTGTCCGGACAGAGCACAGGCTGCATGAACCCATGTACTACTTCCTGGCCATGCTTTCTCTCACTGATATGGGCATGTCACTGCCCCCAATGGTAATGCTTTTCAGGGTGCTGTGGTCCAGTTCGGGGGAGATTCAGTTCAATATCTGTGTGGTCCAAATGTTTGTGATTCACACTTTCTCCTTCACTGAATCATCTGTGTGCTCTTGGCCATGGCCTTGGACAGATATGTAGCTATCTGCCACCCACTGCGATATGCTGCCATTCTCACCCCAAAACTGATCATCAAGATTGGATTGCAGCCCTGCTCAGGAGCGCTATTCTAATGATTCCACCTCTTGCTCATCTGGCATTCTTTCACTTCTGTCACTCCCATATTCTTTCTCATTCCTATTGTCTTCGCCAGGACATGATTCACCTTGCCTGTGGCGACTCTAAATTCATTGTTATATATGGTTTGATTTTGGTGTGATGCTATGGGGCCTGCACTCTCTGGGAATTTTAGTATCTTATTGCTTCATCCTTCTTTCTGTGTTAAAAATTTCATCCTAAGAGGGGAGACTGAAGACACTCAATACGTGTGCCTTCCACATCTGTACCGTGCTTATTCGGTATGTGCCTATGATAGGGTTATCTATTGTCCATCGTTTTGCCAAGCATTCCTCTCCCCTCATCCACATTTTCATGGCTCATATGTACATAATGGTTCCACCAGTTCTCAATCCAATCATCTATAGTGTGAAAACCAGATTCACCAAGGTATCCTCCATATACTATTTCACCCCAAAATTATTTCTCTTAAGATATAGCCATTTCCTTAACAAAATAACAAGTTCCTCACAACAATTGACATTAAACTGTGATTAACTATCTCCACCAGCCATACTGGAACAAGAGTATTCCGGAAAAATTCCTTAAGAGAATAAAGGTTAAGAAGCAACATGCAACTTTGGATCCAATGGAATAGGATAGCTGGACTTTACAAATGCTTCATAATATTTGTATATGCATGAGTGTATTGCTAAGGCTTGTGTTGGAAATAATTTATATTGATTTTCTCCTACTTCTATCCTCAAGCTTTAGTTAAGCTTTTGTTACATAGCTGTGTACTATTACGAGACTATTCATGGTTATATTTAGTATATTTTCATATTTATATCCTTCTTGACATTTGTAGCATTTAATATGGAATCTTATGCTGCTTTGTTGTTTGATTGCAGTTTTTGAAAACAGGCTTATTTTAGCTTTTTTTTGAGGGTGGTAGCATTTATTTTGATATAAAATATATTTATACCAAAAGTATCAGTGATGAACTGTGACACTGCTTCAGAATTGCCTTCTAAAAATTTATATTTCAAGAGTTTCTCTAACTGAAGAAGAACAATTGCTTTGGAATTCTAGAAGCAACTTCTATTTTAGGAAGATTGATTTTGTTCACTTTTCTTGGGAAATCTAATCTCATAGAAAGCTGAGGATTATTTTTTTAAATTTGCATGCATTATAGTGTAAACTTGTTTGCAACCATTTTCTTAAAAACAACATTTCTATATTTTTATTTAATCTGCCAGTTAAGGTGAACCCTGTAACTCATTATGTCTCAATGACTTTCAAGTGCATAACAACAGGAAACAGGTGATACAGAGCTTTTAATATTTATGTAATTTTAGCATACAAAAAATCTCATCTTTTTTAATTTTTAATTTTTATTAGTACAAATTGATACTCTTCAATGATTCCATTCCACATGAAGTGTCAGTACTTGTGCATAACAAATATTAGTTTTTTTTTTACCCTTTCTTGTCATCCCCTCAATTCCTCTTTCTCTATTATTTGATTCCTTTAACTTCTCAAAAGCTCTAACTCTCTACCTTTTGTCTGTCTTTGATTTGGTCTCTTCTAGTATCTCTGAAATTATATTGCATAGAATCATAGATGGCTTGTTTTATAATCCTTATGAAGAAAATAGAAAAAATCATTTCACTTGTTTATTCTGTTTTAAAGAAAAAACAAAAACTGAAAAATGTAAAAATGTTTTATAACTTCTAATATTAAAGACATCTTAATAATTCCAGCAAGTTTTTTCATTAATTTTTGTAATGATTAGGCAAGATCCATGTTAGCACTTTACCTTTTTATAAAAATTGTCACTCTCTTAACACTGAATGTTATATGATGGTGAAATAATCATGGAGTAAATTAAGATCAGTTGCATATATATTATGAATCCAGTAGCCAAGCAGAACCCTTGAATTCTTGATCCAAATCTCCTAACTGTGGACAAGGGTTCAAGAGCTACTATGAAACCAAAGAGAGGTTGGGGAGAATGAACTATTCTCTCTGCATACATCTCCAGTTCATTTTGAGCAATATAACAACAACAATCTTATATAAACAAGGGTTTAGGTTTCTCTCCAGCACAAAGTATGATAACACACAACAGACTTCCAGCAAATCTCAATATGGGAACTACCTGGTGCTGAAAAGCCAAAGTAGTAGTGGGTGCAGAGAGAATGTGTAGTCTGCTTAGAACTTCTAGAAATATGGGTCCAAACAAAGCCAGATAAACATTTAATAAAAACTTAATTCTAAAATTAATTCTTAACCCTTCAGTTTCTGAAAGATTATTAAACTGTCATAAACCTTCAGGGTCATTCAAGAAACGATGATTTTGGCTGATACTCAACCTAGGGTATCAAAAATTGATATCTAGTAATCAGTATGGATTAATTCTAAGATTCAGAGTTAAAAAATGCTGTGAAGAAATTCAGGGTTTTAGGGTTCCGGATTTAGCTCAGTGATATAAGTGCCTGTCTTGCAAGTGTGCAGTCATGAGTTCAATCTTGGGTACAAAAAAACAAAAAACAAAAAACAAAAACAAAAAAAAAAAAAGAAAGAAAAAAGAAAAAGAAAGAAAAAAAAGAAAAAAGAAAGAAATTCAGGATTTTAAGAAAATATAAAGAAATATTTAATGCTTTAACGGAGAAACAACATAGGAAAGGAAGTACCTTTTTTATTTTGATGATAGTAAAATACAACAAAAGAAGAAAAAACAAAGTCCAATTGGTACAGAACTTCAGAGCAGGATACTGGGATAACAATCATAGGTAGCATAGTATATTTTCACAATGGTTGTCCATTCTATCAGGTATAGCAAAATCAAAACAAAAACGATATAGAAAAAAAAATCAAAACAGAATATTGAATAAAGCAAGACAATCATAACAAAGCCAAGCAGTGATAACAAGATTTCCTTCAAAGACAAGACAGCAGGAAATACCCCATATTTGCTATACTGCATATGGTCATCCTCCCAAGAGATGCTCAGGCCTCTGTCCCCAGGTCAGCACAATCAACCCAAGAACACAAGCATTTAGTTGCTTTAGGTGCCTTAGTTACTATAAACTCCAGCTGCCCAGGACAGCATCTTGTTGTTAACTGGAGTGGAAAGGGGGAGCATTTGATTCTCAGCCCACCTACCTTTAGGCTCAGGGAAGACACTGACTTGTTCATTTCCTGGTGTGCCTGCTGCTCACATCATCACTTGTTTACCAAGAAGAAGGGCTCCTTGCTTTCTTGCTCAGTCCTCAGGTTCCAACATGGCTGGATATTGGGAGTCACTGACTTGTTCTCTAGAAAGTATCTTTTAAAAATTAAACAGAAATCGTTGAGCTGAAGCACACAGGACAAAAATAAAAACACAATTGAAGTCATCGGTAACAGAATAAGTCATACAGTAATGAATTAGTGAATAAGACTACTGGTTCTCTGCAAAAGCACAGTTGTGGAGGATAAAAATATAATGAAATAAAATTTTAAAAATCTTGTGAAATTTAGAGATAATGTTACAAGAGTAATTGGCCATGAGCATTCAAGAACTTGAGAATGCTGTCAAGAAAGAAAGTTTAAAAAAATGCCAGATAACTACTCATTATTAGAGAAGGTCACAAAATCCAAGGCAGAGTAATGTCAAGTGTTGCTAGTGAGATTCATGTGTAGGTCGACTATTTCTATCTGGAGTCATGTTGTAAGTCAGCTCTCAAAGGCAAAAGATAAAGAGGAGTTCCTCAAGGCATCAAGAGAAATGAATAAGGAACAAAGTGGAGGCTAGACACTGGGAATTAGGATGAACTTGTTCCAATTGGAAGGGGAAAGGAAGAGGAAGGAAATAAAAAGGATTTTTAAAAAAAAAGAAAATACAGAAAAAAAATGAAAACAGCTTTTTAAATTGGAATGGGAAGTAGCATTTAAAGAAGGTGAGGGGAATGGGAAAAGAGAATGAAGATATATTACATACAGGTACAAATTCTCCATAATGTATGTGATCGTGATGTATGGTACATATGTAAAAATAGCAAATAAAAATAAAGAAAACAAATCAAAGAACACAAGAGTATCTTTCAATTTGAATGACAGTAGTCTCCTCAGTGAAAATGTAGCTCTGGCAACATTTGCTGAAAAAATATTTCAACCAAAAAAACTGTGTTCAATAAAATAATTCTGTAGAAATTTGGAGTAGACAAAAAATCCCAGACTACCAAAACATAAATGAGTATATTTCATCTAGACATGTACTACAGAAATATTGCAAGAGGTTCTTTAACCTAAAAGAGGAATAAGAAGAAAACATGAGAGGGTTAAAAAAAAAAAAGTAGTAAGAACTATGCAGAGCATTCAGAGTGCTTTAATACTAGAAGCATGGCATGTGAGACTAAAAGTAAACCCATTACAATAATTAATGCCATTGATATAGCAAGAGAGACAATATAGGAGTCTAAAATGAAGGCCAGATTTGAAGTTGCTTATAGAGTTTTCTGATTAGTATATACTTTCTAATTCTTTTGTTGTTGTTGTTGTTGTTTATGTTCTGAAAGTCAGGTTTCTAAATCATTTCAAATAGCTTCTTATTCCCAGAAGACATTTTTGTAAACCTAATAAGAACCACAAAGATGACATCTGTAATACACCAAAAATAATGAGCAATGTATGAAACTTCCTAAGGAAAAATAATTTAAACAAACAGAAAGACTATAAGAGGTTAAGGAATATGTATCAGCAGTAAAATTTAAAGAATGAATCAAAATAGAAACAGTAAGATCTGATAGCTCTGTAATTATTGAAAAATAAATGAATTAAATTTCCCAGTTAAAAGTCTGAGGATCACTAATGGATGGGAAAAAGATCCAATTACATGTTGCTTATAAAAAGTTTGCTTTATATCTTCCATTTTTTTCCTTTTTTTTCTATCCTTCCTTCATTTCCTGTTTTTTTTTTTTTTTTTTTTTTTTTTTTAGATAGGGTATCTTTATGTACTCAGGATTATCCCTGAATTCACTATGTAGCTCAGGCTGTGCTCAGATTCATGGTGATCTTCTCAACTGCTATGATTGCAAATGGCTACTACCATACTGGGCTTGCTTCACTTCTAAGGACACATACGGACAGGCAGTTAAGGAAGGGACAGAAAATGTTTCATGCAAAATGAATCCAGAACACGTAAAGTAAAAAAAAAGAACAGAATAGAAAAGAGCAAATGTAGTAACAGATTTACCAGATATAATGGGGTTTAAGCCAAAAGAGGGAAGTAATAATAAAGTAGTTCATTAAAAAAGAGGCAATAAAAATTTGAAATATACAACAAATCCATGTTAGCACAGCCAGATATATAAAGTAAATATTACAAGACCTAAAGGGAGAATAGACTCCAAAACAGTAATAAATGTAGAATTTAATCAACTGTTTTACACAAATGGACAGCTCATACACAGAAAAACTCAGAAAAGTGTGAACAGAGTTAAATTTCTCTCTATCCTTATGGACCTCATACATTTGCCGAGCACACTATCCAAAAACTGCAGAATAAAGGGTTTTCTCTTGAATAGAAAGTAAGTAACATCCTTGAATATATCAAGTTAATAAAGATTTACTGAGTTTTCTGCTCTTCTACAACACAGTGTACATTCTTTGCAACAGCACATGCTAATTTTTCCAAAATAAATTGCATACTACTTCACAAAGCCTGCTTAGGTAATTACAAAAGAACTAAAATTGACACACAAGCTGTCAGGTTGTGCAGTGAAAGTAGAAATCAGTAACAAGAAATCTGAGAAAAAGGAAAATTATGAAAAATTAACAACATATTCCTAAACAAACAGTAGGTCACAGAAGAAATCAAATTAAAGAAGAAATTTAAAAACTTCTGAAAGTTAATGAAAATGTCTCTACAACTCACCAATACCTGTAGGATACTTTGTAACGCAGTTCTCAGAAGAAAATTCAAATCATGATCATTTCTCACACTGATAAAACAGAGGTAGCACAAAAAATAATCTTAAGAAAAATTTTAAGATAATTGAGAAACAATGGCAAACCATTTCCAAAATGAAGTTAAAGCAGGAAATTAAAACGATGAAAGTGGATATCAACGAAATTGAAACAAAAGATATAATAAAATATGCAACAACTGATGTGCTGGTTCTCTAAAGAGTACATAAAATACATAATCCTTTAGCCACACTTACCTAGAGAAAGAGAGAAAAGGTTCACATCAATGCAATTAGATACCAAAAATTAGAAATCATACCAGATACTGTCACGATCCAGAAGACAGAAACTATTTTAAAAATTGTATTTCAACAAATTAGCCAAATCTGAAGGAATGGACTGATCCAAGAAGCATAAAAACAGAATACTAAAAGCTGTTAAAGATACAAATCACCTATCAAAGAAAGCCTGTTAGAATCATGGTGGAATTTTCAACAGAAATCTTCAAGTCAAAACAACCTTGGAGTGAAGTGTTTTAAGCCCTGAAAGAAAACATTTTCAAACCAGATAGATGTATGCTGCAAAAATTTCTTTGAAATGTAATGGAGAAATAAGATACTTCCATGACAATAAACAACTGAACAAATTCATATACACCAAACCAACCCTAAAAAGCATACTGAAAGACACATTGGATGGAGATAAAAATGACTACAATTTCCAGAACAACAACAGAAAGAAACCATCAGACAGGGAAAATAATTAAACAAGGGTTAAAGTAGGAAACCACCAACAAGAAAATAACATGACAAAATTGAGCTAGTATGTATCACTTATGTCCATAAATGTAAGTGGCCTCAATTCACCAATTAAAATAAATAGGTGACAGAATGGATCAAGAAACAGGATTCCACATTGCTGTACACTGGAAACACATCTGACTCAAAAGTAAACTCACAGATTAAAAGTCAAAGGATGGAAAATAATATTGCATGGAACAGAAACCCAGAAAAAAGCAGGGGTAGATATTCTGTTTGCAAACAATGGAAATTTCAAACCTAAAAGGATTAAAAGAGATAAAAATAATCACTACATACTTGTTAGTAGGAAAATTTCAAGAGAAAGAAATAACAGTGATAAATATATATGCACCAAATACAGGAGCACTCAACTACATAAAAAATAATAATAGATATGAAAAATCAAATACACAAGAACACAATTGTAATAGGGGACCTCAGTACCCCACTGTCACAAAAAGATAGATCAGCTAGACAAAAAGTCAGCAAAGAAATAACATAATTGAATCAACTCTGTGGCAAAAGGATTTAGTAGATGTTTACAGAGTGTTCCACCCAATCACATCAGAAAACACATTCTTCTCAGATGCACATGGGATATTCTGCAAAATAAATAATATATTAGCCCATTTTTTTCATAAATGCAAAGGGACTAAAATTATCTCATACATATTATGTGACCATAGTGCACTGAAATTGGAAATTAATAGCAAAAGAAACTGTAAAACCTACATAAACACATGCAAATTATATAATAGCCTCTTGAATAACCAATGGGTTACAGGTTAAATTAAAGAAGAAATTAAATAATACCTATAAACCAATGAAAATGCAGATAAAACACATTGAAACCTGTTGGACACAATGAAATCAGACCCGAGAGGGAAACATATAGCAGTGAATTGTCACATCAGGAAACAGAATGAGCACAAATAAATGATCTATTGTTACATCTCAATCATGTAGAAAAAAAGAGCAGGTCAAGCCCAAAGCTCATAGAAGAGAGGAAATTATAAAGACCAGAGCAGAAATTTATATAAATGAGACTAACAAAGCAAATAAAAGAGCTAGTTTTGTTGTTGTTGTTGTTGTTGTTGTTGTTGTTGTTGTTTCTTTTTTGGTCTTTTTCCTTTTTATTGGTACCAGGGATCGAACTCACGACTCCCTGCTTGCAAGGCAGGCACTTATACCGCTGAGCTAAATCGCCAGCCCCAAAGAGCTAGTTTTTTGACAGAAAAAATAAAATTGATAAGCATCTAGTCAACCTTGTAAATAAAAAGAAAGAAAAACTCAAATTCATGCAATAAGGAATCAAGACAGAGAAATTATTACACATCCCATGGAAATTCAAAAGATTATGAATACCTACTTTGAAAATCTTTACTCAGGTAAGGTGTAAAACAAGAAGGAAATGGGCAGATTTCTAGAAATGCACAAATTACCAAAATTGAATCAAGAAGACATAACAATCATGATTAACCCAATTTCAGCTACTGAAATTGAAAGTGTGATTAAAAACTTATCAACAAAGAAAAGCCCAAGCTCTGATGGATTTACAGCTGAATGCTGTAAGAAATTTAGAGAAGATTTAATATCAATACTCCTCAAATTCTTAATGAAACTGAAAGAGAAGGAATTTTTCCTAACTCATTCCCCGGAGGCAAGTATTACTCTGATACCAAAAAAAGAGAAAGACCCAACCAAAAAAGGGAATTATAGGCCAGTCTCACTAATGAACATTGATGTAAACATTCTCAATAAAATACTGGCCAACAGAATGCAGAAAATCATAAAAAAGATTATACATCTTGACCAAATAGGGTTTATCACAGAAAGCAGGGATTGTTTAACATATACAAATCAATAAATATAATACACCACCTCAACAGAGTCAAAGACAAAAATCATGAGATTATCTCTATAGATGCATAAAAAGCTTTTGATAAAGACAACACTTCATGATAAAAACCCTACAGAAACATGGATAGATGGTATCTACCTCATTTGATAAAAGCCATCTATGACAAACCAACAGCCAACATTATACTAAATACACAAAAACCTGAGAGCTTTCACTCTAAAGTCAGGAACAATAAAAGGATATACACTATCACCACTCCTATTCAATATATCTCTGGAATCATTATCCATATCAATTAGACAAGAGAGAGATATAAAAGGAATAAAGATAGGAAAGGGAGAATCAAACTCACTATTTGCAGATGGCATGATATTCTACATAGATGATCCCAAAACTCTATCAAAGGGCTACTAGAGTTAATCAGCAAATTCAACTTTATTTGAATTTCACTTACATGTTATCCTTCCCTAGAACCCTATTAATGATCATTTCTTTTGTCTGTCTCCCACATTTTTCTGATTTGCTGACTTTTTTTTTCAGTGAAATGAGTGAATGTATCTTATTTTTGTTAGGCTAAAGTTTATTTGCTGTAGTTTTTATACATCCTCATATAGACTATCAACTCATTTGCTTCAATTCTTATGCTTTGAGTGCTTCTTTTTACTAAGTAGCTTTCAAAATATGCCTTGCAATATATAAATGCAACTACAAATTTAAAAATCTACTAGCCACATGTATTTTTGTTCTTATTTATTGTATTTAGTTAAACTCATTATTCTGCACTTATTATCTTGATAATTTCTCCTATATTGCTATTTGTATTAGATTCTTCCCATTTGTTAGGACAAAATTCTTGGCTCTTACAACATAAAGAGGAGAGGTTCATTTGGTTAATGATCTGCAGTTGGTTCAGTACATAGTTATCTGACTCCAAAGCTCAAATCCTATGGTGCAAGGACTCAGAGAGGAAAGTTGTAGTACACCTCATGCAGCGAGGAAGCAAAAAAGATAATGGAGGGACCAGACCCAAGTATCTGTCTCTTTGCACACCGACAATCCTCAAACCAGGCTCCATCTTCTAAAACTACATTTAGCTTCTTAGCTCTTCAGTGTAGGAAACCACTAATGAGTATGGCACCCATATGATCTAATTACTTTCCAAGCACATGAGACTTTGTGGGGACTTTTTAGATCTAAACCACATCAATCATTTTAGATCTAAACACTATTAAAACAGTTCATTATGCTCTAGTCTCATCATTATTACTGTATGAAATCTAAATGTTCAAGAAGTTGCAATAGTGAAGCAATTGTGCTATGGTACTCAGTACTAGACAACACGACACAGAGTGACATAAATACTGAATTAGAGATTTTCCATGTATTAAGCAAAGAGAATGAAGATGCTAAATAAAGCATTTGATAACTTCCTTTTGGGATAACACACTTAGAAAAAGGTTTAATTTCTCCGGGAGTCTAGAAAAGAGTGAAAAATGATTTATCTCACCTTGGTCAGTTCAATGTCACAGGCAGGAGGAAGAGACTATTAATTTTTCCATTATGTAGTTCTTCTTGATCGACTTGTTTTATACCCCTGAGCTAAACCCCTGGCTGATTGACTTGTTTTAATGAGCAGAGGCACATCTTCCCACATAAACATTCTCTCCAAAGTACCTGAGCATGCCACCTAGACAGAACTGTGGTTTTTCTAAAGCTTTCCCTTAGTGTTTCAATAAAACTACTTTGGGAAGTGTTGAAGGCTACAGAAATATCAGTTCCAAACAGTAGGGAACTTTACAGTCCACATATGAATGGAAATGAATGAAGCATTCTATTCTCTTTCCCCAGCACAAATCAAAGCTGCATTAGTTCAGGAATAAGAAAACAAACAAACAAACAACAACAACAACAACAAAAAATGTAGGTCCAGTTATCAGTTATGCCTAAATTAATTTTTTTTAAAATAAGAATTTGCTGAGATTCCTCACCTAGACTTGATTTACATAGCCCTGGGTACAATGAAGGTTTTCATTTGATTTTCTCTTTAACTTTTTACTAAGTTTCTAGATATTCCAGACTCTTTCTCCTACGGATCACTATTTAGATGCCTTGTTTATTTGAGCACTCACACCGTGCTCTTATGTGTATCCCCTTATAAATCTTTCTCATGTCTTTAAAAAACAACTATCTAGGCTTTCTTCAGAGCATCTCACGTGTTAAAGTAGAATTAAAGCTAAAATCATATCCAGTCCCACATCTGTAATTCACAAAAAGGACATTCACAAAAGTTTCTATCATTATTTTACTTAACAAGTCTGTGATTCCTTATCCATTTCCTTGAAATCTATCAAAATGTTTTTTTCCCCCCCAGGTAGATGAGTGTATTTATTCAGACATTTACCAAGTTTGCACACATGCCATCACTCCAATGCAATAAAAACAGCCCTTGACATTTTAGAAAGAGTTCTGAGATACCAGGTCACTCGTGTATCCCAAGCAATTCCTAGGACAGAGGTAGAGCATGTGTTCTTATTTTATAGTGGTTGAGGACCAAAGGCCCAATCAGGCTTACTAGAACCAATCGACAACGAAAGCATCCCACAGGGAATGCACAGAAAGCCAAATGCCATACGGAAATCTCTAAGATTTAGAAGAATCACATATCCATTCCAACACCTTTTCAGGTTGGACCACCCAATAAGTTACACACACACTCAGCACTCAAAGGTCCCTGTGTAGCGCATGAGCCAGCCGAGTCCTGGGGAAGCGGTCACTTTCTGGACCATCAGACTGCGAGTTCTCACCCAAGGATACTCTGCCCACATGGGCTGTGCATATGGCTGCAGGTGAGCCTGGCCTCTGGAGGACACGGCTGGTCAGTGCAGCATGATTCTGGAGGCATTTCACAGTGTCATGTTCACTACAGGGGAGCTCTGCATGGGGAGGCCGAGGCACTGCGCACTTTGGGCTCAGGCGTGGAGGGGTGACATTTCCTGAGCGCCGGGAACCAAGCAGACCATCAACAGTCAAATATGTCTGGGAGCACATTCCCGAAGATTCCACAGCAGCCCCGGCCCCAGGATTTCTCCTGTGTGACTAAGATGATTTGCTAGTTGGTTCTTTGCTTTTCTGGCAACTTGATGGCTTGCTTGAATTTGTTGTGACCCAGGGGTGTTCGAGGACTTCACTAAGAGTCGGCCTCTGGCTTGGATTCTGCTTTAACAGCCTTGAAATGAAGTCCCGGGCTCCCTCTGTCACAAAGTCAGGGAACGTGAATTCGACCTGTGAGATCCTTTTGTAGGTCTCCTGATGCGTGTGCGCCTCAAAAGGTGGCTTCCCGACCAGAAACTTGTAGCAGAGGACGCCCAGGCTCCAGAGATCCACCTTCTCATCATGCTTCCGGCCTTCGATCATCTCGGGGGGTTGGTAGTCCAGGGTGCCGCACAGACTGGTCCTCCTGGAGGACGGAGCGTGCGCTGACCACCCGAAATCTGCGATCTTCAGCTCTCCAGCTGACCCCAGCAGCAGGTTCTCTGGTTTAATATCCCTTTGAATAACTCTCTTGGAATGACAGTTAGACACGACGTTTGCCAATTCCGTGATATAAGTAGCAGCTCTCTGCTCATCAAACTTGGAGAGTTTCTGAAGTTCTCTATAGACTGTTCCAAGCGGGGCATACTCCAGAATTCGGTAAACTCTCGGTGGCAGGCGTCGTGGAAGTAACCGTACAGCCTGAGGATGTTGGGATGCGGAGGTGGGACTGTATCTCCACTTCTCTCCTGAGCTGGTGCTCCACGCCTGCTTTCTCCAGCTGGGCTTTAAATAACACCTTCAGAGCCAGGATAAACTTGCTTTGTTTTTCTCTGGCCAAATAAACATTGCCAAACTTTCCTTTACCTAACGGGCGGCCAATATCAAAATCTTCCAAAGTCCACCATCTCCTTTTCAAGTCTTCAGTTTTTGGTTTTGATTCCACTTCCTTCCCAGGGTTCCCTCCGGATGCTGCCAGCTGGGACTGCTCGCGCTTCTGGGTGCTGTTCCCTGGCCGGGGGACAGGGTGCGCCCTGCCGGTGGCCTGCAGTTGCTTCTGTACCACCTTCTGGCTACAGACAAGCTTCTGCGCTTGCGTAGGAACCCGCTGGGAGGAATTTGAAGGACACAAGACCAGCTGAGCCTGGCCGCCTGATGATGGGTTCTGAGAGGGAAGCTGCTGCGTCACCAGGACACGTTTCGGACCGTTCCCAAGAGGACCCATGGCCTTTATAGACCCTGAAACGAGGTTTTCTTTAGCTCTGTCCATGACACCTATTAACCCGCCGACCCTGCTGCCTCCACGCCAAGGTTCGCTGAGTCCTTGCAAAAGCTCCAAAATCTATCAAAATGTTAAAACTGAAGCTTTTGATACAACAACCTGACTTAAAAGTTTGTCCAAATCTGACATAAACGGATAGGAATATACAATTTTTCTTTACACTACATAGTAATATATTTACATGTTTACTGAAGAAATATATATCAATATAATTACCACAGACCTGTGAAGACAATATCTTTACTTAATATCAAGAATATGATGATCTAATTTTCAAAATTCTAGAAAAATATTTTGTAATAGATTTGGCCCAAGAATTTCAGATAATTGACCATAGACCTCTGTAAGTAAGACTAAATGTATTGAAGCTCCTAAAAAAATAAAATGTTTTAAGCTAGAAGTTGGTTTTTAAACTAGATGCAAGTTGGATTACTCATCTCTTGTTTATTGTGTGTAGATAAAATAAATATCTACCAAACAATTTTTATTTAAAATCTGAGGAAATAGGACAAGTACAGATGGATATTCTCTAAATTTGAAAATATCAGAGTAAGTTATCAGTAGAGCCTAGAGTTTTCACCTGTGAACCAAATTAATTGCTATTCTTGTCACCACTGGACAATAGGAAGTCAATCTTCATTTACATATAAATTCTGATTTATGTTCCTCTATCCCTTCTCAATTTATTTTCCTTACAATATTTTCATTGCCTTAATTTGTTTTCCAAGGACAAATGGGAAGATGACTGACACACAGGCCATCAAATTAAGAGGTGAACTTTCAACCTAGATATGGGCTGCATCAACCAGTAGGCTTGTAGCCTCAACAAAATAAAGAGAAAAAGGAAATGTGGTCATTTGGTGAGACCCACTCTTTGCCATTGTCTCTGGATGTTGGTTCTCATATTCTTTGGCTTTCTTTCTTTTTCTTTTCTTCGTTTTTTAAACTTCAGCTTTGTAATGCAGATTTATTCTGGTGATTCTATGGTGACCTTCCAAGCCTTTGACTCTATCCTGGTGCTGCATCCTTATTCATTTTTGTTCTCTAGCTTCTGACTTCTTGGACTGAGCAACAACTGGATCCTACAACTTAACCAATCCTATAAACTTAACAGAACCCCATGTGGTTGTGTGTGTGTGTGTGTGTGTGTGTGTGTGTGTGTACAAAATTAATATTGATTCCGTTCCTCCAGTGAATCCTGATACAATAAATGTTGGTTATTTTAAACCTAAAGGAGGAAAAAGAAGTTATCCCATTAGCTGTCATTTATTAATTTAAGAATTTGGATGAACATCATTTGAAATAAAGGAGGACTTTTGTGTATTTCAGCTTCCTCATCTAACAAACACAAAGATATCTAGATGACTTGATGGGACATGTTGGTGTTTACTGAGTACGTATCCTGAAATCAAGATCATTCAATGATCAGGCATTCTAATTATAAGGAAGTTCTAATGTAGGTGGGAAGAATTTAGGGACTTCTAGGTAAATACCTGAAAATTATATTTATTCGAGAGTTTTCACTTGAGAAGAGTTAATGAAAAAACATCTTCAATCATCTTCACACAAATTTCTTGTTTGCATGGTGTCAATCTTCAATCCAATGAATATTGTGACATCTATCTCCATGTCTTTTTTTCCTCTGTCTACGTCTCTTATTAAAATATTCTTAAAAGACAGAAAGGTTGATGGCATTTATGGACCTTCCTAAGGTGGACCAGTACTAGCATGTTACAAATAAAAGACAGGGAAATCAAGAAATCTTAAGATTTCAAGAAAATAAAGTGAGAGAATTTATGTTCAGGTATGTCCTAGAAATCACCCCGCATTATCCTTTAAATAGCATGTACAACCTCTACTTGTAGATGTCTCCAAGGAACAGGGTACAGTTATACTAGCCTGAGTCTTTTACATCCAAAACTTGAACCTGTCTTTTAACGTGGGTATCTGTGAATGTTAGGTGTAGAAAATGTCATGGAAATTGTACAAGAGAAAGCAGGAATGTTTCTCCTTGTAGACTTTGTACCAGAATCGGCTCGGCAATTTTCCAGGGTCAAACATAGCTGAGTCCTATGGGACTGAAAACATTGGACCCAAGAGACTTTTAAGGAGGTATACATACATATAAATCTAATATACATAGATTTGCTACATGGATTTTGGGCATCGTCTTGATTTTATTTCTTCTCCTTTAAATCTGATAAATATCTTCAGAATTCTAGACAATACAGGTAAGTCTAACATATTATGTTCATTGCAGACATAGAAACTGGTAGGAGAAAAGTAAAAAAAAAAAACAAAACTGCAGAAACTGCTCTTTCATGTAATAACTTAATCATCTGTCATGTTCCTTAATTTTAACACATGGCATACCACATTAACTTTAGGTACAGTCGATTTGTATGTGATATTTTTAAATGTTGTTTTATTAAATGTGTCACCCAAGGAAAAAGTTCATTATTTCCTTTTTAGATATATATCTGTGAAGTTAAATTAAACTAAAAGTTAAAAACAAAGATTAATGTTTAAATACATTTCATAGTTAAAGATTGTTGTACATACACAGTATATATATATGCATCTATTTCCTAAGCTGTCTGAAAAAATTCTACATGTCAAATATTTAGCTAGGCACAGATCAAAAGAATGAAGCTAATTTTATTGCCTGTGCAAAATACTTTTCTCTGGTGATGAGGCAAAGATAACACTCCATTTCAAACTCCACATGCTCATCATTGTGCTAAATGTCTGCACTTTAAATAAATAAAGACAAATTTGGAGTAAGGATTACCAATTTATATTATGTGTATAGTATAAGAAGATACATTTTGGTCCTATGAACAACCTAAACAAGTTTATTTTCAATTTAATAAATTGTAAGCCTGACATCCAGTGTTAAATTTGTTTAAAATAAGAAATATTTTGATTTTAATGAGGTTATGTTGCTAGTACTATACAGCATTTGTTGCTGGGATAAAGTGGTGTGTGAGTTATGTAGCTACCATTTTAAAATAGGAACTTCAGAATTAAAATTGTGTTACTATTTAGGGATTTTGTAGGTAAACGACTGAAGTTCAAATAAATTAAATTCCTTGGATCATGAAGCTAGAATATGACATAACAAGTGCTTAATTCCAATTATACAGGACTACATAGTTCATTGCTCTTTCTATTACCCTGTCCTACATCTAAACATTCAAAATTAAGTCATACTGGGCCATCAGTACCACCATAGAATTCTAATAAAATGGGTATGAGCCTATAATTTGAGCAATAATATTGGTATTATTACACTGAAAACAAAGCAAAATAAAGGACTGTGTCCTAAAAGAACTTTAGCAGAGTTAAAAGAAAATATGTAGAATTTTATTCTCTTTCTTCTCATCTTTATTTCTGCTTCTTTCTTTCAAATACACCAGTGCACTCTGTCTCTGATGTCCTTTAGAGGTCACACTTTGTGTGTCCTTCTCCTCATGAGTACTCATCATTATAACATGCTGAGTGATGAATACTGTGGCTTGGATCTGTGGAAAGCACACTTCACAATTAATTTTATCTTTCTCTTTCTCTTTCTAAAACCTAAAAAATCTTCTTTCAATTGAACAATAAAAAGTAAATATTAAAATATAAGCAATTGGTTTCTCCAAACTAAATCATACATGTACACCTTAATTTGTTACTGCAATATTTTTGGAACTTTAAAATAAAGCTGATTGGTTGATCATGTAGGCATTGTATATTTAACTGTAATTTTGAAAAATAGGATCCAAATATTGCAAAGACAGCTCAGAGAGTTAACACTTACTGAAAATAAAAAGTCATAAAACTATACTGCATGTATCTAGTACACAGAATTGCACTGAAATAAAGATATAAAGAGCTAATCTTTTCTTAAGAGTGTTTAGCATAGCAGAAATAAGAACTTCTGCTATTTTGTCTGACAGAGGGAATGTTGGAGGGCAGGAGCTATCTATCAACCACAAATCTTACCTTTATTAATTTTATTTTTATGCATTTTGTTTATTACCAAATTTTCAATCAGTGATCCAAGTGGAGAACAGAATAATTTTTCTTCGTCATATACTTGGCAAACATGATTTAAGATCTTAGCTCAGTTTAGCATTGCCAGAGTTTAGTTTTAAATGTCCGATATGATTTTGAGAATCTGATTTATTGGCACACAGGGATTACTTTAATCATCTACGTGTGATCTGTAGTTAGTATGCAGTTTAAAATCAAATTAATGGCCCATTAATACGAAGGTAAACATATGATTAAAACTGATTTTTTAAAAACTTAATCCTTCCATAAGGATAAAAACTGTTTTCATATCTAGTTTCTTCATGGATATGACCAATAACAACTCAGTGTATATGATCAATAACAACTCAGTGTATTTTGTATCAAGCTTTATTTTTACAGGCAGTAGTAGCTTGTAATTCAGATCAAAGCTTTTAGATTTATCCTACCTGCTTTTGGATCTAGAATGAGAGACTCTTTGTCTGTAGGACCTTCTTTTTTTGTCTGTCAAAAGAACATTATTATTCATGTTAGGCTTATTGTGGAAGCCTTTTCAACAGGCTACTTTAAAAATAGAGTGTGTTCACATATGTGAAATATTATTATTTATAATAAGATATTATTAAATGATAAGTAGTTTTCAACAGGCAAGCATTACTTATTTTATAGAAGTAAAGTTGTAAGCTAATTAATTCATGTCACTATCATTTCATGCAGATGAAAATATTGCGAAAACATGACCAGATCGAATTCAGCTCAAAGAGTCACTCCTAAATCCTCAACCTTATAATTTTCCATTAAAAACACAGGGCCTGTACTCAGTGGCACAGATGGCTTCCTCTTTCCTGAACAAAACCAGTGCCCAGGACATGTGGTATGTTCTGATTGGAATCCCGGGACTGGAAGCCTTGCACACCTGGATCTCCATCCCTATCTGTTTCATGTACATTGTGGCTGTCACAGGCAACATCTTCCTGGTCTTCCTGATTATGACTGAGCGCAGTCTCCATGAGCCTATGTATCTCTTTCTCTCCATGCTGGCCCTAGCAGATCTCCTGCTTTCCACAGCCACAGTCCCCAAGATGCTGGCCATCTTCTGGTTCCATTCTTCAGACATATCATTTTGTGGCTGTGTGTCACAGATGTTCTTCATACATTTCATCTTTGTGGCTGAATCTGCTATTCTCTTGGCCATGGCATTTGACCGCTATGTGGCCATTTGTTACCCACTGAAATACACCACAATCCTTACCTCCACGGTCATTGGGAAGATTGGCATAGCAGCTCTGGTCCGGAGTTTACTCATTTGCTGTCCATTCATCTTCTTGATAAATCGACTCTTATATTGTGGGAGAAAAATCCTTCCCCACTCCTACTGTGAACACATGGGCATCGCCAGGTTGGCTTGTGACAATATCAATATCAACATCATTTATGGCCTGACAATGGCTCTATTGTCCACAGGGCTGGATGTAGTACTGATTGTTATGTCTTACATGATGATTCTTCACACAGTGTTTCAGATACCTTCCTGGACGGCCAGACTTAAGGCTCTTAACACATGTGCTTCCCACATCTGTGTCATCCTTATTTTCTATACACCAGCCTTCTTTTCATTTTTTGCCCACCGCTTTGGAGGTGAAACCATCCCCCGTCACATCCATATCTTAGTGGCAAACCTGTACGTGGTAGTCCCCCCTATGCTTAACCCCATCATTTATGGTGTGAAGACTAAGCAGATTCAAAATCGAGTGGTTTTGATTTTCTCCTCTGTGATTACAAGTTGTTAACATTATGTCTAAGGTGAAATGGTAATTCTGAATAAAAATCTCCCTTTAAAAGCCTGTTTCAGTGTACAATAGGAATAAATAAAATATATAGATATTTTAAACACACTTAAAAGGATAGTACTTGAAAGTCTCCACTTTACTCATCTAGTGTGGTCAATGATTTGAAAGAAAATACTCTGAATATTTTTAATACTTCTAGTCAGCTTATTTTCATACATTTTAACTTAACTTAGGAAGAAAATACAAACATTTTAGGGCTAATGCAAATTTACTTCCTGATGAACAGCATTGTACATTTTGTAGTCATTCAGTATTTCTGCCCCAGATCTCCCCTACTTCAATCAAAAAAGATACAGATGAATAACATGAAATCACCATATTATACATAATTTTGTGAGCACCTGATTAACCTAGTGCCTGTAAATCATATTCTCAGATTCACTGTTATTTCATAAGGTCTATTTATGACATCAAATATTAAGCCTAACCATCTAAGAAATTGATGGTCATTCTATAAAACTAAACATGAAATTAATCTACATGAGACCATCAGTATAATTTAAAAGATTTTTGCTGATTTTTTTTCTTTAAAATTTCATTCAAAGGAAAAAAAAAAGATAAAGCAGAATAAGGGTACAAGTAATACAGAATTTCAAAAAAAAATAGTAAGAAATCACTAGTTAATAGATTACATATTGTCATCTTAGAAATAGTATTCAAGTTACAGGATTAAAGCATACAAAATGGACATTCAAACAGTGAGACTCCAAACAGTTGTGTTCAATAATCCAATAAAAACTGAGTAATATGGTCATCTATCTTACACACCTACACACACTTGCCATTGTATCCTTTACAGCACTTTCTTTTCCTCTGTTTTTTACAATAACATTTACGCATTTTGGGTTTTATTACTCCTAAAGTTCTTATTACTTTTTAGATTTTCCCTGATTTTCCACATGGTGAAAACTAAAACTAGACACATGTCTACCACCATCAACTAAAATAAGGTCAAAATGGATCAAATGTTTAACAATTAAACCAGAAATATTAAATATACTGGAAGACAAAGCAGATAGAAATCTTGAAGATATAGGGGTAGACAGAGTTCATGAACAAAACACACTCCACAGGAAGTACTTCAAGAAAACAACTGGGATCTCATTTTATAAAAAAAGTTTTTCACATAAAAAAGTAAATTACCTACAGAGGAAAAAGAAAACAGAGTCAAAAAAATTTATCCAAGTGTCTCTCTGTCAAAGGACTTTGATCTAGAATATATAAAGAACTGAAATACCTCAAATTCCCCTATATTCAAAGACCCAATCCAAAAATGAGCATCTGAGACAAATATACACTTCTCAGATGAAGAAATAATAAATGGCAAACAAATATATGAAAAAATGTTGGACACCATTGATCATTTGAGAAATACAAATTAAAACCACACTGAGATTTCATCTCACTCCAGAAAGAATGGCCAGGATAAAGAAAACTACCCAAGAATAAATGCTAAGGTACTACTGCATTTGATTAAGCGTGATTAGCACTTCATATAATTGAGAAAGTCAGAAGCTGTCATCAGAATCTGAGACTCGAAGGTTCTGATGGCATATAGGCTGGGTGAGGAAACAGCAGCTTGCTGTCACTCCCTTATGGTCTGTGTTCTGCATACCCTAGCCGTGATAAAATTCTGTGACACAATGCATAGCATATCAAAAGAGGATTCAATTATTATTTTTACATGTGCTTCTGTGTTAATATTCAACAAATCATTGTCTACAAAATTAGGAATACTTTTTCCTTTATTTTCTTCCAAGGATTTTATAGTTTCAGAAATTTTAGAATCCATATGGAGCAAGTTTTTGTACATGTGTTAAGAACTTGATTTCATTTTCTATATACTTTGCGCATTACCACTTATTAAATAATTTATGTCTTTTTTTTTGTATGTTCTTGGCACTGTAGTTAAAAATCAGTTAACTAACTAAAAGTGTAGGGCTTTATTTCTGAATTTCTCTCCTGTCACTTGATCGTTTATACTGGTACCATTCAGTTTTGATTGCAATCTCTATAAGATATGTTTTCAAACCAGATAGTGTGATGTGTCCAGCTTTTTCCTTTCATCGAAGATTGCTGTGGTAAACTTGTGTTTCTATATATATTTTAATTTTTTCCATTTCTGTTAAAAAGAACCCAAGCAGTTGATAGAAATTGTACTGACTGTAGGGAACACTATGGAAATTATGGGCTTTTTTACAATATTTATTTTTCCAGTACATTAAAATGAAATAAATTTCCAATTATGTGTAATTTTTTAGTTTTTATATCAGTGTTTTACAGTTCTTAATATATACAGGGCACTTATTTTGTTGGTTAAATTTACTTCTAAGTGTTTATTATTTTGTTGCAACTCTAAAAATAATTATTTACCTAATTTACTCTCTGGATAAGTTCATTATTAATATTACAAATTACATCGTTTTTTGCATATTGATTTTACTTCTTATAAACTTACTGAATTTATTTATAAATTGTAAGAGTTTGTTTCGCTGGAGTCTTCAAGATTTTCTACATTAAAGATCGTGTTATCATCAAATGGAAATAGTCTTATATCTCTTTCTTATTAAGGTGTCTTTTTTATTCTATTGTCTAACATGTCTGGCTAGAACTTTCAATACTAAATTAAAAAGAAGTGGTGAGAGTGAATGTCCTTCTCTTGCTCCTGATCATAAAGAAAAAGCATTCAGTTTAGGTTTGAATGACAAGCTGAAGCACCAATCTCTTACATACTACTGATAGACAACTTCCAATCTGTACAAGGAATAGGAGATGATAAACAAAAACTTTTAAAAAACTGTTTGATAATGGTTATAAATGTTTGCAAAATGTAGAATACATATGTTTTGCAATTATTATTATTATTATTATTATATGGTACTGGGGATCAAACTCATGATCTTGCACTTACCAAGCCAGGGCTTGAAACATTTTGTAATTATTTTATACCACTCACTCACGAAATGTTTGACTTCTAATAGTGTCTATGAAAGATTGAACATATTATGAGTTTGATGATGTACGTCTTTTTAACATTTTTGATTTTAAGAAGTTATACCAAACACAAAGTTGCAAAATTTTTTTTCTAACAATTTTAGATCTTTCATTTTGATTTATTAATGATTTCAAGTTATGTAGGATGGTTAAAGACATGTTGATAACTTTTTTCTACATATATGTATTTACTTAAATACATGTCCTTGTGTATGTGTTTTTGTTTGTGTGTGTATGTGACACACACACACACATACACACACAGAGAGAGAGTGAGAGAGAGAGAGAGAGAGAGAGAGAGAGAGAGAGATTTTCCAACTCTCTTTCTAGAAAAAAAAAACATTTTGCTATTGAATTTATCTCTGTGGTCTTTAGTTTTGGAAATTGGTTTATCTTTTTTAAATTTTTATTTAAAAGGAAAAAGAGGAAAAAATAAAACAAAACAAAGCAGTGTAAGGGTACAATTAATACAGAACTACAAAAAAAAAAAAAAAAAAAAAAAAAAAACAGTAAGAAATCACCAGTTAATAGATTACAATTATCATCCTAGAGACAGTTGCTGAAATCACAGTATCAAAGCATACAAAGTGGACATTCAAACAGTGAGAATGCAAACAGTTGTTTTCAATGATCCAACCAAAAACATTAATATGGGCATCCATTTAACACCCCTAAACACACTTGCAGATGTGTAAATTTTGTTGTAAAAAAGAGAGGAAAATTGGTTTATCTTTTAAGTAGGTATTTATTTCTTAACTGTATAACTCATATGACTTTCAGTTATTGTGTCAATTCAATGTAAATTAGTCTCTTATTTGAGATTCCAAGTAAGATAGTCCATATGCTATTTGCTATCATTCCTTTACAATGATATGATTAGGAACCTGCAGAGTATAAACTGGAAAACTAACTGTGATAAGAAATGTGGAGATAAGCAGCATGACTAGTAAAATATTAATGTCACCATCCATACAATTTAATAAATTTAATATGCTATAAAGAACACTATGGCATCCTGGTGCAGGCCCTTTTTTGGTAAGAATGGTTTATTTCCCCAGGTGCAGGGAGTGATGTCAGAAGATGGTCCTCACCTATAGGCTGTTTTTCGGTAGTACAAGGCTGAATTCACTGTCATCACTCATGAGCAAGGCGACTATAATCCAATCCAATGAATAATGGAAAAAAACTAGAATAGCCACTAATGTCAATAAAACACATGCTGTTCTTAGCGGCTCAAACTAGTGTAATGGTGGAAAAATTTCATACACAATGCAGAAACAGAAAAATAAACTATAAGTATAGAAAAACACTTGGGTATTATTAAATTTGAGTGCTAGTGTACAAAAGCATAGTGGAGCCAGGTGTGGTGGCACACTCCTGTAATCCCAGCACTCAGGAGGCTGAGGCAGGAGGATGACTGTGAGTTCAAAATCAGCCTGGATCACCATGAGTTAGAAGCCAGTCTGGGCTACAAAAGAGCTGAAGGCCAGACTGTACTACATAGTGAGATTCTGTCTCAAAACTAACAAACAAACAAAAAACTTGTGAAAAGCTGAAAGCAGTTAGTTGTTAGTTAAAAATCCTTAAAGATAGCAAATATGCTCAATAGTTGCAGGGGCTGATTGGAGGGTTAAACAAATAAATTGAACACAAAGGAACTTAGGTCACTAAAATGCTCTATATGATTTTGTCATGGTGGATGTATGCCACTATGCATTTGTCAAGGGACATAGAAAGTACAATACCAATAGTGAACTTACATAAACTATGGGCATAGGTTGCTTCTCTGTCAGATTGATTTATTGATTATAGCACTTATCACTCTGGCAGGGCTGTTTTTATTGGAGGAAAGCTGTATAAGATTCCTCTGTATTTTATACTGCACATTGTTATAAACCTAAAATAACTTTAAAATTATATCTGTAAAATTAGGTGACAATTTGGAGTATACAGTGGCTATGGATGACAGAAAATTCTTGGCCAGCTAGTGAGGGACTTGGATGATACTTGATTAGATGTTTAGGAAAAACACATGGTAGTAAGAGGAAGTGTGAATATTTTCTTCTTGCATATGATTGTCAATTAGAGAAGATTCTGTGAAATAAAGATGTTATGGAAGAACAGGTAAAATGGGAGATGATATTACCTAGAGATTGTTATCAAACACACCAATGCTTGCATAATATACTCAGAGCTGTCATAGGATGAACACCATGAATGGTCACTATAGCATGAAGAGTGATAACACAGAAGACTACCAGCAAAACTTAACATGGCAACTACTCAGTGTTAAATAGTCAAAATGTTGCCAGGGTGCAGAAAGAATGTGTAGCCTGGTTAAAGCTTCTAAACTTAACCATAACTTTAACCTTTTGAATCCAAGACTAGAAAAAATTGAGAGAATCCATTTCATCCAGACATATATTACAGAAATACGGCAGGTTTTTAACCTAAAGAAGAGTCAGAAGAAAACATGAGAGAGCAAAAAGTACTGAACAATAAGGACTGTACAGAGAATTTAGAGTGCTCTAAAACTAGAAGAATGGCAGATGAAACTAAAAATAAACCAATTTCAATAATTAGTGTCATTAATATTGTAAGAGAGGCAATAGTTTTAAAGTGGGTTATTAGCACTTAAATTGTTAGCTTATAGCATTTGCTGATTAGTGTGTACGTTCTAATTTTTTGTCATATATATATATATATATATATATATATATATATATATATTTTCTTGGTGAATAAGCTTTCTTGAAATGATAGGGTGAAAATTTTATATTTTTATTTATGTGTGTGTGTGTGTGTGTGTGTGTGTGTGTGTGTTACTGAGGATCGAATTCACAACCTCACACTTACCAGACAGACACTACCCAGAAAATACTTTTGCAAACTTATTTAGAACCACAAAGATGAGACCCATAATACATACATCAAAAGTAATGAACAAAGAGTCAAAATCTGCTAAAGGGAACGAAAGACTGTAAGGGGTTTAGAAAAAAGCAGCAAAAGCAAAGGTAGAAAGAATGTATCAAAATGTAAACAGTAAAATCTGACATCTCAGGAGTTATTGAAATGTAAATGACAAATTTCCTAGTTAAAAGGCTGAGGATAACTGAATGGATGGAAAGAGACCTAATTATGTATTGTTTAAAAAAGGTTCACTTGGCATCTTTCTTTTCCTTTTTTTCCTTTATTTCTTTCTATTTTTTGAGGTAGTGTATGTCAATGTATTTGGGCTTATCCTTGAATTAGCTGTGTAGGTCAGGCTGCCTCAAACTTATGGTGATCCACTCAACTGTTGTGATTACAAATGTGCACTATTATCCTGGGCTCACTTCATATGTAAGGAGTCATAGAGACTAGAAATGAGAGAATGGAAAGAATATATTCCATGTAAAAAGAATCCAGAACAAGGAAAAAAAAAAACTGAGTGAGAATACAATAGAAAAGAACAAATGTAGTCACAGATTTATCAGGCATAGCAGGCATTACACCAAAAGGTATAAAAAAAGGGAAGTAATGACAAAGTAGCTCATTAAACAAGAAGTGTTAAAAATTTGAAATATACATCAAGCCAATATTGGAACGGCCAGATATTTAAAGTATATGTTATGAGATGTTATGAGACTTACAGGGAGAAATAGGCTCCAAAACAATAATAAATGTACCATTTAACCAACCATTTTAAGCAATGGACAGCTCATACACACAGAAATTCAGAATAGTAAGAATAGAGTTAAATTTTGCCCTAGATCCATGGACCTAATATATTGACCAAGCACTCCATCCAAAACTTGCTGAATAAAGGTTTTTCTCCTAAGCAGAAAATAAATAAAATCCTTGAATATAGGAACTTAATAAAGGGTTACAGAGTACTTCATTCATCTAGAACAGAATATAAACTCTATTTTGTAGTGCCCGCTACTTTCTCCAAAATAGATTATATTTACTAAGCACTCCATCAAAAAATTCCTGAAGAAAGCTTTTTTCTCAAAGAAGCCATCCCCTTCCTCTGAGCCACTGCCAGTAATGGCCCCAAAGAGGAAAACAAAAAGCCAGCACCCTTCTGTGAGCCAGTGCCTGTGCCAGGCCTCAGGGAAGAGAACAAGATGCCTTCCTCTTCTTGTGAGTAAGAATGAGTCACAGGCATTGGGGAGGAGAACAAGAAACCAATCCCTACCTGTGAGTCAGCCAGGATGTGGGCTGGGGAAGAAGAACCACCAAGGTTCCCTGAATCCTTAAACAACAGGCTGATCTGGAGAAACACAGGCTAAGATAATAGTTATTGAAATAAAAGAAAAAGAAAAAAACTTTGTATTTGTGGGGTTTCATGGCTGATCTACTTTGCAGGCCATGTTTTAAAGTCTGTATCACTTTACCTGTTTTTTGTTTACTATTATTATGCTTTGTTTTGTTTGATTTTAATTGTATCTGGTGGCATTTCAAAGATGACAAGAGATATTATGGCATCCACTTTGGACTTACTATTGTCTTGTTTAGAAGTCCTGTATGGCTTTGATTGTTTTGTTTTGATTGGTTGTATTCTGTTCTGTTTTGTTTGATTTTATTATGTGTGGTCATGTGGACAGCAATTTTGAAGATAACAAGAGGCATTATGGTAGTCACTGTTGATTTCTTAATACCTGGTTTTGAAATCCTGTAACATTTTCACTGTTTCGTTTTGAATGGTTTATTCTGTTTTATTTTGCTTGTTTTTATTCTATTTAAAATTTTAAAAAGGAAAAAAAAGTGTTTTCTCAGGACAGAAAATAAGTAACATTCTGGATTATATGGACTTAATAAAGAGTTACAGAATATTCTACCCTTCTACTAAATAGTATACATTGTTTTAGGCAGCACATGATACTTTTTCCAAAATAGATCATATATTAGTACATAAATTCTGTTTAAATAATTATAAAAGAATTGATATTGTCACATACATACTATCAGACTGTGCAGTGAAATTAGAAATCAGTAACAAGAAATTTGGGAAAGAGAAATATAGTGGAAAATTAACAACATTCTCCTTAAACAACTAATGGGGTCATGGAAGATATCAGACCAGAGAAGAAATTTAAAAATTTTTGAAAATTAATAAAAATGACTGTGAAACTCACCAAAATCTCTAGGCTACTAAGGAAGATAGTTGTAAGAAAAAAACTCATTGTAATCATTTCTCACTTTTGGAAAACAGAAGAAACCCAAATAAATAACATTGTGAGCGGTCTTAAGATATTTGAGAAACAACAACAAACCTTCCCAAAGTGAAATTAAAGAGGGAAATTAAAATGATTAAAATGGAAATCAATGAAATTGGGACTAAACATACCATGAAAATGCAACGATTTGAAGAACTAGTTCTCTGGGGGACTCACACACCTCTCCATCGGTGTGCTGGGCAGATCTGGGGCACCTGTATCACCCTCCCCGTGTGTCTGGAGGACTGTGGATATCTCAGCAAGCAGGGGAGGATCGCAGGTTCAAGAGGCACCGCGGCCTGTGGTGAGTGCTCAGCACACTCTGCTCAAAGCCCAGACTGTTTGGGACCCTCCAGGCTTCAGGGTGCAGTGAAGTGGAGAAGTGGGTTTGAGGCCTCTACATCTGCCTCCCCATCCCGGCTGCACTGGAGAACAGTGGAGATTCCAAGGGGTGAGTAGGCCCACACTATCCCTGGAGCCCAGCCTGTTTGGGACTCCTGCACCTCACTATCCATGTGCTGAGTGGATCTGGGGTGTCTGCATCAGCCTCCCCATGTGTCTGTAGGACTGTGGATATCTCAGGAAGCAGGGGAGGATCGCAGGTTCCAGAGGCACCACAGCCTGTGGTGAGTACTCAGCCAACTTTGCACAAAGCCTGTTCAGGTCCCTCCAGGCTTCCAGGTGCAGTGAAATGGAGAGGTGGGTCTGAGGCTTCTACATCGGCCTCTGCATCCTGGCTGTGCTTGGAGAGCTGTGGAGCTTCCAATGGGCAGGTGGGGGCACAGTGTCCCTGAGGCCAAGCTTATCTGGAACTGCAGAATTCTGAACAGGCAGAGGAGGGCCATTGGTTCTGTAGGCCAAGTGGTTAGGGGTAACGGGGTGCCAGAGTCTCAGGAGCTACAAACATAGAAAGGGATTTCCAACAGACCCTGAGGAAGCTTTCAAATAACACTTGAAACACAGAAATATAGGAAAATGACAAAACGAAAAACCAAATTACAAGCTCAAACCTCCAGCCCATCTCAAGAAACCCTAGAAGCGAGGTATATAGAAGAAAATATATGCCATTCACCTCAAATATTGGGCACAATAGCTACTGAAAATAACAAAAAACTCCAGGAAGCTTTAAAGAAATTCAAACTCGAAATAATCTCCCAGGTAAAAGAAAAAATGGTAAAAGAAAAGAAAGAGATTCTGAATATATCTAAAGAAAACACAGATAAAAAATAAGAGGAACTAAACAAAAAGATAGAATCCCTAGACGAGAAATACAAGAAACAAACAGAATACATCACGCAGATGCACAGAGATATACAGGAAATAAAAAACTCCACTGAAAGTTGTAAAAACTGACTTAATGAAAGTGAAGATAGAACTTCAGACCTTGAAGACAGGATTGCAGCTAGTGAACAGGAAAGGAAAGATCTTTTAAAAATAATAAGGAATCAGGAAACAACAATTTAACAACTGCAAGATGATGCAAAGAAAAATAACATAAGAATGATAGGGATTAATGAAAAAGAAGGAGACAACATAAAGGATGTCAAGAGGATATTTAGAGAAGTAATAGCTGAAAATTTCCCAAGCATGAGATCAGAAACTGACATCAGGATCAGTGAAGCATATAGAACTCCAAATAGTCATAACCAAAACAAAACTACACCCAGACATATAATAATCACCATCCCAGAAATCCAACACAAGATTAGATTATTAAAAGATGTCAGAGAGAAAAGACAGATCACTTATAAAGAAAGGAAAGCCTATCAGGATCACAGCAAACTTCTCAGCACAAACAATAAAGTCAAGAAGAGCATGGAGTGAAGTATTCCAGATCCTAAAGCAAAATGATTTCCAACCTAGACTGATGGATGATGCAATACTATCATTCAAAATTGATGGTGAAATATGATACTTCCATGACAAAGAACAGCTGAAGAAATCATGAACACCAAACCAACCCTGCAAAAAATATTGAAAGACAGTTTAGATACACAAAGGAAAAAACCACTAAGCTAAGCAGATAATTAAACAGAACAGAAAGATAAAGATGCAACAGCAGAGAGATAACATGTCAACAATAAACCAGCATTTAACAGTAATAACCATTAATGAAAATGGTCTCAATGCACCAATCAAAAGAAACAGACTAGCAGAATGGATCAAGAAACAAAATCCGACCGTATGCTGTTTACAGGAAACCAATCTAACCCAGAAGGATACTCACAGACTGAAAGTCAAAGGATGGAAAACAATACTTCATGCATCGGGAATCCAAATAAAGGCAGGGGTGGCCATTCTGTTTGCAGACAACTTGAACTTTAAGCCAACAATGACCATACAGGACAAAGAAGATCACTACATACTTGTAAGGGGAAAACTCAAAGAGAAAGAGATAACTATCTTAAATTTATATGCACCAAACTCCAGAGCACACATTTATATAAAACAACTATTAACAAAAATGAAAACTCAAATTATCAGTAACACAATTGTAACATGATTAATACGCCATTGACACCAAGGGACAGATCAACCAGACAGAAAATTAGCAAAGAAATGACAGAACTGAATCACACCTGTGAAAAAATGGATTTGATAGACATATACAGAATGTTCCACCTAACAACATCAGAATACACATTCTTCTCAGCAGAACATGGATCATTCTCTAAAATAGACCATAAATTAGCTCACAGAACATATTTAAACAAATGCAAAAGAGTTGAAATCATCCTTGCATGTTATCAGATCATAGCGCTCTGAAATTAGAAATTAAAGATAAAAGATACTGCAAAAATCTCACAAACACATGACAACTGAATAACACACTCTTGAATAATCAAGGGTCACAGAAGAATTTAAAGAAGAAATTAAACAATACCTAAAAGAAAATAAAAATGCAGATACAACTTACCGGAATTTGTGGGATGCAATGAAAGCCATCCTCAGAGGAAAATTTATTGCACTGAGTTCCCACATCAGGAAAACCGAATGAATACAAATAAATAACTTGATGGTACACCTCAAACAGCTAGAAAAAGAAGAGGAAGTCAAGCCCAAAGCCAAAAGAAGAGAGGAAATTATAAAAATCAGAGCAGAAATTAATGCAATAGAGACTAAGAAAACAATCCAATGAATCAACGAATCAAAGAGTTGGTTCTTTGAAAGAATAAATAAAATTGATAAGCCCCTAGCCAACCTTATTTAAAAAAAGGGGAGAAAAAGCTCAAATTCATGCAATTAAGAAATGAAAAAGATGAAATCACTACAGACCCAATAGAAATACAGAAGATCATCAACACCTATTTTGAAAATCTCTACTCTCAAAAGTTTGATAACACAGAAGAAATAGACAGATTCTTAGAAACATATGAAGTACCAAAGCTAGATCAAGAGGATGTAAAACTGTTGAATAACCCAATCTCTGTTAATGAAATTGAAAATGTAATTAAGTCCTTACCTACAAAGTAGAGCCCAGGCCCAGATGGATTCACTGCAGAATTCTACAAGAAATACAAAGAAGACCTAATGCAAACACTCCTCAAACTATTCAATGAAATTGAAAGGGAAGCAATCCTTCCTAAGTCATTCCTGGAAGCAAATATTACTCTAGTACCAAAAACTGAGAAAGACCCAACTGAAAAACAGAACTATAGACCGATCTCCCTAATGAACACAGATGCAGAAATCCTCAATAAAATATTGGCAAATAGGATGCAGCAAATCATCAAAAAGATTATACACCATGACCAAGTGGGATTCATCCCAGGAATGCAAGGATGGTTCAACATATGTAAATCAATAAATGTAATCCACCATATCAATAAAGCAAAAAGCAAGAATCACATGCTCATTTCTATAGATGCAGAAAAAGCCTTCAATAAGGTCCAACATTTATTGATGATAAGAACTTTACTGAAAATTGGAATAGATGGTCTTTATCTCAATATAATAAAGGCCATTTATGACAAACCAACAGCCAGCATCATACTAAATGGCCAAAAATTGAAAGCCTTTACTTTAAAATCAGGCACAAGACAAGGATGTCCTTTATCACTACTCCTATTTAATATAGTACCGGAAGTACTAGCCAGAGCAATTAGGCAAGAGAGAGAAAAAAAGGGGTAAATATAGGAAAAGAAGAAGTTAAATTATCATTGTTTGCAGAACATGATACTCTACATAGAAGACGCCCTAAACTCAATTGAAGGAGTCTTAGATGCAATAAATAAATTCAGTAATGTGGCTGGATACAAAATCAATACTCAGAAATCAATAGCATTCCTATACATGAACAAAAAAATCACACAGAGGGAAATAAGAGAAACTACACACTTCACATTAGAAAGCAAAAAAAAAAAAAAAAAAAAAAAAAGAAATATTTAGGGATTACTCTTATGAAAGAGGTGAAAGACTTATACAGTGAAAATTATAATACACTGAAAAAAGAAATTGAAGATGATCTCAGAAAATGGAAAGACATCCCTTGCTCATGGATATGAAGAACAAACATTGTGAAAATGGCCATTCTCCAAAAACTGTTATACAGATTCAATGCAATCCCAATAAAAATACGATCAACATACCTTATAGATCTAGAGAAATCACTCCTAAATTTCATCTGGAACCAGAAGAGACCTAGAATAGCAAAGGCAATACTAAGCAGCAAAGACAAAGCAGGAGGCATCACAATCCCTAACTTGAAGTTATACTACAAAGCAACAGTAGTAAAATCAACATGGTATTGGAATCAAAACAGAGCCGAAGATCAATGGAATAGATTAGAAGATACAATCACAACTACAAGCACACTCAACCACCTTATCTTTGATAAAGGAGCCAAGCAGGATCACTGGAAGAATGACAGTCTCTTTAATAAATGGTGCTGGAAAAACTGGCTCTCCATTTGCCGAAAACTAAAGCTAGACCCATGCCTATGACCATGTACTAAATTAAAATCTAAATGGGTCAAAGATCTGAATATTAAAACAGAAACACTAAATCTATTGGAAGACAAATTGGGTAGAAACCTTGAAGACATAGGAGTAGGTACAGAATTCATGAACAGGACTCAAATCCCATGAGAAATACTTCCCAGAATCAATAATTGGGACCACCTCTTATTAAAATGCTTCTGCATGTCAAAAGAAATCTCCAGAATAGTGAAAAAAACCCACAAACTGGGAAAATATTTTAGTGAACTCTCAGACAAGGGACTCTTGTCTAATACATATAAAGAATTAAAAAAAAAAAAAAAAACTCAGACCCCCAAAATTCAAAGATCCAATCCAAAAATGGGCATCTGAGATGAATATGCACTTCTCAGATGAAGAAATGCAAATGGCACATTAACACATGAAAAAATGTTCATCATCATTGGTCATTAGAGAAATGCAAATTAAAACCACACTGAGATACCATCTCACTCCTGAAAGAATGGCCAGGATTAAGAAAACCAACAACAACAAATGCTGGAGATGCTGTGGGGAAAAAAGGAACTCTCCTACACTGGTGTTCGGAGTGTAGACTGGTGCAGCCTTTGTGGAGGTCAGTCTGGAGATTTCTCAAAAAGCTGGGGTTGAAAGTCCCATTTATTCCAGCTATTCCACTTCTAGGCATATTCCCAGAAGAACTGAAAGCATCATACCACAGTGATATATGTGCACCTATGTTTATAGCAGCACAATTTGTAATCACCATATCTTAGAAACAACCCAAGTGTCCATCAACTGATGAATAGATAAAAAAGTTGTGGTATTTCTATACAATGGAGTATTACCTAGCTATAAAGAAGGATCACGTTGAGATATTTATCAGTAAATGGGCGCAGCTTGAGACCATACTCATAAGTGAAATAAATCAATCTTGCATGTGTGAATACCGAATAGTTTCTCTAATGTAAGTAATGACTCAAATATATAAAAAATGTGATAATCATTATTTCCCATTATGTGGCCTTGAAGCCTTATAAAGTTTTCACTTATTAATTGGAAAGGCTTCATTCTGGGCTTCTTGATATGCAAATATTTGAAGACATAGTATATGAAGTTTTATTCAAAAAGACAGGCACTATGGTAACTACTATTAAGTCGGGTTATTTTGTGGTGAACCACTAGGTTGCTGAAACAGTCATGCTTTGACCTGTATTGTTATATTTTTATGTCCTGTTTTATCTCAATCTCTCCCTTATTCATTAAAAAAATTATTTAGTTATTTTTTATGTTTTTTTTAATTAAGGGGAAAAATTAAAAAAAAAATAGCGGGATATATAATAGTAACTTTTTTTTTTATTTCCTATTAACTTGTTTTGAAGTCCTGTAATACTCCCACAATCTGGTTTTGACTGATTAGACTCTGTTCCATTCTGTATGATAGTATCAAGTTTGAGGGTATAGACAACTACTTTGAAGGCAATAAGATTCACTAAGATGCCCATGCTGGTTTGACTCTTGTCTCCTTTGGAAGTCCTATAATGTTTACAATGCTTAAGTTTTATTGGTCTTGTTCTCTACTGTTTTGTTCAACTTTATAATATCTAATGAGATAGACAATTCTTTTTAAGGAAACAAGAGAGATTGTTGATAACCATTGTTGATAACCTTGTACTCTGTTTTACATCATGTGCTATGTCTATCCTTGGTTTTGACTGACAGCTTTGTTTTGCCATATTTGACTTTATTCTCTCCCCCCCAAAAAAGTAATAAGAACTAAGGAGTAATAAAACCCAAAATGTGTAAATTTTGTTGTAAAAAAGAGAGGGAAAAAAAGAGCTCTAAAGGATACAACAGCAAGTGTGTTTAGGGGTGTTAAGTAGTTGACCATATTAATGTTTTTGGTTGGATCATTGAACACAACTGTTTGCAGTCTCACTGTTTGAATGTCCACTTTGTATGCTTTGATACTGTGATTTGAGCAGCTATCTCTAAGATGATAATATGTAATCTATTAACTGGTGATTTCTTTTCTTTGTTTGTTTGTTTGTTTGTTTGTTTTGTAGTTCTGTATTACTTGTACCCTTACATCGCTTTGTTTTGTTTTGTTTTTTCTCTTTTTCCTTTTAAATAAAATTTTTAAAAAAAGAACTATTTCTCTGAAACAATACATAAAATAGATTAGATCTTAACCAGATTTCCTCATAGAAAGAGAAAAGGCTCACATCAGTGCAATTAGATATTACAAAGCTGTTATCACAGCAGATACTGTCAAAGTCCAGAAGACAGCTATAAACTACTTTAAAAATTATATTTCAACAACTTAGCAAATTTTGAAGGAATGGATTGATTGAAGCATAAAATTATCAACTTCCACCCAAGGAGTCATAGTATGTTTAATAACTCAATGACAAAGAAACTGAAAAAATAATAAAAAATCCACTATTTTTTTTTTTAAAGCTTGGGACCTGGTGGACTCACAGATATATCACCAGTTATACTCAAGCCTTTCAGAGAAATTAAAAGGAATGGAGTAAACCCAAATTAGCATAGAGATCCCAGTATCACTCTGAGCTCAAAATAAGGCAGAAACCCAGTTAAGAAAAAAATCTAGAGGCTTATTTGCTTCATGAACATACACAAGAAAATGTGAAAGTGAAATCTATTAGGCATGATTCTTGTGGCATAACTTGCTCAAGAAGCTCTGCAAGCAAAGAAAGAGCAATCATTTGTGGAAAAAATTTTTTAAATACCCTCTATATGTTCACAGTGGAGTAGTGTTTAGCCAAGAAGGGTGAAACCAGGTCATCTTCAGTTAAATAGACCAACTCAGAAGACAAATAGCACATATCCTCTTTCATATAGGGAACAATGGTAAAAATGACACATCACATGAAATTGAAAACAATACAAAGGGAATGAAAGAAAGGAAGGGAAAAACGAGATGGAGGGAGATCAAATGGTCAGAATATATAAAATGTATCTATGAGAACATCAAAGTATTACTTGTTATACTGTGTAAATAATATAAACAAAGAGAAAATACTTAAGATCATAAAATAACTGTATCCAAAGAAGTAAACATTTCTATATATATATATATATATAGCTATAAATTACCAGTTATCAGAAGTTATTTAATATATGTGTTATGTCACAGCAAAACTAATGGTTGGAGTAAATTCATTGTAATGCAATTTTAATCCGTCAAGTATCTGAGAATGGGACACTAAATCACACTATTGTGTGTTCCCAGAACATTTTGATACAGAGGAAGATTATCAAGATGCTACAGCTGAATACAAAGATGTCACAGACACTCAGCTTATTCATCTTCTATACAATATTTTCAGATAAAATTTTCTCTTTTTAAAAGTAAGAGATAATTTACACATGGTAGCCTGTTCTGTAAGAGGCTGAGGTAGGATCAAATTGAGCCCAACTTTTGCAACTCAGCAAGTCAGAGAGACTTTTCTTCAAAAGAATAATTTTTTAAAAGTTAGTATCAGTAGGCTGTGTATCAAAATGTGAAAGCCCTGCGTTCAATTCCCAGGAGATCAAAAATCAAACAGACCAACAAACAAACATCAACTAGAAATGATCATAGTTCTAACAGATTTAGCCAAATGAAGGCCTCGTATGCCAAGTTCATGACTATTTCAAAATGTAACCATGTCTATGTGGGGCATACCAATTACAGTGATGAGTCTTTCAAAAATAACTACTTGACTAACAAAAAAGTCAGGAGGGATGGACTGCGATCCGTGTTTAAAGGTACTCTGTAACTTTACAAACATGAAGGTTATATTTTACCCCTTCTAATGTTAAATAAAGCCCTCAGTGACAATTTCATGAAGAATATGAGATACGAAGTGAAATTTGAATGAGACGTATTCACTCTTTGTGGGGAAGTGGCAGCTACATTATTATTAGTGGAAGGAATTAGAAAATGTTCATAGTGGGAGAATGGAAAGTACTTAAGACAATGTTAGGGAGTTGACACACTTAATAAAGTTCAACAGAGAAGAAGAAAAGAACTAACTTAGTTGAAATTACTTATTTTTGACTCAAGATTACATTGAAGATTATCTTAGCTGCGTATATGCTCTTTGAGTCAAGTCCACTCAGCATCAGTTTATATTTCCTTCACTTTATTTTAAGGGAAAATTCAGAGGAGCATATCAGATGCCTTTCATGTTCATCATTTCCTTGTATTTTCCCTGCAATCCATTATGGATGCTCTCTACCATTGCTGGTCTTCCTGAGGCAGTGCTTTAATGTTTTATCAAGTACTTGCCAGCCATTTTCATATAGGACAGTCTAGAAAACTGGTGCATATGTGAAGTATATAGATGTGTGCGCACCAATGTACAGTTTCTGATGCTTTCATGGTAAATGAAATCCTGACTCATAGACAGTGAGTGGAATACTGGGACATTTGAATGTTTGTGTTTTGATCCAAACTACTTGATAAGATTCTTTCACACCTAAGCAGCATATCACAATTGATATTTGAAAGAAGGAAGAAAGGTAGCAAGTGGTGAATGAATAATTTTCTTTTGAATTGTGCCACACCTGGATTATACTTCTACATGATAGGACTTGGCAATGTCTATTGTGACTGGTCCTATTGGGGATATTACAGAATTTGCAAAAAAGGCATGAGCAAAATGAAACTGGAAAGAAGGAGACTGCAAAAGATGAACAGGTAAGTATGGGAGAAAACAGTAATTATGAATATTGATTTTTTTTTACTTATAGAAATAAAATAATAAACTTGTCTCCTTGAAAGTATCACATGGATTTTTTTAGACAGAGTGAAACTGGTATACAAACATGTCAATATTTAAGATTGCTTTACACACAGCTGTGGGTATGATCCCTGTATGGGGAGGGTGGGGCAGAAAGACTGCAAATTTGAAACTCATTTGAGGAAGCTTAATTTCATAGGAAATTCTTGTCTCAGTAAACTAAAAAAACAAACATATTAAAGAAGTAAGTACCAGTGATTCACTCAATGCAACATCTCTTGTTTCAGTTACAGTGTCACAATTTTTCTAAAAAAATGCAAAAGTGGAAAATTTAAATTTTTGTATCAGAACAGCAGAAAAAGAATTGATCTTATAAAAACAAAACTTACATCACAATCCCTCTGCACTTAACTATTGGGAAAGAAAAAATGGAGTGTGGCTTTTGAAATGTCACAAATTAGAGACATATTAGTTCTTAATGAATCCAAAGGGATGACAATGTTTAATTAAGTCCCTTGAGGTTTTGACTAGGGACAAGAGATTTCTTATTCCAGGTTCATAGCTCCTCTTTCTCCAGACTTTTGTCAGGGAATATCAGAATTGGCATCTGGCAGTTTTTTATCGAGCTGGAGCTGAAGGGATTCACAGTGTGTTCTACAATGCTGCAGTCTTTGTATGAATTTTTTGGAAGGTAAACATGCAAATATGAACTTAGACTTACAGAGGAAAAGAGCATGTGTACTGCAAAGACAAGAAAGGAGTGAAAAGCTCTTCCAGAAATGTTCACACTATTTGATTGACACCACCAAGGTGACATTACAGAGAACACTCAACAGGAAGGTAAAGAAATAGACTGAAATCTCTGGAAGAGCATCAGTGAGAAATGAGTAGAAGTGATAGAAAAACTGACAGTACTTTTCAGATACCAAGTAAGAACAACACTATCTCATAAACAGCATCTCTAGAATAAATGTAAATGTTCTGAAAATTACTTTGCATAATTTTTCTTTACCAGCTTTTGCAGTAACATCCACACAATTCAGGTAAGTAGATATTTACATGCTCCCACCAACTACTACCTGTGTATGTCTGTTTGTGTAGGACAGTGCTCACAACTTAGCTGGTCACTCCGAAATTAGTAGGGAGATTATTGCTAATGAAATGATCTTCTAACTCTGATTATCTTTGGATGCTACAAGAATTTTTCTATTAGAAAGTGTCAGTGATTCATGGATACTAATGCCATAAAACTAAGCATTTGAAAGCAAACCTGTGCAAACCATAGTACTTAGTTAACTAAACAGTTTGTTCTAAACACATGTCAAACAATAAAGCCTTTCCAACCTGAAGTGTCTTCTGGTGATTTTCATCCTTCACTGAAGGTTTAGGGTCATTAGGCCCAGCTGGATGGAACAGCTGGTGTACTTTTGATATGACATGCAAATTTAGCTGATTTCTTGAGCCTACAGAAAAGTCATTAGAAAGTCTAGGAATGAAAAATAATACAGTCTTACTTTTTAAAAAAATCATTGAAAATCCTCTAGTATACAGTCTAAAATTTATTGGTTTAAAATCTGCAGTTTGTAACTAGTGAAAATTTCAGTTAAAAAATTTCAGATTGGGCATCAGAAAAAAATTAGAGAAAATTCATAAATCAGAGAAATTAAGATGTGATTAAACTTCTAAGTTATTCTGAAGTCCTCATCTGAAAAATTTATGATATCCTAAAATCTGTTATCTATTTTCCTTAACTAATATTATATTTGGCTCTTTTAACTAAATCTCTTGACCCTCTTAGTTTTCACTAATTCCTTACAGATAAGTTCATGAAATAATATTTCATTACAAAGTAACGAATCTATATGGGTCATGTCTCATGCAGTTAATAGTTGCAGGAATTTTAAAAGCAAGGTATTGGCTTTTATTCTGAATAAATTATACAACTGCTCTTTTTCTATATTTGGATTTCATTAAGAACACTTTCTCTAATCAAGTGCATTAGTGTTGTCAAGGGATTTCTTCTATCTAGGATTCTCTAGCATATTACACAACTTTTGCCATTTTAAACTGATTGTAAGGATGTCAGCTGCAGGAAATATAATCAAAGCAAAGTAGAAATTCAAAGTGGGAAAGAACAGTGACTCAGACACATCAAAAGTTCTTTCACATTACTTGTTTGAATTAATTAACCACAGTAGATGCAATTATTGTGTACTGTAAATATGACCAAGAAACAAAAGAAGAAAACTGGAAAATCTGAAAAATATTTTAATTTTCCTTTTTAATATCACTTTTTCAGAATATTTTGAGTAAATATGCTCAAATATTCTGTGCCATGTTTCGTACTGCCATGATTTAAAAATGCTGTATAAATACAAATGATACAGACACTTATTTATGATATTAATATTGATCCCAGAGCCTTCATACTTACATACAATTCTATACTTACCCAATTTTTAAAATTTTAGATGAGGTTTTGAGAGCCTCCTCAGTTTACAAGTGGCCACCAAGACACCTGGTTTATATTATTCTACTGAGCTACAACTATTTCTGATGCTACTTCCTTATCATGCATGGAGCCCACTTTACATTAACAAATGAGTCATACTTCAAATTTGCTGATTGAAAAAGACTGATCTTCACTAACAGATGAATACTATTAGAATAAGAATACTATTAGAAGAACAGACAAACTTCAGATATGGAGAAACATAGAAGTATTTTAAGACACTTTGAATTTCCAATAAAAACAAGTCTAATTTTTTCACCCACAAGTTTCAAAATAAGTTAACAAAAGATCAGCAAGCTGGTCTTGACTCAGTCAATTTTGCTGAGTTGAACACAGTCATTGCTTTATGTGGAGAACATCTCACTGTGTCCTACTACACGTGGATTCCTCTGTCAAAGCAGTAATGTGTCCCTGTGGAGCTTTCTTTCTCCTTTGAAAGTATGAAGGAGTTCCCTGACATTATCTTAAAGTTCAACCAATATCAAAGCGACACAGTATGGTGGTTTTGGATAAAAACAAAAAGTAGATTTACAGTAGCTGTGTGGATCTTCTGTTGACATCAGGGGGACCACGAACACCATGTCGCTCTCCAACATCATAGTCTTCATGCCTTCTGTCTTGATGCTAAGTGGGATTCTAGGACTAGAGTCTGTGCAGTGCTGAATTGGAATCCCTTTCTGTGCCATCTTTCTTATCACCATAATTGGAAATACTTTGCTTCATGTTATCATCAGGTCAGAGCGCAGTCTCCATAATCCCATATACATTTTTCTAGCCATGCTAGGCACCACAGACATTGTGCTTGCTACCAGCATTATGCCTAAGCTCCTTGGAGTATTCTGGTTTCATTTTCCAGACATCAATTTTGATTGCTGCCTGTTTCAAATGCGGCTCATCCACACATTTTAGGCCATAGAGTTTGGCATTCTGCTGGCCATGGCCCTTGACTGCTATGTGGCGATCTGTTATCCAATGAGACATGCCACCATTTTCACAACCCAGCCAGTCACCCAAATAGGAGCTATTGTAACCCTGAGGGCTGCCATCCTTGTGGCCTCATGTCTGCTGCTGATAAAATGTCAATTCCAATTTTATCACACAATAGTCATCTCCCACTCCTACTGCGAGCATATGGCTATTGTCAAATTAACTTCAGGAAATATCAGGGTCAACAAAATCTATGATTTGTTTGTGGCCTTAACTGTTGCCAGATTTGACCTCATATTCATCACAGTGTCCTACATCCAGATATTTATCACAGTTTTTAATTTGCCCCAGAATGAGGCTAGATTGAAGGCTTTCAACACCTGCATTGCTCACATCTGTATCTTCCTCCAGTTCTACCTCCTGGCCTTATTCACCTTTTTGACTCACAGGTTTGGATCTCACCTCCCCTCATGGATCCATATCCTCTTTCCTATCTTTTACTTCCTGATTCCTCCATTCCTCAACCCACCTGTCTATGGTATAAAGACCAAGCAGATCTACATTAATGTGTTAAAAATGTGCTATGTGTTATACACTGCCCTTGGTGAACTGTAATTTGATAGTCAACATAGACATCAGCTGAACTGAATCTGCATAGTGCTGAGAGTAGATGGCTCACTTGCAGATGGTTCCCAGCATACAAAGGACAACTGAAGAGGCAAGTGTTGTTTAGTGCTCTTGATTCTCCCATTACTGTCAGTTCTCCTGGAGGAGTGTGTCAAGCTTCTTTTGTTATATGAAGTTGGCTGTTGTCATCATCAGAGGATCCTGGGACCTTGCTGTCGCTGAGTATAGTTGCAGTTCACTTTGGTGGAGCTATGTTCCTTATGTTGGAAGAAGCATCACTTCTTGACTTCAGAGGGGAAGTTGGTGTGCTGCTCAGTCTCCAGAAGAAAATTTCACCCTGGCTTCCTGATATGAAATTGGCTGTTCTCGTCATCAGAGTAGCTCAGGACCTCATCATTGCTGAGAGTGACCATTGTACTTTTCAGGGGAGCTCTGATTCTTACCTTAAGCATCACTTCCTGACTCCAATGGAGAACCCTCAGCTTACTGGCACAGACTCTTCATCCGGCTGACACAGACTTTTTATGCTCACCACTGACCTTTCACTGCAGATCCATGAAATGGATTAGAATAAGACAGTTTTGTGAGCTCTTGGTATCTGGTTAGACTTGTTGGAATCATTGGCATGGGCGCTAGGTCTTCATCTAGACTAATGCAATACATTGGGATCCAGGTCCTCTACTGGTTTCTCTAGGTCTTTAGTTTATGGACAGATTTCCTGCAATTTCTTTGTATTTGACTCCTTGGGAGACCATTATAAAAACATCATAATTTATGTGTCCTCTATTATTGTGTTCTCCATGCTATCCCTGACCATAGCACTGCCCTTTCTGCATTGTGCAATATAACCATTTCTCATATAAAGCAACAATGACTACATTATTTGAGATCTCAAAATTTTCCTTTTACAGAAATTGGCATGAGAAATTTTCTAGAACAGAGGCAATATTCAATCGCAACTGTCAGTCAAAGGCCTTATGCATCCTCCCTAAGAAATGAGTAGGGAGTAGAAACAGAATGAACTAATGAACATGTTTTACTCCTTTTCCATTTTACTTTTAAATTCCTGCTTCAGTTGCTCCTTGAAGAATCATCTCTAGGAGGATTCATGAAGTACACATCTGTCACTGAATTGAAATACACTCCAGGCTCATTATTCTGTAGTGTCCAGGCACTGAATACAAGTTATTCATTCTATTAATTTTGACAATCTCACTAATTTAAAGATCCAAAGGAAGAGGTTCTTAAATATGGTCTTATCTAAAATATTTATATGGTGTCAATTAGAATAAATTCAAAATTTTAATCATTCCAAAGATCATTCAGAAGTCATAGCCCCATAGATTGTTATTGAATTTTAAGCATCAGTAATTTTTCCACTACCTCCACAATTTACTTCTTAAATGCACAAGTGCTAAAAATCACAATGTTTCAAATCTTATGTAAGAGAATAATAATATATTACTATATGAAATGTCATGCATGTCTTGTATTTCATGATTTTATAGCTAAGCATTTTCTTGAATGAAATCTGAAAAGTAAGGAAATGAGGGCATGAATAAAGAGGGCAGGGAAAGAGAGAAAAAATGTGAGAATTTTAAATTTCAGTTAGGTAATCTGACTCCTAAAGCATAATGAATGCCCAAGAAAGTAAAGACACAGGGAATCAGGTCTATGATAGGACATTTCAACCAGAAAATGTGGCTCTATATAACACAGTCTATTTTTTAATATGTTTTGGTGATAAAGCACAATGCAGTAGATAGTGAAAATAGGAATAGGAAATATGGTCATTAATGCTGTACAAAACTGTCAGTCTCTCTTTGCATACAATATTTCAGTAGAGGGTTTATCTCTACAAGGAAATCATTCACATGTTTGAGCAGAATACTCTCTCAGCAGGAGAAAAAGACAGGCTTTTAAATGAGAGTCTTTCACTAACCAAGATATTAAGTGTTTGTCTAAGACTAATGACATGACAAATTAGAGCTATGAGATTGTTTCTAAAAATCTAAGAGCATACATCATTTTAAAGGTTATAAAACATTGCCATTGGGGTCGAGCAAAGATGGCATATAGATAAGAGCTGGCTACAGAAGCTCCCTGAGATAGTCAATTTAGAATTCAACATAATACAGTGTAGAGAGCCCCAAACAGAGGGAGATGAATTCTCTCATCCCAAGAAGAAACTAAGGTGAGAAGAACCAATCAAACATGCAGTCCCAGTGCTGTTATTGGAACAGCTAAATGTTCAGTGCTCCCCTCACAGTAGGTGACTTGCCTAGCCCTCCGAGGTTCTGCCACTTTGAATCACTGGAGGTGCATTCACACTGAGGTGGGGGTTGGCCAGCCAAATGGAGAGCTGAGCTAGCAAGGAGCCTACATCAACCTGTGGTGAGTGACAATAGTGGAGCCATTCCACAGAAGGAGGGCTACAGCAGAGGACATTCTAGGACCCGGCAGGACTGGCAAGTACAAGGGGTAGCAGTGACTTCAGTCAGTTGTTCCCTTCCCTAACAGGATTGGTGGAGTGAGCTAGGCCTGGGTTACGTGACCTGGCTGAGACCCAATAGATTATTTGAAACTAATTCCCAACAGAGGTGGTGTACACTAACACAGTGAAGGCCTCAGCAGTTTGAATGACCCGGAAGGGAGGCCGCACACACTAATACAGTGAAGGCCTCAGAAAACAGAAATCAGAAAAAACATAGGTACCTGCAAAGGAAATCAAGATAACCTGGAGTGTGTACTATCTCACAAACTTGCAACAAGAAAATGGCAGAATTAATTATCCAACATAGAATTCTTTGAAAGAGAAAAAACATTTATGAATAGTAATTTTAAAGATTTCAAGAAACTTCAAAATTAAATTCCAAAAATATTGCAACAGTGTCCACAATGACTAAAATAATGTGCTTGATTTCCTAACAATCATTATAACTACAAAAATATGTAGAGTTTGATCATCTAATAGATGACACATGATTTAGTTAGTATTTAACAAAAGAAAATTTTGTTTTACTATTCTTTCACTTGTATTCCATTTATATGAATTACTACATTATTTTCTTTGTACATTTAATAAAATTCTTATGCAGTTAAAATCAGATAGGTTAATATTTATTTTGTTTAGAAATATCAATTTTATCTTAAGTATGCTCAGAAATTTTTACCAAGACTTTTTGACTGGTGTTTCAGTTTTTCTCCCAGAAGATAGGCTGATATGGAAATGTTGCCCTTTTACTTGCTTGAGTTTCATTTTGACTTCATTTTTGACAGTATGTTGCTTAGATATGAAATTCCAACTTACACATTTCCATTTATTCTGCAGTGCTTTAAGGATGGCACCCTTTAGGTTTTTGACATGCATCATTATTTCTTCCTGCATTTTTACTAGTGCATATTGCTTATACAGGTGAGTGGGTTTCCCTTTGGCAGATTAATACATGCACATAACATACTTTAATATTCTCTCTTCGTAATCTCCCTCAAATCACTCAGAGTTACACTTCTGTTTTAAAGGGCTGGGTCAGTTCATAAAATGTTATTTCACAGTATTCATGTTTGCAAGGGCATTATTTCTCAAAATTTTGTAAGAGGGCATTTTTTAGGCCATTGTAATTTTTTTTTTATTTAGAGAAAAAAGCAAAACAGAAAAAAGGGTAGAAATAATGCAGAATTTCAAAAAAAACATTAACACTAAGAAATCACTAGTTGATAAATTACATATTGTCATCTTAGCAATAGGTGTTCAAGTTATAGAATCAGAGCATAAAATGTGGACAATCAAACAATGACAGCACAACGATCCAGGATAATCTCAAGTAGTCTCCATTTATCTATAAAGCCTCAAGATAGTTCTCTTTACAGCTGAGTAATATTCCATTATATAAAAATATCACATGTTTTTCATCCATTCTGCAGTTGATGGGCAGTTTGGTTGTTTCCAAGATTTAGCTATTACCAATTATGCTGCTATATACATGGGTGCACATATATCACTGTGATATAACATTTTCAATTTTTCTGGGAAAATATCCGAGAAGGAAATAGCTGGATTGATTTGAACTTCCAATCTTTATTTTTTGAGGAATCTCCAAAATTCTTTCCATAGTGGCTGAACCAGTGTACACTCCCACCAACAGTAGAAAAGTGTTCCTTTTTCTATGTGGCCCAACTAATATTTATTATCAGTTGATTTCTTGACGGCAGCTATTCTTTGTGGAGTGAGATCAAATCTCAGTGCTGTTTTAATTTGCGTTTCTCAAATGACCAGTGTTGATGTACATTTTTTCATGTATTTATTTGCCATTTGTACATCTTCATCTAAGAAATATGTGTTGATCTCAGGAGAGGGCCTTTGAATTTGGAGAACTTGTTTTTCAATTCTTTATTATGTTCCGGGTATAATTCCTTTGTATGAGGGATTGCTGGTTAAAATTTTTCCCATTCTGTGGGGGTTTCTTTTCACTTTGTTGGTGATCTTTTTGAAGTACAAAAACTTTTTAATAAGGTAAGATCCCAGTGTTTGATTCTGTGAAGTATTTCTTGTGCAGTTTACGTTTTGTTCATGAATTCTCTGCCAATCCCTATGTCTCCAAGATTTCTATCTACCTTGTCCCCAGTAGATTTAATGTTTACATTTTAATATTTAGTTCTTTAGTCCCTTTTGACTTTAGTGCATGGTAATAGGCATAGGTCTAGTTTCAGTCTTTGGCATGTGGAAGGCCAATTTCTCAACACCATTTATTAAAGAGGCTATCCTTCTTGAGTGAATATGTTTACTCCTTTGTCAAATATTAGGTGGCTGAGTGTTTTTGTAGTTGTGTTTGCATCTTTTAATATGTTCTACTGATCCTCAGGTATATTTCGTTGCCAGTACCATATTGATTTTTTTTTTTTTTTTTTTTTTTACTGTAGCTTTGCAGTAGAGCTTCAAGTCAGGAATTGAAATGTCTCCTGACTTGCCTTCATTGCCCAGAATTGCCTTTAATATTCCAGGTTTCATCTGTTTCCAAATCAATTTTAGGGGTGTTTTCTCTAGATCTCTGAGGGAGGTTAATGGTATTTTGATTGGGAATGCATTAAATCTGTGTAACAGTTTTGGGAGTATGGCCATTTTCACAATGTTGGCTTTTCCTACGTAAGAGCAAGGAATATCTTTCCATTTCCAAACATCCTCTTCAATCTCAGTTTTTAGACTAGTATAATGTTTAGCATATCGGTCTTTTACATTCTTGGTTAGATCGATTCCTAAGTATTTCATTTTTTTAGATGCCATTGTGAAAGGTGATATTTCCATCATTTCTCTCCCGATGAGTTTTTTTTTTGTTTGTGTACAGAAATGCTATTTATTCTTGAGTGTTGACTTTGTATCCACATAGTGTGCTGAATTTATTTGTTACACCTTGTATTCTTTGTATGGAGTTTTTTGGTTCTTCTGTATAAAATTTCATGTCATTTGCAAATAGTGATAATTTAACTTATTCCGTTTCTATCTTTGTTCTTTTTATTTCTCTCCCTTGTCTGATTATTCTCACTAATATTTCCAGAACTATATTGAGTAGAAGTAGTGATAGTTGACATCCTTGTCTTGTTCCTGATTTTAGAGTGAAAGCATTAGTATAGTGTTGGCAGTTTAGTGTTGGCTGTATAATTTAGTATAGTGCCCATTTGGTACAATATTGGCTATTGTTTTGCCATAGATGGACTTTATGAGACTGAGGTAGATACCATTTCTTCCAAGTTTCTGTAGGGTTTTTTTATCATTAACAAGTGCTGGACTTGAAACAAGAGACATTGATGATAACCATTGTTGATAAGTTTGTACTTTCTTTTACATCATGTGCTATATCTATCCTTGATTTTGACTGACAGCTTTGTTTTGCCATATTTGACTTTATTCTCTCCCCCCTCCAAAAAAAAGTAATAAGAACTAAGGAGTAATAAAAGCCAAAATGTGTAAATTTTTTTGTAAAAAAGAGAGGGAAAAAAAGAGCTCTAAAGGATACAACAGCAAGAGTGTTTAGGGGTGTTAAATAGCTGACTATATTATTGTTTTTGGTTGGATCATTGAACACAACTGTTTGCAGTCTCACTGTTTGAATGTCCACTTTGTATGCTTTGATACTGTGATTTGAGCAACTATCTCTAAGATGATAATATGTAATCTATTAACTGGTGATTTCTTACTGTTTTTTTTTTTTTTTTGGTTCTGTATTACTTGTACCCTTACACCGCTTTGTTTTGTTTTGTTTTGTTTTTTCTCTTTTTCCTTTTAAATAAAATTAAAAAAAAAAAAAAAAAAAACTTTTACTGTGTCTATTGAGATGATCATGTGGTTTTTGTTTTTTGGCTCTGTTGTTGTGGGATATCACATTCATTGATTTGCATATGTTAAACCACTCCTGAATTCCTGGAAAGAATACCACTTGGCTGTGATGTATAATGTTCTTGATGATTTACTGCACCCTATTTGCCAGTGTTTTATTGAGAATCTTTGTATCAATGCTCATTAGTGAGAAGGACTGATAGTTCTCCTTTTTGGTTGGGTCTTTCTTTGGTTTTGGCATCAGAGTGATACTTGCCTTCAGGAATGAGTTAGGGCTGATTGCTTCACTTTCAGTTTTATTGAAGAGTGTAAGGTGAATTGGCATCAAATTTTTTCAAATTTATAGTGGAATTCAGACTTGAATCCCCGTCAAGACCTAGCCTTTTCTTTGTTGAAAAGTTTGTAATCATGTTTTCAATTTCAATAACTGTTACTGGGTTATTCAAAATTGCTATATCTTCTTGATTGAGCTTTGGTGGTTCATATGTTTCTAGAAATCTGTCCATTTCCTTTGTGTTTTCTTTCCTATGTGAGCTGTGATTTTAATGATCTTTTGAATTTCCATGGGATTTGTAGTCATTTCTTTCTTTTCAGTCCTTATTGTATGAATTTGAGTTTATCTTTCTTTTTCTTAATAAGATTGGCTAGTGATTTATCAATGTTTTTAAAAAACCAGTTCTTTGATTCATTATTATTATTATTATTATTATTATTATTTTAGTTTCAATTGCAGTAATTTCTGCTCTGATCTTTACAATTTCCTCTCTTCTATGAACTTGGGTTTTCACTTGCTCATCCTTTTCTAGAAGTTTCTTATGTAGCTTTAGGTTGTTTAATTGTGCTTGTTCTGATTTCTTGATATAACCATTTATTGGTATATATTTACCTCTTAGACCCCTTTCTTTACATCCCAAGTTTTATTCTATGATATATCCACATTTTCATTAATTGTAGGTATTGCTTTATTTCTTCTTTAACTTCCCCTGTAACCCACCAGTTTTTCAGAAGGTTGTTATTTTTTTTGTTGTTTTTGTTTTGTTTTGTTTTGTTTTGTTTTTAATTTCCATGTATTTATGCAGGGTTTTCAATTTCTTTTGCTATTAATTTCCAATTTCATTGCACTATGTTCATATAATATGCACGGGATAATTTCAATTCTTCTGAATTTACTTAAGAATGTTTTATGGTTTGATACATGGCCTATTTTGGAAAATGTTCCATGTTCAGCTGAGAAGAATGTATAATCAGATGTGGTTGAGTGGAACACTTTGTAAACATCTACTAAGTACAGAGTACTAAAACTTCTTTCTAAGGTTGGTTTGGTGGACATAAATTTCTTCAGTTGTTCTGTGTAATGGAAGTATCTTGTTTCTCCATTAAATTTGAAAAACACTTTTTGTGGGTACATCAGTCTGGGTTGAAAGTTGTTTTATTTCAGGGCTAAAAATACTTCATTCCAAGCTCTTCTTAACTTGAGGGTTTCTGCTAGAAAGTCTACCTTGATTCTAATAGGCTTTCTTTGATAGGTGAATTGTGTTTTTCCTCTAACAGCTTTTAGTGTTCCATTTTTATACTGAATGTCTGGGATCTTAATTATTATATGTCTGCTTGTAGATTTATGTTGTTTGTGACTGTTTGATGTTCTATATGTCTCATTTATATTTATAGCAGATTTTTTCTCCATGTTTGGGAATTTTTCTGCTATTTCCTTCTGTGAACAGTTTATGGATCTCATTCATGGTGACTCTTGCATCTTCATTGATGCTTGTTAGTCTTATATTTTTTCTCTTGGTGTTGTCTCAAAGTTGCTGGATTGTCATTTCATGGTGTTTTATTATTTTTAAGAGTTCTATCCTTTCATGGTCTTTAACTGAGATACTGTTCTCAAAGTCCCAAATTCTATGCTCAGCTTCATTTAAATGGTTTTGCCAGCTTTCAATAGAATTTTCTGTTTCTAGGATAACTCTTTGAATTTGTTTCATGGATTCTGTTTCTTTTCTATATTGTTTTTCAAGGTTTCATTCAGTTTCTCATCCTCCTGTACCTTTTAATCTATTTCCTCTTAATCTACACTGAGCAATTCATTGCTCAATTTGTCATTTCTGTTTTTATGTGAGAGATTATTTCTAATCTGATTTCTTCTATAGCCTCATAAATTTGTTTATTTCACTAGCTATCTTTTCAGGCATTTCAGGTGTATGACTCTTAAAGCCCTCTATTTTAATGTCTCCTGTACTTGTTCCTGTTGTCTGAGATTGCATTTTGCTTTTATGTTTTGTCATTTTCACCTTTCAGACTAATATTTGGTCTTTTAGTCCCACTAGTCTCAACTGTTGTGTATCTTAGGATCCTATTGTGTGATTGATGTTTATCTGATTGCTGGGTACCACAATGAAGAGGAGGCCAGGTACCTGAATTCCTCCTGCTGGGTGAGTCCTATATTCTTTCTGGCCTGACTAGCCTAGGAGTATTGATGTAAGTCAACCCTAGTTCCTGCTGTTACTATGTCTTCAGATTGTTCCAGGTCACCAGGTCTCCCAGCCTATAGCGTTGTCTTGGTTTAGGCCCTACTGTTTCGCTGGGTGTCTCATAAGCCCTTTTAATTTTTCCCGGTTTGGCGAGGCCTCTCACCCACACTCTTGCCAAGTTCAGCAAGGTTCTACAGCTGTACGGAGCTTTGCTACTGCTCTTATTTATCCATTGAAGACCTCTATTTTAGGAGAAAACTTACCACATTGATAGGAGCATGATGAGGTCTTCTGTTTGGGTAAGAGGTTACTGAATCTCCCATCAACCCAGCATGGTTAATCTGCCACATTACAAGGTTCTGGCAGGAGGAGTGGGAGCTGAAGATCAACAGCAATTCAAGGTCCACGGGTGGGGGTGGCCATATCAGAGGATGGCTGGCAGGCATGTCTTGTCCTTGCACATAGAATGTGAGGTGAGCCTAGCTGGTCTGAGGATGTCAAAGAGCAGAGGACCAGGCAGGGTGCCAGAAGAAGCATCCTGCCCTTTCCCATTGTAATTTCTTAAAGGGGCTAATTTTGACAAAAAATGAGATTGATGCCTGTGAGTTTGTTTGCATGTATGAGAAAAAAATTGAATTTTCTGCACAGGTGATTGTTTTCAAAAAAGGAGAGACTATATTTATTTTTCTTATTGTTGATGTTTTAAAACAGTTAAAATTAATCTGAATGAAAAATTTCAATCATAGACAGATATGGTGGCAGCCAGAAAGCTGTAAGGCTGAGGAAGTATGGCTTCAGTGTCAAGCTTAGCCTGGGTGGATTAGCAAATTATCATGACCCTGTCACAACATAAAATCAATTTAAATAGGACTGGTAATATAGCTTATTATGGAGCCCCCAAAACTAACTACAAATATTGCAAAAGGAAGAAGAGAGAGGTAAAAGGGTGTGTGTGAGGAAGAGGATAAGGTGAAAGAGGAGAAGGAGAAGAACAGGAAGAAGAAAAAGAAAAAGAAAGAAGAGAAGGAGAAAGAGAGGAAGATGAAACAAAGGAAGAGAAACAGAGGAAGAGAAAGTGAAAGATAAGAATAGATAGATAAGAATAGATAAGATAAGAATAATAAGAAATGAAGAACAGGAAGACAGGAGGAAGAGGAGGGAAAGAAGGTGGAATAGAAAGAAGATTTCAAAAGAATCAGGAGAAGAGGATAAACAGGTTTCTACTCTACAAAAAGGCACGGTGTAAGTATTTCTGAAGTGAAACAAAATTTTGATCTTCTGATAAATCAGTGAGAAATAATTTTTTTCAAAATATACATTTAAGAATTATATTTGTTTCTGTCCTTACTTAAAAATTGTTTTAAAAAATCCTGAGCATTGACTATGTTTGCCTTTGACACTTTTTCAGGCTGACCATATAAAAATTACTTCCTTTGCATCCTAGTCTTCAGATAATGGGAAGAAATGATTGAGGAAATTGTAAGTCATTTCCACACTGTTGGAAAAATTAATTTTATGAAAATGTTGGATTCTACTATGAATTTTTATGACCTGGGTTTCCTTTGGAATGATATAAATTCATTATTATTCATATACATACACACACATACAACTAAAAACTAAGTATCCCATATCTGTCTCTAGAAATCAAAAGTAAAAAGTAAACATTAGCAACAAATGACACTTCTCAAGGTCTTGGTTTTTAGATAACTTTTTCTCAGTCAGAAAGACCATGTTTCCTTGGAAAAATAATTGCTCTGTGACTTTTCTTTGGAAAGTATAAAATAATTTGGAAACAAATGCTTCCAGAAAGAAAGGAGGTACTCAGCATATGATTTGATCATGCCAGAGGGATCCAAAACAGTCTTTGGAAATGTTCTTCAAAAAAAAAAAAATTTACAGAAAAAAATTTTGCAACAACAACAACAAAAAAATAATGCTGGTAATCGTTCATAGTTCATCATAAAATCAGATTCTTTAAGACCATACAGATAGGAGTAAAATACGCAAATAAATAGAGTGACAGTCTTGGAAACTAATTACTAAAACAGAGTTTTGGGGGAGTAGTTTTTCAAGGATTATCATAGTGTGTCTTCTCTGAATTCTGTAAAATACTATTGAAATGAACCATTGGAGATCACATCCAATGACCAAGTTACAGAAACTAACATTATGTTTAGAAAATGCAGATTCATGCAAATAGGAATATAGTGAAGAGAGAAAGGTCAATATATTTTGAAATAAGATACATTTAAAACAATATATAACCTGCATCCTAATAATGAATAAACATCAAATAAACACAAATGATGCAAACTGGATGGGGTAAATACATGGTAATTGATAGACACTCAAGAGAAATATTATGAGTATGATAATAAAAGTTAAGAAAACATAACATATTTTAATGCTACTTTAGCAAAGTAAATATTTTATATCTTTGTGGCATAAATTGTATGTAGTGACAAATTAATGAAGAATCATGTTGCTAAAGTTAACAAATTAAAAACCAAAAATTCATTCAAATGTATACTAGTTCATTTCAAATGTTGTGTATAAAATAAGAAAAGGAATGGGAATTACTTGTATCAAGAAAAGAAGATACATGCATCTTTACTTAAAAGTCTTGGTTTCATTCATCTTAAAGAAGGAAGCAAACATTGCAAACTTTAAATTGGCAGTAAGAGATTTAAAAATTAAATATTTATAGCGTTATGAAACTGTAGCATTAAATAAGGCCATTCAAAACTCTATTAAAAAATTACATGGCACACTTAGCTAAGCACTTTTTTGTGGTATGAAGGATAGATAGGATACAGGTTAATTAGTATGAATAGAAAGTCCAGAAGAGACTCGATGAGAGGTTATATTCTCAATTTGCCTCTAAATAAAGAGTTACCTTTATATCTTTGAGTAAGGTGATGATAAAAAAATCAATATTTGCAAGTAAAATTTTGTGTTGTTTGGTGTATAATTAATAAGTGAAAAAAACAAAAAAATCCCTGAATTATTTTAAGCAAACAATTATAACAGTGGCTTCCAGATAAAGAAATAAATCTTAAATCACCATCTAAAGACGTGGAAACATTCACTCATTCATATAACACATTCCCCTAAGCTAAATTTCTTGATAACATGTGATATAATTATTTTATTTACTTTTTAAAAAAATATATTTTATAACTTAACCATGCATTCTTACATTTTGTAATACATTTTTGCTTATTATTTAACTTCATGTAAGTGGAGTCAAACAGTATGTATTTTGTACATCTTTTGCTTAATTTTCTCTAAGTTATTTTTTGTAGTAGCATTGTATTCATTATTATTTCTGAATAATAAGGAAAAACAAAAATCCAATATGTTCCAAAAATCCAATATGGGTATTCTATTTGATGTGCATCGAGAAAAGTCAATTATGAATATTATTATGGTAATGTGTGTATCATCATGCACTTAACAATCAGAATTTCCAGTTAATAAGATTGCTATGGCTTTTTTAATAGATTTCCTCCCAAAGACTCATGTAGTCACAGCCTCATGGCTGTTAGGAGGTAGTAGAGTCTAAGGTATGTGTATGTGGATTAAGAGGATATGATAACTAAGTAAGTCCACTAAGTGCTTGACCCCTGTTTGTGTGGGGAAAATGGTAAAGCATATCCTGGATATGGGTGGGACCATCCAACAGAATTGTAGCTTGGATAGAATAAAATGTAAAAAGAAAGCATGCAAGATCAGCGCTGGCTGCTTCAACCTGCCTTGTCAAAGACTGCATATCTTCTGCCACTCAACCCATGGCATCTCACACTGTCTGGAGCCAAGATAATATGTAAGGAGACATCTGTAAACTGTGATATGAAATAAATTGCTCCTGCTTCAATTTGTGTATGCCTGATATTCTTTCCAAGCAATGAGGAAGTAACTAAGACAAACATATTCTAAGATATTAACCTCTGATATAAAACATTTAGGAGCAGCATTTTTCAACTAAAATCAACAGCATAATATAGGAATATTGTGTTGTTTCTTAATTTATATACTGAATGTTACAATGTCTTGTGATTTTAGTCATTTGGTACATAATTGCAGTAACTCTTTTGGATTATAATATTGCATTTTTCTGAGATGTAATAACATACAAAATTTATTATATGCATAAGGATCAATCCTTTACAAAGTGATTACAAAGTAATACATATTGAGTATACTGTTAACTGTTTGAAATATACAGTTCATTAACTTTTAAAGAAAAATGTTTTTATTGTACTATAACCAAATTATCAGACCTTTAAACAAAGGTTACTATATTCTTAAAAAATTTGTACTGTTTTTAGTGGATTATATACTAAGATGTGAGAACCCTCCATGACACTGAACAAACACTCACTGTAGAATACATGGAACTGACCAATCTGTTTCATTCTTATACCTACTAAGTGCTCAAAAAGTGAAATTTCTCCTTTCGGTAAGAAAAAGGAAGTAGTTGACAATCCATTTCATGAAAGTCTTCTGCAACAAGGCCTAAGAGCAAAATTTGTTGTACTTACAACAAGACAACACACTTATTGGACAATACACTTGAGCATGGAGCTTTGGCATACATCAGTGTGAAGCACAGTACACTTCTGTAAACAGGTCCATATCATTTGCTACAACTCACTGAAGACTTCAGTAACTCTGGAGTTAGGTAACCCTGTAGTGTTGAGAAACATGGCAACATAGAATTCAAAGTAAACCTGGACTTTTGATGTCCTCTTGTGGTACCATAGTTCAAACATTCACAAGCTGTGACCATGGGAATAGAACTATATTCTTTTATTTAATGAATGCTATTGGATGCTAACAAGCATCATGAACATGCAAGGAACTACGACCTCACTTAAATACCATAATGAAGTGACAAAATCTGATTTTAGGGTGACTCTGATAGAGAATTCAAACTCTCTGAGAAGTCAAATAACAATTTAAAGACCATCAATAAGCATTAATAAAGTACAGAGAATTGAAAATTAATAGACATTTAGAAGCAATTTGAGAAATCAAATGCCAATTCTCAAGTGAAAATTGCACTTAGTAAAATTAAATTTGTGAATAAAGGGAGATATTAACAGACTAGAGAAAACAGGTGGAAGAACTATCAGAATGATTAAGAATGGAGAATGATTAAGGGATGAATAAGAAAGGAGAAATCTTAAAGGAATTTGAAGAAATCATTACATGAGAAATTACATTATTAAATTCAAGAGGGACTTAAAATGTCAAAGGAATAGAAAGCTTGTTTTAAAAAAGTGATAAAAGAAAATTTCCCAAGCTTAAAAAACACACAAATAACCAGGCACAGTCCATCAAAGGCCAGATAAACTCAACTGGATGAAATCTACTTCAAGACATATAAACGCATTCACCACATTTGGGGATCAAGAGATAATTCTCAAGATTACAAAAGAAAAATAATAAACCAATGACACCTAACTGTATCATAAGTTTTCTGAAAACATGGTTCTCACTAGAAACTTTACAGGCCATAAAAGATTTTTGGATGACATTCTCATATTACTGAGGACAAAATACAAAGAAACATCATTTCCAAATAAAAGCCTACCAATAATGAATCCTGTGTCCAGTAAACCTGAGCAAATATAACTCTATGAAACCTACCCTACAAAAATGCTAATAGGTATTCGAAAGAAAGAGATCTTTATTAGTAAAATGAAACTACCACATAGAATACAATTCATTGAAAAAAGCATAAACACATAGGCTTGGAATGCTTTTAAGTTAACGTGGGGTATGAACTAGCCATTTTTCAGTATGACATGAGAAAAATAATACTGGCTAAATATATTATTAAAAACATTGTACATTAAGACATCATGGTTTCAACTATGTGGAGAAATGGAAGGCAAGTGGAAGACATTTATTAATATTTTCTTTTTCTTCAATTACTTGTTCCTGTTCATGTCTTTATAATCAATGCTAAATTGCTCTCATTTAAAATAGATTAAAATAGATTGCTGTAATCAAAAATTGCTTGAAAGCTTCATGGTAACCAGAGTCAAAATTCCACAACACACACACAAAAAAAAAAAAAAAAAATCTTAAGGAAGAAGATAATACATGGAACTTAAAGTTATACATTTTATTAGAAAGTTTGAGAGGAGAAATAAAGCCATCGTGATAATATTAAAAAGTAAGTATCCAAATGATTGTAGTAAGACCTTACCAAAAAGAGATGTGTTGAATATAAGTGGATTAAATGATTCAAATAAGAAACAGTAAGTGAACTGATAAAAATCCCAAGACCTAACATAACATTTCTTACAAGAAACTTACTGTACTTTTCACGACGGACATATAATGAAGGGAAAGAATTGAATTAGACATTATCTGCAAATGGAATCCAAAGGAAGGGGTATCAGTCCTATTTTGATCAGAAAAATACTTGAGTTTAAAGCAAAAACATAAAGAAAGAGACAAAGGAGGCCTATATGTATGATAGGTGATTCAATTACATAAAGAAATGACTGTAAAGCTACATACCCTAAACACTTAAAGGACACTACTGATTGGCCTAAAGGGAGATATAAACTCCAAAAGCAAGAGTCGCAGACTTTAACAGCTCTCAAAGATAAACATCATCTGACAGAAAATCTAAAGTAACAGAATTAAGCTCCAATTTGACTAACATATCCTATTTCAGATCTATCAGCCATTGCGTCTAGCAGCTGCAGAATGCAATTCTTCCAAACAGCAGCATGAATGGTCTCAGCAGGGACCACTGGAAGGGCACAATCAAATCCTCACCTGTATAAAACATTGAAATTATACCACTTTTCTTTTCTGACCATATTTCAGTGAAACAAAACAATCAATAACCAAAATTTGAAAACTATCCAAGTACATAAATATGAAGTAAATTGCTTGTGAAAAAACAATGAATTAAGGAAGAAATTAAGAAGAAAACTAAAAAAAATGCTTTAAACAAGTGATAATGAAAGCACAATGAGCCAAAACTTAGTCATACTGCAAAAGCAGTACAAAAAGGAAAGTTTATGCCAATCATTGCCGACATAAAGCTACACCAAACAAAAACAGACCTAATAAACAACCTCTCAGTGCATCACAAAGAATAAAAAAAAATAACAACTGAAATTTCAATTTACCAGGAGGAAATACATAATAAAGACCAATGCAGAAGTAAATGGCATGAAGACCAAAAGCAATACAAAACATCATGCCATCCTCAAATGTGCGTTTGAAGAAGTAGTTAAAAATGTCATTGGAATCAGTAAGATTTAGGAAGAGTCAAGACAATATATATGTGCAGTGTTCATGTGAAAGCTTAACTGTCATACATTAAAGTGTCATTGGAAACTCTTTTCAGGACTCCAAATCAGTAATGCATAGAGAAGAGTATCTGATGCCTTTCCGTCTCTCCCTAGATTTGAAGCTACCAGGAAGACAGAAAGTGAGGAACTGGATTGGAGTCAAGAATAAGCACTCCAAACACAGGATCATCTGGATTCTTATTTTCTCTCAGTATCCTCTACTGACAAAGTTAACCCAGAGGGCCAGAATGAATGTTGACACAGTCCATTGCATTCAGACACAAAGCAGGGTACACACAAAATAAACTCAGCACACTTTTATCCCTGATGTCATCCTGGTTTTCTGTGCCATTTGTTGTGGCCTAGGTCATGTTCTTCATACAATGCTAAAGTGTAGACACTTGACCATCACCTTCTCTTCATCTCATGCGACATTCAGGATTGAGCTTGTAACCTTAGGATGATGGAGAATTGGGGAGTAGAGAAAAGTGCAGTAGTTGTATATCACCTTCTACTGTACAGCTAACAAATATACACACGTTATGTGTAAAAATGCACACCAGCATGGACTACAAACAACATTCCAGGAAATTTGGGGTCCTTGATCACAGCAAACTTACATGATGTCAATGTCATTTGAATTTCAATTTAGAATAATTAAAATGCAAAGAAATTCACAATGTATTCAAAGTCAGGGCAGAAACACGAAGAAATCATTTTTGTGCTATTTTTAAAAAGTGAAGCAGAAAGATTGAGATTTGAAAATTTTACCTATGATAAGAAATTGTCATTCCTCTTTCCAGATTATTTTTGAAGATAACACAGTTTTTACAGGAATTTTTTCTCTCTTTTCAGGTAATTAATTATATATGTAACTACTTGTTGATAGAATGCATTAAACACAATCACACTTGAAGATTAGTAAACTCAGACACTTGACATTTTGAATAACTGGTCTCTGTGGTAAATGGAGGTGATATTATAGCTTAAACTATCAACCTGCTTAAAGGATTTTTATGAATTGGTAGTCCACATACTGACCTCTTGCATGACATAACTATTCAAAAGGGGTTTGGGGGTAAATATTACAGAAAAATATATACAGATTTAATTCATTGAAAAATCTTCCATATTTAATTGGTTCATCTTTACTTAATATACTTTTTTGAGATCTATATGACAGTGAGAAAAATGCCACATGAAGGAATCAAAAGATTCATTGGCTAACTTTGATGTTATTGTGAATTTTATGATTTGGAGGAAAGACAAGTAATTGACTTTCCTTTTTTTGAAGTATTATTAAGTAAAACTTCTCTTTGTTTATAGTATATATGCTCCTCCAAAGTTAAAGTTCTTAACAAGACCCTCTCATAGGCTACACCACATTAAATGTTTTATGCAGCCCTCAGATAATGTGTATGCAAACCAATACCTCATCTCATATTGCATAACTTTATCCATTCAGGTCAGGAGGCAATAAACATTTGACAATTTCCAAAGCATTCCTTCCTGTATATTCCTAAGTGTAATGTGGCACTACAATCTTGACTTGGGGGACAGAAGACCTTGGGAAAGGCTGTTAATGAAAATTTTACAGGGACAGGGTTACAGTCAGTGTCTTGCATTTATCTTAGGGAATTATATCTCTAAGGACTCAAGGAAGATATATTAACAAATCCTGCTTGTATTGAGGATGAGAACATTCATTAATGACAAGAGGAACCATTCTATCATGTATGTAAGACTTGGGGGAACACTTATGAGGGAGGACATAAGAAAACACAAGAAGCAAAAGAGAGGAGGGCAGCCACTACAAATGTAAAAACAACCCAAAGGCTAGCTCTGGGAAGGAGCAGCACTCATCTAAATTCAAGAGTAAATTTTCATCAAAATATCTTTGCTGTTGATCTTCAATCTTGTAAATTACAACTTTGAGTTAGACTTCTCACACAGGGTTTGAAATGTGATTGACTCTAGGGCAAATGATCTTTATCCATGGTGTGTTACATAAAATAGAGGACCATTTTCAGTCTCACAAAAGCAGTAGTTTCAAAATGAGATTTGAATTTCAACAAATAACAAAATCCCTTCCAATTCCAAGTATCAGTGCTTTTAATATGACTGTCCAGAAATCTCAACCTCACTTTGAATGCCAAGTAGACTTTCTAATTTATGCACAAACTATACAAAAAGATCATCCTTTTCTAGAGCAGGCTGGAAGAGATAGGTAGATATATGCAGGTAGATACATTTGATATGATATAATTGCAAGAAATGAGTTGAATAATCACATCTAGCATTTTTACACTGTAATATTTATAGAACAATATATAAGATAGATAATTATACTACTAATCCCTATTAGTTCAACAAAATGAAGTGATTTGTTTTTTATCGTTGTATCATTTTTATGCCCATATTTTGTAATTGGAGCAACTACTGTGAAGATAGCAACACTAATATATTAATCATTGTGAGTTCTGATCATTGTTTCTATTCTCTTTTCATTTTAGAATAAAGAAGATTAGTAATTCATGATTATATATATATATATATATATATATATATATACCTCCTCTGTCTCTGTCTCTGTCTGTCTCTCTGTCTCTGTCTGTCTGTCTCTCTCTCTCTCTCTCTCTCTCTCTCTCTCTGTCTGTCTTTCTCTCTCTTTCTCTCTATATATACACAGGGAGATCAAAAAACTAATGTGGCAGGTCAGATTCCTAGCTCCCTGAAGTTGCAAGGATCTGACTGTTTAGGTAAAAGTGCACTCTCTATCCTGGACTTACTTCTTTCAGAATTCTACTGAGTAGAATAGGAAGCACACAGGTAGGACTATCACAATTATCAAAGTAATCCCAGAGGAAAGGAAAAGATTCCTAACCAATTCATGTCTCTGCTGTGATTTCACTCAATGAAATTGAGAAGGAAATGGCTATTTTGTCACACGGACACTTAGGTACACTTCTCAGTGGCACAGTGCCTGCTTGGAAAGCTTAAAGTCCTGAATTTGATTTCTGATTTTAAAAAAAAAAAGTTACTAAACATTGAAACCATAATACTGTATAATTAAGTGGATGTAATTGTAGCATAAAAAAGCACGCTAACAAGAAATTTGATAGTCAATCCTCTTCTTAAAGCCTCTATTAAGCTCTAAAATAGCTACACTTGAATCAAAGTGGGGGCCTTCTGGTAAGGTAACATCCTTGGAGTTAAATATTCTCCCCTCCTTGCCAGTAAGAAACAAAGATCCCGGGATTAGAGAAAGTGCAAGATCTAAGCAGAGAGGAGGGAACAGATAAATTTTCAAGTTATGGTGACATTTGAGAAAATTGAGCATAAGCATTAAAAATATGGAAAAGAACTAGAAATTAAAATACTGAAAGTTATAAGAAGGAAAAATAAAGAAAGGGATGAGGTATGTAATCTTAGCATCAGAGCACTGAGTTTTGACTGAAGGAGCTTGCATGGCTGTGTGCATCAGGTCATACAACAGGTAGGTAAATTGCACGATAGCGTTAAAAAGGCTTAAGAAATATTCACAGCACAGAAACACGCCAGTTTATTTACTTGTTGGAGTGACTTCCATGGGGTGTAAATTATCCTGTAAACATTGAAGTGAGCATGCATACTTGGGAAACTTTGCATAAGCTGAATTTTAAATAACTGCCCAACTTTCTTGCTTCAGAGATGTTTCTCTTGACCACAGAATGAGTGGGGTAAATCTTTTTCATGTTTGATCTCTATACAGATAATGCAATGTCAGTGTCAGATGCTGATAGGCTAATTCTGACTCTCATTTTTGTATTATGTGTTTTCTTTATTTATAAGTTCCTATTCTATATTTCCGTGAGTCTATCATTTTGATATCCTTTTTTCTTTTGGTGGACAGAGCTCTTCTCTAAACAGGTCTTCGGATATGGAATGTAACAGAAGGACATTTCTTAATTTATAAAACTACTAGAGTTGCTTCAATGTTCTTTAAATTGTATATTTTGATTAAAGATTCTCTTTTCAAATTTATTGCCTCAGCAAAGTCTATCTTAAACTTTAATTAGCTTTTGAAATTAGAATATTAAAGCAAAATAATAATAGAGTTGATTGTCAGAAAAAATCCATGCCTGTGACACAAATTATACAGTAGGAGGTAAATGTGTATGAAAATGAGAGATGTGGTCTACTTTTTTCTTGAATTCTGCAAATGTGATTATCATGGTATTCTAATTCCTAAAAGAAAATATAAAGCTGTGGTCAACAAGTGAACTAATACAAATCGCTAGAGGAGCCATTAAAAAGGGCCAATATAAATGTAATACCTGTGGATAGGAACATTTCTAGTAAAATTAAAAAATTAAAGTTTAATCTAGAGTGTGTGTGTGTGTGTGTGTGTGTGTGTGTGTGTGTGTGTGTCCCTGTGCTGGTAATCTCTGAATGGTCATCCGTCTTTAGAGGGGATGTTGAATGAATTTGCATATGGGAGGCAGGAGTGCAGGTCCTGGTTAGTATACATGGATAACTGACAATTACCATCCATGAAATAAATACAGAAGAAAGCAGAAATGTTGATATGGATTAAGAATCTAAAGGTAAACACCAAAGATTTTTTTTCTTTTTTTCATATTGTGTTGTTAGTATGTGAAAATTACATTTACCATTGGAAGTTTGTATGTCTACATAGGATGTTTTAATTCTTTTTTTTTTTTTTTTTTTAACAGTACCAGGGATTGAACTCATGAATGCCTGCTTGCAAGGCAAGCGCTTAGGCAGCTGAGCTAAAACCCCAGACCCCCATGATATTTTAATTCTTTGTCTCTCCTTCCCTTTCCCCTTGCTACCACCAACTCATCTGTTCCTTCCTATGTACAAATCTCTTTTACATTTTTAAATCAACTCTTGTCTTTAATTTTTCTTCTTTCCTGTCCTTTTTTCTCCCTAAATTGTCACCATTCCCACTTGCAAAGCTTCTCCCTACTTCTTAACAGTTACCATTTTATACTGTTCTTTTCATGCTGCAGGTTTTGGATTTATCAGAACTCCTCTCTGGTGTGTGACAGTGGAATTGGACTGTGGTTGAACACTCATCTCCATGGCAACCTTGAATGCCAGCAGCACCCTGTCCTTCACATTCTATCTCACAGGTATCCCTGGCTATGAAGAATTTCACCACTGGATTTCCATCTCTTTCTGTCTCCTCTACCTTGTTGGAATAACAGGCAACTGCACCATCCTGCATGTCATCCGGACAGACCTCAGGCTGCATGAGCCCATGTACTACTTCCTGGTCATGCTTTCTCTCACTGACATGGGCATGACCCTGCATCCAATGATAACACTTTTCAGGGTGCTCTGGTCCATTTTTAGGGAGATTCAGTTCAATCACTGTGTGGTCCAAATGTTTGTGATTCATACTTTCTCCCTCACTGAATCATCTGTGCTCTTGGCCATGGCCCTGGACCGATATGTAGCTATCTGTCACCCACTGCGCTATGCTACCATTCTCACCCCAAAACTGATCATCAAGGTTGGGATTGCAGCCCTGCTCAGGAGCGCTATTTCACTAATTCCAGTTATGTTTCGCTTAGATTTCTTTACCTTCTGCCATTCCCATGTCCTTTCTCACTCCTATTGTTTGCACCAGGACATAATCCATCTTGCCTGTGCTGACACTAAATTTAACCTTATATATGGTTTGGTTTTGATTATTCTGCTTTGGGGCCTGGATGCTCTGGGCATTTTAGTATCTTATGCTTTCATCCTTCATTCTGTGTTAAGAATTTCATCCCATGAGGGGAGACTAAAGGCACTTAACACGTGTGCCTCCCACATCTGTGTTGTGCTCATTCTGTATGTGCCTATGATAGGGTCATCAATTGTGCATCGTTTTGCAAAGCATTCCTCTCCCCTTTTCCACATTTTCATGGCTCATATCTACTTAATGGTGCCACCAGTGCTCAACTCAATCATCTATAGTGTGAAAACTAAGCAGATCCGCCAAGCAGTCCTCCAGCTATTCCTTCGCCCCACAATTAGTTCTGTTGGAATATAAGCATGTCTTGAAGAAATAATAATATTGTCACTACTATTGATAATAGCGTATGATCAAATCTCTGCTGTAAGTGGAAGAATAGTTAGAAAAGATTCCTTAACAGACAGAAACAAAGCCAAAGGAGCTTCCTTGAATTTTGTGTCAACTGAGACAGGGTAATTTGATTTCATGTGTGTTTCCTAATATCTCTGTAGGTTTGAGTACATTATGGATGAATATGCAGGAAACTGTTTTCATTTATTTTCTTCCACTTTTACGTTTAAACTTTTTTCAGTATCTGTAAAGATTTGTTTGAATATTAAAATGTATATTTGCTATAATTTCATACATCTGTTGCTTCTTTCTTTTCTTTTTTTTTTTGTTTTTTGTTTTTTTTTATTTGTTTGTTTGTTTTGGGGACTGAACTCATGACCTTGCACTTACCACAAAAGCACTTGCGCCCCTGAACTAAATCCCAGGCCCTATTTTTGCTTCTTGACATATTGTAATATTTAACATGGGATCTTATGCTTTTTATTGTACAATTATTGTTTTTGTATATGTATTTTTTGTTTTTTAATAACCTTTTATTTTTATATAAATCCATATTTTGATTAAAAACAAATATGATGAAGCCTCATCTTGCATCACCACTACCTTTTCAACTTTGATATTCAGATTCTCTCCCTGCCTGAGGAAAGCTTCTCCATGGATATAATAAGCAAACTCATTTTTTGGTTTTATTCTATTTAATTCATACTTTAGGAATAATAGCATTCTTATAAAAACACCAAGGCTATATTTTTTTAAACATCCAGATATCAGTGTAAATGTATTAGCTATAAATAATTGATTAAATGTATCTCGACCTATATTATCTAAACCACAGATGTTAGTAGGAAAACTGTAGTTTACTGACATATATGACTAACAAATATATAAGCAGGAAACACATAGCTCATATGTGAGTCTTATACTGGAGGTTGAACTCATAACCTCATGCTTGCCAGACAAGACCTTACATTGCTGTGCTAAAATCTCAGCCTATAGATGTTTTTTGAAAGTACAAATCTGTCTTATATTTTTTTACTTAAATTGGTTTCTGTCCATCAGTACATGTTTGCAATGTAAAGTGCATACATTCCTCATAGGGATTTGGTAGATAGAGATAACACACTGTATTTTTTTTATCTTTCCTTTACTTCTCCCTCTCCACTGTCCCTTTCTCTTGGTCACTTGGTCACCTTCCCTTTCACAAAAGGTCTATCTCCCTATTTTCTATAACTTATGTTTCATTTCACTTTTCTCTTACAGCCCTGAAATTATGTAGCATACATGCCTTTTATTGCAATCATTTTGATGCTAATGGAAAAAAACTGAATTCACTTACAGTGAGTGGCTCAATGAATTAAATAGAAAAAAAGAATAACATAAAAATGCTTTACAGTTCTAACTTTTGCAGATGTATTAACAAGAATCCATGAGTTTTCATATTAAGTTTTTCTAATGATTATCCAACACCTGAAGGAATTTGCTCTTTGCTTGTTGTAGAAGTGCTACTGAATGTATAAATGATTCTGAAATAAATGAACCATAAATACATGAGAATTAGTTTGGATTTATAGTTTTAACTCCTAGAGCTATTACAAGACATTACTACCTGATTAAGGTATTATCTATTTGTCTAAAATCTATGCAGGTATGGTATTTCATCATTCCTGTTTTAGTAGTGAGACTGAGATCAAAATTATTCTCCAATATCATAGAATGCTCTTTTAGATCTGTCTAGAAAATAGACATATAAGAGGTATGTATACTACCAAAAAGAAATTTCCATTTCTGTCTCTGACCCCCCGTCAAAGTGAGCAGACCCTTTGGAAAAACTCCAGTCCTAGGAAAAAAATACACCCCTTAGTCTGACTATAGCTCGTCTATTCCAGAGAGCAAGCTGAGTATGCTGAGTTACATCAGTTAGTTATGGCAGAATTACTCAGTTGATCCCCGCCAGAGAAAAGTGGTGACTAGGTGACACTGTATCTCAAAATATATAATAATAATAAAAAAGAAAAAGAAAATCTAGAGATGAAGCTGTGTGAAGGTTCTAGGTTCAATACTCAATTCAAAAGAAACAAAGAAACGAAAGTGAAGAGCACCTCTGTGGCTGATTTCATGGTCTTGGGCAAGTCTACCTCAGAAACAGACAAGGGATTTGCTCTTAACTCAGCGTTATACTGATTTCACCATGTTCACTCCTGTTGGCCAAATCTGTGATCTAAGAGCTTGGAGCTGTTCCATCAAGAGTGCATAATCCCAGAGCAAACGAAAACCCTATCAAAGCATGACGCCAGTCTACTAAGTATGGACAGAATGAGAGGCTTGTGAGAATGAACTACTCTCTCTAGGCCCATTCCCACTTCATGTAGAGTAATATAACAACACCAACACTGAGTTTGTGTAAACGTGGGTTTAGGGTTTTCTGTAGCACAAGGAGTGATAACAATTTTCAACAAACGCCCAGAAAACCTCTATATGGGAACTACCCAGTGCTGAATAGTCCATGTACACCTGGGGTGCAAAAAGAATGTGTAGCCTACTTAGAACTTTTAGACATGTGGGCTAAAGCAAAGCTAGGTAAGTATTTAATAAATACTTAGTTCTAGAATAAATTCTTAATCCTTCAATTCCTGGATGATTAGCAAATTGCCAGGAACCATCCAGACTTTTCTGGAAAACATGATCTTAATTTGTACTCAAAATATGGCACCAGGAGTTGATAGGTAATAATCAGGATAGACACAGAATTTAAAACAACAACTGTGAGTAAATTCAGAGCTTTAAAAAACTGCAAAATATTTCAGAATCTTAACTGAAAAATTTAATGTAGGGAAGAAATTTCTTTTAAAAATTAAAAAGAAGTCTTTGAGCTGAAGCACGCTGAAAAAAACTAAAAAAAAAAAAGCTGAACTAATAACAGGGTAAATCAAACAAGAAGAAATTGGTGAACAAAAACATAGATTCTTTGTAAAAACACAATTGTGCAAGAAAAATAAAATAGAATAAAAAGCAAGCATATGTATTTTGGGGACAACATTATAAGGGCAAATAAGTTACATGCATTCAAGTTCTTTAGAATGCAGACAAGAAAGAAAGTTTATTCAAATAAATCATCACAGATAAATTCTCATTACCAGAGAAAGTCACAAAATTCAAAGTAAGTACTAAGATCAAATGTCTCCAGTCAGATTTGCATGTAGACCAACTAAGTACATCTCAAGTCATCTTGTAATCAAGCTTCCAAATTTGAAAGACAAAGATTCTCAAGGAGTCAAAAGAAATGAAATTGTTAATGAGAAGTAATGTGTGGGCTGGATATTGGGACTTAGGACAAATGTGCTCAAATGAGAAGGGAGAAAGGGAGGAAAGAAGGAAGAAATGGATTTAAAAAATGGAAGGAAAAGATGAAAACAGCTTTTAAATGTAGATGGAAAAAAGGATTTAAATAAGGTGAAGGTAATGTGAAAAACCTAGATGCAGTACATACAGGTACAAATTGTATATGACACATGTAATCATTATGGCTGGCAAACAAGTAATAATAAAAAATGAACTTAAAAAAGAGGTGAACCAATAGAGGAGTGTCTTTCAATTTGCATGACAGAAAACTTATCTGTGAAAAAAAACTTTAGGTCGGCTAACCATTGGTGGAAAAATCTGTAATCCAACAATACTGGGCTCAGTAAATATGATCCTTTAGAAACTTAGATAAGATAAGAAAATATTCCAGACACCAAAATTGATCAAATATATAATATCTAGTGAAATATTACAGAAATGCCACACTTGGTTCTTCAAACTGAAAGAGGAATATGAAGAAATAATGAAAAATGTAAAATATCTCAGTCCTAAGAACTATGGAGATAATTCAGAATGTTCTAGTACTGGAAGCAAGGCAGGTGAAACTAAAAATTAATTAATTTTAATAATTAATATCACTAATAATGTAACTGAGCCAATATAGTAGCCAAAAATGGGTTATTACCGTTTAAATTGTTCGCTTAGTGCTTTCTGATTAGTACATGGTTTCACATTCTTTATTGTAGTTCATGTGCTTAGAATCATTTTAAGCTAAAAGCATTTCAAAGTAGATTGTTATAACCAGAAGATAGTTTTGCAAATCTAACAAAGATGAGGTCTGTAATAGATACATCAAAAGCAATAATAAAAGAATAGAAACATATTAGAGAAAATAATCCACTTACCAAAAAAGTTGGTAAGAAGTTTAGAAAAAGCATTAGTAGTAAAGGTCGAAAAATATGCATTAGCATGGGAAAAGTAAGATCTGACATCTTAGCGATTACTGAAATGCAAATGAATTAAATTTCCCAGTTAAAAGGCTGAGGATAACACATTGGATGAAAAGAAATCCAATTATATATTGCTTACAAAAATTCACTTTACATTTGTTTGGGTTTTTTTGTTTGTTTGTTTGTTTCTTTTTTTTTGAGATAGTGTATCTCTATGTATTTGAGATAATGTATCTCAATGTTTTGGGGTTTATTGAATAACTGTAGCCCTAAGTTTATCAGACAAAATAAAATCAAAAACTATAAAAAGAGGGAAGTAACGATACAGTAGTCACTTGACTACAAACATTAAAATTTTGAAATATAAAACAGTAGGAAAACAGACAGACACATAAAATACATATTAGAAGATATAAAATGTGAAATAATCTCCAAAATAATGATAAATATAGAATTTAATTAACTATTTTGAGCAATGGGTAGTTTATCCACACAGAATTTCAGAAAAGAACAGAGTTAAAATTTGCTCTAAACTGTGCCTAATCCATTTACCAAGCACTCCATCCAAATTTGCTGAATAAAAGTTTTTCTCATGAGCAAAAAATAAGTAACATCCTTGAATATACAGACTTAATAAAGAGATAAAAAGTACTTCACTCTTCTACAATAGTGCATACATTCTTTTCAGCAGCACATGCTACTTTTTCCAAAATAGATTACATACTAGTTCACAAACCTGCTTAAGTCATAAAAGAATTGAAATTGCCACATGCATACCATCAGACTGTGAAATGAAAGTAGAAATCCGTAATAAATTGTGGAAAGTGAAAAATCATGGAAAATTAATAGCATATTCCTAAACAATCAAATGTGTCACAGATGTCAAATCAGAGAAGAAATTAAAGATTTCTGGAAGTTAATGATAGTGATTGTACAACTCACACTAACCTCCAGGATGCTATGGAAACAGTTCTAAGAAGAAAATTCATCACAATCACTGTTCACATTTGAAAAACAGAGGGAGCCCGAATATAATCTGATAAGAAATCTTAAAATACTTGAGAAACAATGATAAAATTCTCAAGTTAAAAAGGGAAATTAAAATGATAAAGCTGAAATCAATGACATTGGGACTAAAATTTCTATAAAACATTCAACAAATTAAAGAGCTAGTTCCCTGAAAGAATACATGAAATAGATAAGCCCTTAGCCAGACTTACCCAGAAAAAGAGAGAAAAAGCTCATGTCAATGCACTTAGATATTAAAATGTTTGTCACAACAGATACTGTCAAAATCCAGAAGATAGTTAGAAACTCCTTTAAAAATTTTATTCCAAAAAATTAGCAAATTTAAAAACATGGACAGAATCCTAGAAGCATAAAATTAACAAATCTAATTCAAGAAGTCATAAATTTTCTTGACAACTCAATATCAAACATATTGACACAGTAGTAAATAATTTAACTTAAAACAAACACAAAAGAAAACCTTTGAGTTTTTTAGCATAGTTGAGAAAAAGAGAGAGATAGAGACAAGAGAGAGAGAGAGAGAGAGAGAGAGACAGACAGACAGACAGACGGACAGAGGAGTCTTCATTGTGGGCATGGGAGGATTGTGGTAGAATGCAAGATTCCCTCAAAGGAGACAAAGTTAGGGAGATGGTTTTATGGAATTCAGATAGGAGTGGAGATGACCTGAGTGGACAGGTTCTCATATTGGGAGAGGACTGGAGGACTTTTTGGCCTAGGAGGTGGAGACTACCTGAGTGGATGGTCTTAGGAGAGGGATTGGAGGATCATTGGTGTATGCAGAAAAGGGAGACTGAAAGTTTATTGTTTTGGGACCAGAAGACAAAATTGGGAGTTAGTGTAGGAGAGATATGCTGCTGTTTCAAGGGTCAACACCATGATGGACAGGAACTATGTAAAACCTGGCAGAGTCCCATGAAAATGGACTCATCGAAAACCAAACCAAACCAAACAAAATGTAGTGGGGCCAGATGGATTCACAGCTAAATTCTAAAGAATGTCTAAGAATGTTCTATCACTAGTAAACCTCAAGTTCTCCAAGAAATTGAAAGGATGGAGTGTGCTTAGATTCATTTAGGGAATCCAGGCTCAGGGAACCCTGAGCCTTAAGTTGGAAAAAGAGCCAATTAAAGAAAACAATCTATAGACCCATCTCATTAATGAACACATACACACACAAAAAAAAAATTACTATAGCAAAATCTACTAGCTGTATTTATTGTGACATAATTCATAGAAGAAGCTGTGCAAGCAGAGATAGGGCAAATATTTGTCAAAAACATTAAAAGAAAAGACTATGGGTTCTCAATGGAGTCACATTTAGCCAGGAAGATTAAAACCATGTCATCTGCAAGCAAATAGATGGACCTCAGAATCAAACAGCACATGTTTCCTTTACATATGGAACCATGGGTAAAATTAGAGATTATGGAAGTAAAGTACCAAAGAGACTACTGTAGAACATGAAAAGCATCAAGAAAAGGGTGTGAAAGGAGAGCAAATGATCAGAATATGTTATATATAACTGTGAGAACATCAAAACAGCAGTCAGTCTTCTGTGTAGATAACAGGAAAAAGGACAAAATTGTTCAAAAGATCAAAAAATATATCAAAGGAAGTACATATTTCTTGATATATTTAAATTAGTGGTTATCAGAATTTATCTCATGAATCTTTGAAAAGTTATCTCATAAAATTTTGCTGCATCTCAGCAAAATTAATGGATGGAGTAGAATCCACTATCATGTCACTTAATTTATCAAGTACCTGAGGATGAGACACTAAATCACACTACTGTGTGTTCATAAAACAGTTTGATAAAAATGATGATTTTCAAGGTGTTACAGCTTTAAGAAAGACATCATGGAATTCAGCATATTTAACTTTTCAACAATATTTTCAAATAAAATTTTCTCCCTTTTAAAAGTAAGAGTAAGTCAGTGGTGATGACCAGTTCTATAGGAGACTGAGGTAGTGTCAAGTTAGAGTCAGCTGTTTCTGTAAGACAGAAACTCAGAGAGACCCTTCTACAAAATAATAATTTAAAAAATGTTATAAGGATCTGAGGATATATGTTAATGTGGAGGTCCTGAGTTCAGGTGCCAGGGGAGGAAAAAATGGTGAATAAAATAAGAGTTCTAATTGATTATACCCAGTACTTCCTATGCCAGATCAGTGACTACTTCATACTGCAGTCATGTCTATGTACTTGGGGTACACAAATTAGAATGGTGATTCTTCACAGAATAAGCAGGAGATTAACAAAGAGTCACCTAGAATGATGTATATTATATGAAGGTGTTTTAAACTTTACAGATATAAGGAAATATGTATTTTACCCACATTAAAGTTAAATAAAGCTGTAATTAACAGTTTTCTTAAAGAATATGAGGCATAAAATGAAGTTTGAATGAGTCATATTCACCCCTTGTGCCTGGAATCAAGAGAGAAAACTTCAAATAATGTTATCAGAGAAGGCACAATGATTGTGGAAGCTAAATTATTCTAAGTGAAAGAAACTAAGAGAAAGTGAGCATAGCAGAATGAAAAGGACCAAGGATAGAATTTTAAGGAGTTGATACATTTAATTAAGTTCTTCAAAGTAGAAAAAAAGAATGGACACAAACTGATTGAAATTATTTGCTTATGACTGAAAAATAAGCTGAGGATTGTCCTAGCTCTTTTAGTCAAGTCCATCAGCATTGGTTCACACTTCCTTCCCTTTCTTTAACAGGAGAAATTCAGGGGAGCATAGCAGATTCCTTTCGCATTCATCCCACCTTACTCTCTCCCTGGAATCCATTGTGAGAGCTCTCTACCATTGCTGGTCTTCCTAAGCGAGACAATGCTTTAACATTTCATCAAGTACCTATCATCCATTTACATACAGGAAGTCTAGAAAACAGATACAGAGTTGTGAAGTACACAAATGTGTGCTCACTTATATATGTTTCTCTGCACTTTCATGATAAATGACATCCTAACTCCACGCACAGAAACTAGAAGAATGTGACATTGTATTGTTTGTGTTGTGATCCAAACTACACAGTAAAATTCCATCACAAGTAAGTGACCTGTCACAATTGACTTTTGAAAGAAGAAGGATGCAAAGTAGCCAGTGAAGTATGAATAAATCTTTATTCATTGTGCTATATATCGGTTAGAATTCTACATGGTAGGTCTTAGAAATTTGTAGTATGAGGGATCACGTTGGGGGACATTACTGACCTTGCAAAAAAGGGCACAAATAGAATGAAACTGAGAATGAGACATACTGCAAAAGACTAAGAGGTAAATAAGAGAAAAACAGTAAATATAAAGGTGGATATTTTTCTTTTTAGAAAAATAATGAAAGGCTTGTCTATATGAAGGATATTATTGCAATGATTTCTTAAGATAGAGCAGAACTGGTATACAAACATATCTGTATATAAGGGTGCTTTATCACACAGATATGGCTATAATCCTTGCACAGAGAGGCTGAGCCAGGAAGATTGCAAATTTGAATGTCACCTGAAGAAACTGTATTTCTTTGGAAAATCCTGTCTCAATAAGAAAACAAACAAATGAACAAACACAACAGATATAACTGAGAGCAAAAGCCCATGGTTCAGTCTTAGTACCACCACAACATAAATACATAAATAAACAAAATAAACAATGGAAAATCCAACAAAGCAAGAATTTATAATTATATAAAAGCAGCAAAAAAGCAACTTACCTTGTAAAAAGAAAATTATACCTCACAATTTTTCAGCATTTAAATATCGGGGAAGAAAAAAATTTCAAAGAGAGAGTTAGAGGCTTATTTGTTATGAATGATCCCAAGAGGGCTGACTTAAGTGTTTATTAGGTCTCTTGTGCTTTTGGCTAGGGACTCCAACATCTCTTATTCTGGGTTCATAATTCCTCCTCCTTCTCCACACTTTCATCATAGAGCATCAGAAATGGCATCCAGCAGTTTTGTTCTATAAAATGAGCTGAACAAATTCATACTATGTTCTAGAATGCTGCAGGTCTTGCCATGAGGTTTGTTGGAAAGTGAACATACAAGCACGGAGTCAGACATTTGACAAAGAGCACGGATAGTGCAAAGACAGAGAGCAGAGTGAGAAGCTGACTCAGAAATGGTCACACTCTCTGCTTCATACCACTTGGGCGCCATTACAGAGAACATTCAGCACAAAGTGTGAAGAAATAGACTGAAATCTCTGGAAGAGCATCAGTGAGAGATGTGACAGTGACAGAAGAACTGGCAGTACTCTCCAGACACCTGGTAAGAACTGAGCCAGCTCTCAGACACTATCTAGAGAGGAAGTGTCAATGTTCTGAAGTTTTTCCTCCGTAATTTGTCTTTATTAGTTTTTCTAATACCAGCCACAGTATCAGGTTACTAGATATTTACCTGCTACCTCACCTCCCACTTTTACATCTGTACCTGTAGGGCAGTGCGCAGGAGTCAGCTGGTTAACCTGAAACAAGTCAAGAGATGATTGTTCCTAAAAAATTCCTTCTAACTCTGATTATTTTGGGGAGATAAATATTTACCCTTATTAGAAAGTCAGTGAGCTCTGGATAGCAATGTCATAGGACTAAGCATTTCAGAGAAAACCTGTGCAAGCCATAGTACTTAGCTAACTGATCAGTTGGTCCTAAACCCGAGTCAAAAGATGGGGCTTTTCCATCATATGATGCTGCTGAATCTAGTCTTTTACTGAAGGTTTAGTAAGATTGAGCCGCGCTGCTGATAGAATTACTGGTGTACTGTCTACATGAAATAAAATTTTAGCCAATTCCTGAGCCTGCTGAGATACAGAAAATTCATTAGAAAATCTAAGAATGAACAAAGCAACCTAGTTTGACTTTTCAAAATCACTGGTAGTTCTCAAATATACAGTTAAATTTTTAATTCTTTTAAAATATAATTTTTAGCAAGTGAGATTTTTGGTTAAATAACTTTCATATTTGCATCACAGAAAGAGTTCTGAGAAAATTCTGTCATCAGAGAAATTGATTAAACTTTCTTAAGTTATTCTGAATTCCTCTTCTGAATAATTTCTGATACTCAAAAATCTGTTTTCTTTAGGTGGTATTATATTTGGTTCACTACATAAATTTCTTTAACTCTTTATTTTTCATTAAGTTTTTATAACTAACCTCACAGAACAATATTTCTTTAAATACTAATGAATCTGTATTGGCCACATATCATGGTTGTTATAGCAGTGGTAAACTTAAAGGCAAGAAATTAGCTTTTTCTGAATAAATCATTTGTCCACCTTTCCCCCAATACTTAGATTTCATTAAGAATGTGTTTTGTTTGTGTTTTTCTCTTTTTCCTCTTAAATAAAATTTAAAAAAAAAGAATGTGTTTCCTCAGAAAATGCATGACAATTGTCTATGACTTTGTTTCTTGGGGTTAGTCCTTTCAAGGATTCTCTACTGTGCTACCACTAATATATCACTAACACACAAATTAACTTTCTAAGAAGACAGCTAATTGAAAGAATGTCAGTTATTGTAAATGTAATTAAAGTAAAGCTGAAATCTAAAATGGCAAAGAGCAGTGGCTCAGACACATCAAAAATTTCATGCGTGTCTTATTTTAATGCATCAGTTCACCAAGGTAGATACAATCATTGTGTACTGAAAACATGTACCAATAATTGAAAGAAGAAAACCAGAAACATGGAAAAAATTATCTTTTGTCAAGAATTTCCTTTAGAATATATTGAAAAGATTTCTTCAAACATTCTATGTGTCTTATTGGCAATTCCACATAGATAAAAATTATATAGATACATATATTTTATCCTATTAATTATTTCTCTTTTCTTTCTTTCTTTGTTTCTTTCTCTTTTTTATTGTAATAAGTATTCAACTCAAGACCTTCACTGACATACAGCTCCATCCCTCCCTAATTTTAAAATTTGAGCTAAAATCTTGAGATTTTTTGACCCCAGCCTAACCGAATTCAAGGATTCCAAGAGAGCAACAGCATATTTCACTTATATTATGTTCTTGAGTTTCAACTATTTCTATCTGTACTGTGTTATCATACATAGAGTCTACTTTACACTAATATATGAGCCATACTTGAAAATTTGCTGATCCAAGCTAAAAGATGACTGGCATAAGAATACTATTGGCAAACCTCAGGATATGAAAAAACAGATTGGCATCTTATGACACTTTGAATTTCTAAAAAATATAAAGAAGTCTAATTTTTTCATCTACAGATTTGAAATAAATTCACAGAGGATCAGCAGTATCGTATCGATTCAGGCAATGTTGCTGAATCAAAGGCAGTGGTTCTATCATGTACATAACATCTTACAGCATAATACACATGGATTCCTCTCTGGAAGCAGTAATGTGTCCCTATGGAATTGTCTTTCTCTTTTGATAGTATGAATGAGGTGACTGAGATGATGTTAGAGGTCCACCAATATCAAACAGACTCAGTATGGTGGATTTGGATAAAAACACAAAGTAGATTCACAGAAGCTGTGTGGATCTTCTTCTATTGACATCGGGAGGACCAAGAACACCATGTCACTTTCCAACCTCACAGTCTTCATGCCTTCTGTCTTGACACTAATTGGGATCCCAGGCCTAGAGTCTGTGCAGTGCTGGATCGGAATCCCTTTCTGTGCCATGTACCTTATCGCTATGATTGGAAATGCTTTGCTTCTGGTTACCATCAGATCAGAACACAGTCTCCATCAACCCATGTACATTTTCCTAGGTATGCTAGGTGCCACAGACATTGTGCTTGCTACCAGCATTATGCCCAAGATGCTTGGAGTCTTCTGGTTTCATTTGCCAGACATCAATTTTGATTGCTGCTTGTTTCAAATGTGGCTCATCCACACCTTTCAGTGCACAGAGTCCGGCATCCTACTTGCCATGGCCCTTGACCGTTATGTGGCAATCTGCTATCCACTGAGACATGCCACCATTTTCACAACCCAGCTGGTCACCCAAATAGGAGCTGCTGTAACCCTGAGGGCTGCCATCCTTGTGGCCCCATGCCTAGCATTGATAAAGTGTCGGTTCCAATTTTATCACACAACAGTCATCTCCCACTCCTACTGTGAGCACATGGCCATTGTGAAACTAGCTGCAGGAAATGTCAGGGTCAACAAAATCTATGGTTTGTTTGTGGCCTTCACTGTTGCAGGGTTTGATCTCACATTCATCACATTGTCTTACATTCAGATATTTATCACAGTTTTTAATTTGCCACAGAAGGAGGCGAGGTTGAAAGCTTTCAACACCTGTGTTGCTCACATCTGTGTCTTCCTCCAGTTATACCTCCTGGCCTTTTTCTCCTTCTTCACACACAGGTTTGGCTCCCACATCCCCCAGTGGATCCATATCCTCTTTTCTAGCTTTTACTTGCTGGTTCCTCCATTCCTAAACCCACTTGTCTATGGTATAAAGACTAAGCAGATCCGAATTAATGTGGTGAAAATTTGCTGTTCACTTTACTCTGTCCTTTCCTCATTGTGCAATATTACCATCTTTCAGAAGAAATCCCAACAGTGACCCACATTATTTTACATACCAAATTTTTCTTTTTGTATAAATTAGTATGTGAACTTTTCCATTATGTTTATTGTTCATTACAGCCTTTAGTGAATTAGCTTGTGTATCCTCTTGTAGAAACAAGTAAAAAATAAAAACAAAACACAACAATGAGCATATTTTTTTTCCATTTTAATATTTAATCCCTGCTTCAGTTTCTCCTCAAAAATCTTTCTCTAGAAGTATTCATGTCATGCACTTCTATCATTCCATTGAAATGCACTCCAGCCTTGTTATGCAGGGTCCATAAGTTATTCATTCTGTTAGCTTTGAAAACCTCAGTAATTTAAAAAGTAAAGAAAATGATTCTTAAATATGGTCCTATCCAGAAAAATATTTCATGGTATCTGTTAAAATAAGTTTAAAAATGTAAATATTTCCAAGGTCATCCAGAACTTATCACAAAGGCTTTTGAGTTTTATACATTATGATATTTTCAATATCTCCTGCATTTACTTCTTAAAACTTCAATGTTAAGAGAAAACCATAGTATCACAAATCTTATGCAAGATTATAGTAATGCAGCAATAAGTTTGTTACATATCTTATGTTTTCTGATTTTATACCTGAGTGGTTAGAGAATGAAAGTGGACAATTATAGCAGATAGGGCATGAAAAAAGAGGGCATGGAAATAGGGGTAATAAAAAGGAAAATTTTCTTTTTCAGTTAATTAATCTGACTGTTAAAGAATGATGAGTATTTAAGAAAATAGAAACACAGAATATTATATAAAAGACAAAACATTTGAAGAAATAAATGTAGGTTAAGCTTCCACAGTTATGTTTAATATGTTTTGATGGCAAGATCAATGTGGGAGATAGTGAAAATATGAATAGGAAAAATGGTCACTTATGCTGTGCATAGCTGTCAGGTTTTCTTCATATACAATGTTTCAGTGGAGGGTTTATCTTTATAAGGAAATCACTCACATGAATGTGGGCAGGATACCCTCAGTGCTTGTAAAAGATATGCTTTCATATGAGTCAGGCTCTTTTATTAACAAAGATATTGTTTGTCTAAGAATTATGGCATGAGAGCTTACATGTAGGTGAGTATTCCTAAAACTCTAAGATCCTATACTAATTTTAAAGGTTATAGAGACTATGATTTATACTGGTTTCATGCATGAATTCATCAGATTAAAATCCTGGCTTATTCTGAAATATTGGAACATATATCTCATGCTGATGGATATTTTCACTGCCTTTATGAAACAAGCACAATCAGATTCAAATCGCTACTGAGGATGACTACAGAATAAATGTAGAGTCTTTCTTCAGTGAATCTAAATATAAATATTTATTAGAGATTGCTGAGGTATTTTGGACAGGAAATTAATTTTAGATACTATTCTTTCTTGAGAATTACAACCAATGTAGCATGAGGTTTAATTCTCATCAGAATTAAGCAAAATTCTATGTAAAGGGTCATAATGAGTAGTTTAGGATATGTTATCAAGACAATAAGCTCCGTAGCTTTGTTATGTATATATGTATAGGAAATGGTGTCAAAGCAATATTTTTACAAAATTGATTAAAAATTCAAATAATAATAGTAGCAACATTAATAATAATAATAATAATAATAATAATAATAATAATATAATACTCTTTCCTTGACATAGGTCAATTAATTACACAAAGGAAAATCTTGTCTTTTTCAATTTTTTATTTTAAAAATAATAAGACAAAGACAATAAAACAAAACAAATCAGAGCAGAACAATACAAGTGACACAGCACTCCCCAAAAAGACAACAGAACATCAACAGTAGCTACCATGCTCTCTCATTTCTTCAAAACAGTTGAGCATACCTTCACACACAATAGTATCACACACACATAACAAAATAGTCTTATACTGACTATTCAAATAATTAAAGTATTACTAGACTTCAAAACTAAATAACAGGAAATTAATAGTGGCTAATATAAACTCTCATTTTCCTCAAAAAAGTTGTATAATCATCACACATAATAAAATCAATTAAAACACAACAGGATAGAACCAATCAAAACAGAACAAAAGCATGGTAGGACTTTTACATAAAATCACAGTAAATCAGCAATGGCTATCATAACGTCTTGTTTCCTTCAAAATAACTGATCCTGATATCACACACAAATCTAACAAAACAATCAAACAATGAATGAAATCATTGTAAATCTTCAAGAAATACAATAGGAAACCATGATTACCATAATATATTCTATTATACTCAAAAGAGTTTCCATCTGACAGCATAAAATCCAACAAAAACAAGACAGAACAAAGTCAAACCTAACACAATTGGGTAAACAATGTAAGAGTTCAAGACAAGACTATAAGAAATTCACAATGGTTTCCACCTTTCCCTGCCACGTGTTTCCTTCCCTTCATTTTTACATTAACTATTTTGCTTTTGGATCCATTAAGCCCTCCTGTTTCTTATGTTAGGGTTCATGTGCATGAGTTCGAACTATTTTGCCAATTAACAGGATCTTCTGTTGCATCCATTTACCAACAGGAGTCTTAATATTATTCTACTTTAGAGTTGGGTAGCTTCCCATTACGTGAAAATACTGTATCTTTCTTATACATTCTGTAGTTGATTGGCAAATTATTATTATTATTATTTTTTTTTTTTTGGTCTCATGTCAGATGGAAAAATTGTTTTTTCTCCTTTGATTTTCAGTCTATGAATTTCCTTTCCAGTTAAATGTGTTTCTTGTATACAGTTTATCAATGAATTTTGTTTCTTGATCTATTTTCCCAGTGCTTCTTTTTATTGATGCACTGAGACCACCTAAATCAATGGTTATCAGCAGCATACATTGGCTCATCTCTATCATACTATTCTCCTGTTGTTGGCCTTCCTCTTTTCCCCTTCATTCAAGGGCCTGTCTTCTTTGGTAATCCTCCTCTGCTGCTGTTCCTGGAACCATGGTTGTCTTTATGTCTCTCTAAAATATCCTTTAGCTCTCTCTGTAAGTTCGGGTTGGTAGTCATGAATTCTTTCAGTTGTTATTTATCATGGAAATATGTTACTTTTCCATCAGTTTTGAAAGATTGGTTTTAGGGATAGCTCATCTGTGTTGGAAGCTGTTTTCTTTCAGGGTTTGAAACACTTCACTCCAGACTCTTCTTGACTAAATGGTTTGTGTTGATAAGTCTGCTGTGATTTTGATTGGTTTTCCTTCTAGGTGCTCTGTGTCTTTTCCCTAACAGATTTTAATATTCTGTTTTTATGCTGAATTTCTGGCATCTTGATTATTATCTGTCTGAGTGTAGATTTACACTCAGTAGTTATGGCTAGTTGGAGTCTTATGTGACTCACTTACCTGCATGTCAGATCCATTTCCTATATTCGGGAAGTTTTCTTCTATTACTTCTGTAAATATATCTTTATTTAATTTGTGTTGACCCCTGCTTATTTAGTGAACCCTGTTACTCTTAATTTATGCTTCTTCACATCATCTCTCAGAAATTGAGTTTTTATTTCCTGTTTCCATGTTATTTTTAGGAGACCATTCCTTTAATAATCACTAGCTGCAATCTTATCTTCAAGGTTTGAGACTCTATCTTTAGTCTCTTTCAAGCAGTTTTGTTAAATTTTGATTGAATTTTTATTTTCCTGATTCTCTCTTTGAATCTGCTTCATGCATTGTAATTCCTTTTTACATTCATTCAGGTTTCCTATGCTCTTCTTTTTTTCCTATGCTTCTCTTTTTTTCTATGTCTTCTTTGACCTGCTGAACAATTCTTTCAGTATGTTTGTGATGCCTTCTTTTACCTGAGACATTCTTTCTGATTTGACTGGTTTTACAATCTCATGAAGTTGTTTCCTTACTTCAGTTGCTATCCTCTCAGACATTTCCGGTGTGTGACTTCTGTTTTCTTCCATGACTGTATCTGCTAGACTTATTCTATGTTGGCCAGATGTCTGAGTTTGCTTTTTGCTCCTTTGTCTTGACCTTCTCCTGGGTTTCTCTCAACAAGCTCGTTGTGGGGCCCCACACACTATCTGCTTTGGCTGCCCCTAGGCACTTTTGTGGGTTCCTCTAATTCCAGAATTACAGGGAGATAGCAGGGTGTGGAGAAGGCTTCTCCAGACCTCCAAAACTTCTCCAGCTACACTGGGGCTTTGCTGATGATCAGGGGTGAATGGAGGTGGGGCTGCTTCACTCAGCTTTTGTGTCTACACTGGAACTTCCATGATGGATGGAAGACACAAAGAGGTTTGTTTGGTTGATTCTGCTAGTGGGTGATGACTACCCAAAGGAACCAAGGGCCTTTGCTGATGGCCGACAAATGCATAGGGCTTACCTGGCTGTGTGTCCCTGCTCCTGCTGGCTGCCTGCAAGAAGGAGCCTTATGGTGACAGCTCCCTTAAGGTGAAGGTGGATCTGCTGTTTCTCTTTGCCCACACTGGTCACTTCCAGAGTGTGGTCTTTTGGTGGCAATGCACAGAAGGCAGTGATGTATCTGTCTGTCTCTCTTGGCCTATGCTGGGTGGGTAGAAAAAAGGGCCTCCTAGTGGCCATAAAACGGCCTTTTTTTTTGTGGTCCTGAGAATTGAACCCACACACTGACCTATGTCAGTAACACTTTTAAAATTTCTTTATAGATCTGGTCTCACTAATCTACATAGCATGGCCTGGAACTCATGATCTTTCTGCCTCAGCCTCCCAAGGAGCTGGGTTTATTTGTGTGATCCACATCACTCTCTACAAATCACTTTTGTAATACCTAGCAATAATTTCCATGAGTCTAGGTGACAGAGTTTTTATGCCATTGATTATAAATGCTCATTTTAAAAAAGAGTTCATGTGCTATACATAAATATAAAAGAGAGGACTAGATCGGGCTGGTATTCTACAGTTTTAAGTTACTTGAGAAAATTTTTGAAACAGGTTTGTCTATTATTATGACTGGCAATTATTCTGAAGAGATGAGGCTATAGAAGTGAAAAAAAAAAAAAAACGGAATGTGAAACTACAAAATATTTTCACCATTTTTCACTAGTAATATCCTCATAAAAGATCTAGTTTAGAGGCTAGAATTTTCCAGTACAATAGTCTTGAAATTGTCAGGGCCACTTTCAACCTGAGGTCTGCAAGTTGAAATGTGAAAAAAAAAAAAATGTGTATCTGCTAGGAAATTAGGGTAACTGAGAGTGTATATCACCTCACAGATTTGCATCAAGAAAATTACATATTGAGTTATTGGACATAAAAGTCTTTGAATGAGAAAATAAAAATTCTATGGATAATTTGTAATTTGTGGAATTCTATAAACCTCAAAATTAACTTGCAAAAGCTTTGCCCCAGCCTCCTCAATAACTAAAATTATGTGCCTGGTTTCCTAATCATCCTCATAATTACTAACATTTGTAGCCTTTGATAATCTAATGGGTGACTCATGATTCTTCTTAAAATTAGTGTTTAGCAAAATAGAGAACATTTGTTTGACGGTTCTTCCCTTGTATTTTATTTGTGTGAATTACTAAATTATTTTCTTAGTATGTTTAACAAAATTTTCTTATACAGTTCAAAGTAGTATGAAGAAATACTTATTTAGGTTAGATAAATCAATTTTATTTTCATCATGCTCAGAATATTTTTCTAAGACTTTTAGATAGGCATTTCATTTGTCCCTCAGAAGACATGTTGATATTGTTGATATTGAAGTATCTCAAATTTTATTTGCTTGCAAGGGTTTTCATTTTGATTTCATTTTTGAAAGATATGCTAACTGTGAAATTCCAACATAAACATTTCCCTTTCTTGACAAGCGTTTTAAGGATGGCACCCTTTTGATTTTTGACTTGCATCATTCTTTCATCCCACATTTTTATTAGTGCATGTTGATTATTCAGATACTGTGCTTCCCTTTGTTAGATTTGTACATGAATATAGCATACTTTAATCATTCTATTCCCATAGTCTCCCTCTAATCATCCAGTAATACACTTTCTTTTGGCAGGAGATGAAGTTAATCTATGTAATGCCATTTGATAGTGTTCATATTTTGAAGGATTTTATTTCTCAAAAGTTTGTAAGAGATGTTTTGGTAGCCATTGTAATTTCTTAGCAGGGCTGACTTCCACAAGCAATGTGATTGATGCAGGTGAGTTTTTTTACATCTGAGATAGTTAGGGGGCCTTAGGTTATAACACTCAGGAGACCAGAAGACCGATAGAAAGCCTCATGGGACCATACTTGGGAGGTTTCTGCTGGAAAGAAGGACTGCATTGGTTCTTGGACTCCCAAGGATTTGTGATATGGCTTGGCCAAAATTTTGTCTGCATTTGCTCATGCTCAGAGTCTTTGGCTGAGCCTGAGACAAAAGGCAATGGCCTGATTAATTTTGAAAAATAAAAAAGGCATCAAATATTCAGGCTGTGGCATGGCTGTTGTTGGGGGTTTTTAGCCAGCTTTATGTTGCAAATCATGAGCAACAAGCCCAGCATGATAATTTGCAATCCTGTGAGTTTGGCCAGAAGGAAAATGCAGGGAAGGCTGTGGCTTTTAAAGAATGAATTGAGATTTTAATTGCTGAGGAGAAACAGAGAGATAAGAAAGATGGCCCTGGGGGCATTCCAGGTAGCAGGTCCCCATCCTGTGCAGCCTCACTGAAAAGGTGAAAAATTTTTGCTTAGAGGAGAAAACTGCACATTACCAGGTTCCAGAATGGCAACAGAGACCACATGAGGTTCCAGAATGGTGACAGAGGCCACATAAGGTTCCAGAATGGTGGCAACATAGAGAAGCTTTTCCTCCCAATCATGTAAACAGAGCCCTGCAATCCAGGCAACTGACCCCTACAGCCAAGAGAGAGAAAAGCCTGGCTACTGCTCTAGCTAGCAGCAAACCTTGGCAGCATCCACAAGGTGCTGATTTTATGTGCAAGGAAAATGCACAAATTCTGAGTGTAACAAGGCTTCCACCTCAATTGCAAAGGTCCTGGCAGGCCAAGCAGTGTGCTCCTGAGATGGCAATTTGTAAAGATGTAAAGTGAAGCCACAGATGCAGTGGAGACCCCAGAAGTTTGGAAAAGCCAGGACTGTGGATGATCCACATAAAGCTGCAAAAAGCAAGCAGAGAGGATTTAAGAGAAAAACTGTGGGAGTTCAAATCACCAGAAGTGCCATGGGGGTGGAATCACCCAAGCCATTTGGAGCTTGAAACCAGATTGCTTCAGATGCTGAGCATGGAACTCTAGGACTTAATGTTTGTCCTGCTGGATGTTGGACTTGCTTTATTTCCAATGCTTTATAGTCCTCTGCTTGTAACTTTTGGAAGGTTAAAGTTTATCTTGTGCCTTTGCATTTCAGAAATGTTTAACCCTGCAAGTGAGAGGTCATGAGTTCAACCCCTGGTACGGGAAAAAAAAAAAAAAAAAAAAAAAAAAAAAAAAGAAAGAAAAAAGAAATATATGTTAAGAGTTTACCATAGATCTTGGACTATTCAGCAATGCTGAAGCTGTTAAGACTTTGGCAACTTGTGGAGGACTAAATGCCTTTTGTATAAAGGATGTACATGAGTCCTGGGGGCCAGGGGTGGAATGTCATGGTTTATGTCTTTACCCCCTAGGCCTCATAAGTTTGCATTGTGCGTTTGTGATGGTTCATTGTCTAGTGCGTGGATTGATGGAGTCAGCGCTACACCCACATAGGGGTGGAGCCAGAAGTTGTGTCTTGCTCTTTGCTGATTCCTGCTTCCTGTTTGCAGCCACCATGAGCTGTGGCCCAGGCATGCCCGCCTGCCTTGGAGCCAGCTGAGTGTGGACCAAAACCTTGAAAAACTGTAAGAAATAAATCTTTCCTTTCCCAACTAGAGCTTCAGGTGTTTTGTTTCAGCAAAGAGTAAAAAGTAACTAAGACAGACAGAGAAAGGCCAATTTATTCTTTAATGAGAAGTGTTTAGAAAAATCCATGTAACCTCATCTTAATAATGAGCAAACATCACATAAAGACCAATGATGGAAATTACACATAATAAGTGATGTCTGTTATTCAGTAAGTTCACTGTCAAGAATGAAAAGGAGAGGCTGAAGGGCTGCTGCAGAGTGAAGAAGACTAAATATTCACAGAATTTAAATGCACTATGTGACAGCCACTTGGAGTAGAGGGAAGAAAACATAACTGTAGAAAACATTGTTTATACTCTTGTTGAATTTAAGTAGAGAGGACATGTAGGTGAGGTTACACTATCCCAATTTAAAATACAGTGGTTGTGGTTAACATGCCATACATATGCAATTCAATATTCATTTATTTGAGAAATCAATTTAAATATTTAAGAATTAAAGGAGTACTAGTAATTTAAATGATTTCTGAACTGTTCAGAAAACTTTATCAATTGATAAATCTTTACTTAACTATTGATTAATCAAAATATTTACTTACACATAGATAAAGGAAAATGGGTAAAATTATAAAAGATTTTAATTTCAATACACATTATAAAAAGAGTTTGCCACATTCCTGTGAAATTCCATATACTTAAAAGGATAATAACATCAAAAATTTTTAGGGAGTTGCTGTTTCTAAGAATATTTTTAACTGAGCACATGATGTCTTTAATGCCACACTTGGCCAACTCAGCACCCATGTCATTTCCTTTGACATTAACCTCAGCTGTCAAAAATTGTCCTACTCAATCTCCAAGTCCTTGTGGTATCTTGAAAAAATGTGTAATGCATTTATTCCTCTCCATTAAGTTACTAAATCTTTTCTTGTTCACTTTAAAGAGACTTTATATAAAATAAAACACAATAATTTTCATTCTTCATATATTGGACTTTTTATGCAAGTTATTTTTCAGTAAGTTAGTAGAATGAGTTTAGTAAAACTAAAGTCTCCCTTGCTGTCTCTATACACTATGTTTTAGTCATTCTTCATAAAATTTAAAATTTCTTTCATTTTATGCAGCAAATAAGCTGCTTGCTGATTCATGTCATACTGTTTGTCATTATAGGAATATTAGCAGTTATACTTTTCTGGCAGATGATTTCTTGCTCAGCTTCCAGAATTTATTTAGGTGGGTCCTGCTGTGACATTATCTATCCATTTTACTGCTATGTTTCTGAACCCCGCTTTCCAGCTTTCCTAACAAATGTCACATTGTCCTCTCATTGCTTCCTCATATAACTATCTGCTCCCCCTACATTACCACATATCTAATTTATTTGTATACTCATTACTTATGCAATTTGTGTCACATTTTAAAAATTTCTGTCAGTGCGATTGTGACTTGAACTTGCTGCATAAACACATACTGTCTCACTCATGTTATGCCAGGGGATATAGGATATTTTTAATATTTTAATATTTGTTGAGTCAGATGGGAAAGTAAAGAAGCAATTTAATTTCTAAAGGGTGGAATACAGTTCTGATTGTAATGGTAAATGTGTGTGTGCAAGTATATGTGTGTGTGGGGATGTGTATGTGTGTGTGGGTGTCTGGGTGTGTATATGTTTATGATGGTACCAAAAAAGATTGGGACTGAATTTGAACCACAACTTTCAAATACAACCACTGTGAAGAGTATGATGTTGCTTTTTTGAATTGTTTTAATATGAATTTAATTACTTTTCATAAAAATTACTGTCAGAGTTTATTATATTCTTTTATATATGAAAGTACTCTAAACTATGATTGTTGATGATATAAAATTTGTTCACCATTTCAAAGTCTATAAATTATTTCCACCACATGGATGCACACTGAGGATTTCATTCATTCAACTTGACACTGATGAGCATTTGGAATGTCTGTAATATTTTACTATTAAAATGGAAGCTTAAACATCATCTACTTTCTCTTTTAATAGAAATAATATATGATTATACTAAAGAGCAAAATATAAGATAATGCAAAACAGAGGGATGAATCTTTTTCCTTTTTATTTTTATTTCGAAAATAATAAAACCAAGAAAATTGACAACAACAACAACAAAGAACAAGTGGGGTCATTCAAAACACAAGGATGGACATTAGTACATGATTTAAAACCACAGTATAAGGTGATCTACAATGGTTACTATGATGTCTCTTATTATCTTCAATATAATTGCCCATATCATCAGGTACAATAAAATTGAACATTGCAGTATGGAACAAAATAAACAAAAATAAACCATTGGAGACATTATAGGGCTTAAAAAAGAAGGTAATAGTAAAACCACCATTTGTACATAGTGAATATACTCTCAGACTTGATACTAGCGAACAAAACAGATTATAATAAAATCAGTCAAGACAAGACAGTGATTGAACAAAACAGATTTTTAAAAAAATCAGTCATAGCAAGGCAGTTAAAGCAATACAAGTTTTCAGATTAAGTTAACAGGAAATTAAAAATCGTTACCATGGTATATCTTGCTATCTTTGGAATAGCTGTCTATGCCCTCAAATCTAATACAAGTAAACAAACTGGAATAGAATATAACCAAACTAAACAGAGAGATGAAAGCAATATGGGTTTCAAATCATGATACAAGATTAACAATGTCCTCTGACTTCCCTATTTAGACAATTTCTCCCCTTTCACTTTCACAGGGTGCATTGTACATTTTGTATACCACGACCTCTAGTTTTTAGATCAGGGAGGCAGCCTGCTATTTACCTAAGTGGTTCTGAATGTTTTTATTCCTGAGCTTGGTCTCAGGTTGTGTCAATTTCCTACAGGAGCTTCAAAGCTTTCTTTCCTTATAGCTGAGTAGTTTTCCATTGGGTAAAAGTGTTATATCTTTCCAACCAATCTGCAACTGATAGGTGAGCTACCCCTAACTTTTTTTTTTTCTGGTTCCCTATCACATAGAACATTATTTTTTCATCTTTGACTTTCAGCCTGTAAACACTGTTTCAGGTTAATTATATTTCTTATATGGAGCATCTTGATGGACCTTATCTCCCAATCCACTCTGCCTCTGTTTCTTTTTATTTGTGTATGGAGGCCATCTATATTAGTGACCATGGCCAGCCTTCTCCGCCTCATCTCTGCCATGTTATCTTTCTGCCAATGGTTGTCTACTTTTCTCCTTCATTCCAGTGTCTGCACTTTCAGTGAAGCCCCTGTGCCACTTCCAGTATTGGTGAGGATTTTACTTTTACTTTTTTTGTGTCCTTTCTTTTTTCTCTTAAAATTAAAAGGAAATAAAAATAATTTTAAATGAAAAACTTAGAGCCAGAAGTGTGCTGGCTAGGGCTTGCTGCCCTCCCCAGTCTGCTGAGGGCCACTGAAGTAGAAGGAGGGGCAGGGCAAGCTGGACTCTCCCATCTGAGCTGGACCGCACGGACTGGGCTAGTTAGGGATCGCTTCAGGGAGACCTCGTCTTTGACTATTAGACTGCACAAAGCGGTGGGACTCAGTCCAAGAAATTCTCACTAATCTGCTCTGTGCTAGGAGTGGCTGACTGAAGCTGCTGCATTTCTGGTTCCTGGTTTATCCTGCTTGACTCCAAAATGTCACCAGGCCAACCGTTGGCTCCCTCTCTGACTGACTGTAAGCACTCACTATGAGCCTGTGCAGATTCTCCAACTGGTGCTGTTCTCTGCTCCGCTGCTCCCTTCTACTACTGAGTCCTCCAGCCAATCCCCAACTTCACCTCCACAGCTCATCTTTGAATTCCAGCAGCATTCGTACACAATGGGACCAGCTCCAGTGAGAGCGCATCTGGCTACTGTTCACATTTTCTTTTTTTTCTCTCTTTCTTCCCCCCCCCCCGCCCTTTATTTTATTCCTGGGTAGAGAGGATCTATCTCCTCTGTATGGTCTAGTCCAGGAGGTTTTATTCCAGTTTCTGAACTGTTTCTCTCAGAGAGGCTATTTTGCTGATTATTGATCTGCCACCTTCCTCAGCACTGGGATACATCTTTCTTAAAAGGAACAAATACAAGAGCTGGAGGAAAGGAGGAGAAAGAGAGGGAAAGGGGAAGAACAAATGATGTGTAGGTACCCAGGATGAATGTATGTAAATAATTTAAATATACACTAAGAAAAAATTTTAAAAACATTGCTGCATGATACTTGTGTATCTTTGCTAATTTCGCTTCAGTCCTTTAATACCATAAAATGTCAAGAGTAGAATTGTTTGGCTAAAGGTTACAAACATTATAAAGTCTAATAGAAATTATAATTTATTATAATCACAAATTACATTCTAACAGTAGATGAGTCTTTTTGTCTATGTATGCTTACCCTTAATAATACAAAAAATTTTTATTCTTGCCAAGCTTATAAGCAGAAATTTTTTGCTGTAATCTATATTATAATGTGTTTAAGAGTCTGTTCATGCTGTGCATTGTCATTTGTAGTTTTGCTTTTATGAAATGGCTATCAAAATAATCTGCCTTGAGAAAAAATGTTATTTTATCTTTCATATTGATATGTAACAATTTTATTTATCATTTAGATGGTAGAGTTTTTAACTAGTTGTTGTTTGCAGTGTGTGCTTTTTTCATAAGTTATCTATTTTTGTGATTTATGCATGTTATCACTCTTTATTGTGCAACTAATATAGGTGAAACTAAGAAGGAGAGATAATGACTGAAAGTGAAAAGTTAGGTAAAAGTTGCTAAATTTCTTAATAATAATTTTAATAGCAAGTATATATTGAAAGGAGAGAAGATATGTATAGTAAATATTTTATGAAAAGTTGCACAGAAAGCATGAATTCTTGCAATAGGATTATTTATATGTTTTTCTTTATTAGAATATAAAGAGAAATACAAAGTCTTAATTTTCTAAGGATGCTCCATCAGTAGAAGACCATGTTTAAATTTTCTTCAACAAACATCAATTTTTATATCTCATAAAGTGACTTATAACAAGAGTTAGTTAGGGACAGATATCTGGATTCTTTCTTTCTCTCTATTTATCTCATACATAGGAAAAGCTATATCATTTAAATGACAGTTGTATAAAATAATTTTATTTTTGAAAAATAATCTTAGTAACAAAATTAAACTGGTGGCATGATACATTTTGGTTTTAATAACATTTATGCAACATGAACTCTATTAAGAAATAAAAGTACAAAGACCAGAAGGATTAAAACATGTTAACTGATAGAAAATCAGGACAAATAATATTGCTAATATGATAATACAAGTTAATAATACATACCATATTCAAATTCTGCTTTAGAAACTTAGATATTTCATTATTCATGGTATCAATAATACATAATAAAAATTCATGAAGAACCATGTTCTTAAAATTAATAAAAACAAAAACCCCAAAATTTATTCAGTAATATACTAAGCCATTTCAAGATTTTGTACATAAAAATGAGAAGATAGCTCATTGTATCAAGAAAAAAGAAATATTTGGCCTTGTTTAAAACTCTTGGTTTTGTTCACCTTCTTAAATGTGTAGGTAAGTAATCATTGCAAACTTTAAATTGACGTATATACTATGATGCCCATGATGGTTTGACTGTTATCTCTTTTTGAAGTCCTGTAAGGGACTTGGTCTTGTTCTGTCCTGTTTTGATCAATTCTATTATATCTGATGATATAGGTAACTCAATTTAAAAATAGCAAGGGGCACAATGGTAACCACTTTTGATCACCTGGTATTCTATTTTTGCATCATGTACTATGCCCATCCTTCTGTTCTGACTCTGTTTTGCTTAGTCACATTTGGTTTTATTCTATTCAAAAAGTAATAAGAACTGTGGGAGTAATAAAACCCAAAAAGTGTAATTGTTATTGTAAAAAAAAGAGAAAAGGAAGGTGGACTAAGGAATATAACTACAGGTATGTTTGAGTGTGTAGGATGGAAAACCATATTATTGAGCTTTTTTTGGATCATTGAACAGAACTGTTTCCAATCTCACTGTATGGATGTCCACTTTATATGCTTTAATTTTATAATCTGGACAACTGCTCTTAAGAAGACAGTATGTAACCTATTAACTAGTGATTTCTTACTGTATATTTTTTCTTGAAATTCTGTATTACTTGTATCCTTTTACTTTTTTGTGTCCTTTCTTTTTTCTCTTAAAATTAAAAGGAAATAAAAATAATTTTAAATGAAAAACTTAGAGCATTAAAAATTGTAACATTAAGTAAAGTCATTTAAAACTAATTAAAGATAATGTTATATGGCATACTAAGGTAATAACTGTTTTTTTGAATTTAAATTGATTGAATACAGATCAATTATTAAAAATAGAATGTCTAGAAGAGGATATATGTGAGGTTTTATATTCATTTTGCCTGTAAATATGTATTTACCTTTATATCTTTGAGTTAGGTGATGAGAAAAAATCAATATGGGCAAGTGTATTTTTTTTCTGTTGTTTGGTGTACAATTCATGAACAACCCCCTGAATTATTATAAAAGAAACAATGATAACATTTCATCAATATGAAGAAATAAATCTTCAGTTACCATCTAAAAAGCTTGGAAACTTTCCTTCATGAATATACCACATGCCACGAAGTCGAATTTCATGGTTAACATGTGACATAGTCATTTCATTCTTCACTCTTTTCTGAATATTTTACAACCTGTCTTGGTTACATTTCTCATTGTTGAGACAAAATACTGGATGCCCAACATGAAGGAAGGAAAGGTTTATTTCTTATATTGTTTGGAGGTCTTATAATTTTTGTAGCCCATACTCAGCTGGCTCCAAAGCAGGGTGGCATGGCACAGGGGCAACACTTCAAGGCAGTTGTTAAAGAAAAAAAAAAAAAAAAAAAAAAAAAAAAAGACAAAACAAGTCTCTTATGTTCCCTTATATTTTATGTACCCTCCACCCTCCAGGGCAGATGTGGCACTCAGAAAATCTCCTATTCCTCCTTTGCACAGCATAAGGATATTTACAAAGCAAGAACCTTGGATCCCTACTGAATTTCTCAGTTAAGCATTCAAATATTTTAAGTTGACACAATCTGTCAACCATAACACAACTTAATTATGCATTCTTACATTTTTCATTTTATCATTTAACTTTATATAGATACAGTTAGACAGTATGTATTTTGTACACCTTTTGTTTAGTTTTATCTGTTATGTTTTGCATTCATGTTATAGTTATTTTTCTTTCTGAATAGTATCCCAAGGAAATAGGACACTACAATATGTTTGTCAATTCTATTTGATATGCATTAAGAATGATCAATTATTAATATTATTATGGTTATACATGTATCATCACACACTTACCAATAAGAATTTCCAGTTAAAAGGATAGTAATATCGTTATGGCTTTTATATCGATTTTCTTTTGAAGATTCATATAACCACAGCTGGGGCTTTTAGGAGGTGGCTGAATCTAGGGTGTGTGATTATGATAATTAGGTAAATCCACTACTCTGCTTTAACATGGTTGTGGGTGTGTATAATGGGAAAACTCATGTAGGGTGTGAGTTGCATTATCCAATAGGGTTGTAGAATGAATGGAATAAAATTCAAACTGAAAACATGCAAACTCAATGCTTTCTGCCTTTATCTGCTTTGCAATGATGGTTTGTCCTCTGGCATGTCTTCTGCCATTCCCTCATTGGCATGCCACACTGGAGACAGAAAAATATGGAAGGAAATCTTATAAATCATGATGTGAAAGAAACTTCTTCTGTTTCAACTTTTTGTATCTGGTATTTTTCCCAAGCAATGAGGAAGTAAGTAACACAAGCATATTCTGATATTAATCATGATTTAAAACATTGAATAACTGAGTTGTTCAACTAAAATCAACATGATAGGACAGGAATGTTGTGTTTTTTCATAGTTATGTGCCACTGAATGGCACAAAGCCTGTGGTTTTAGAAATTTGGTACATAAATTCTCCTAATCTTCTGATTAAAACAGGCTTTTTTCTAAGAAGTCATAGCATACAAATTTTATTTTATACATCAGGATTATTCTTTTACAATGTAATAGCTATTCAATATACTCAACTGTTTGAAAGATGCAGTTTATGCATTTTTATAGATTTTTATTGTAATGTAACTAAAATTAACAGACTTTTAAACAAAGGCTATTACCTTTATGGCTGTATTTGTACTGTTACTAGTGGGGTGTGGGCTAAGCTGTGAATATCTTCAGAGCTAATTAAACACTCATCATAGTATGTATGGAAATGACCACTCTGTTGTATCATTAAACCCATAAGTGCTCACAAAAGTGCATTTTCTACTCAGAAGAAAAAGAGAAGTAGCCGTCAAATCATTGCCCTCGAGTCTTCTGCTGGAAAGGCCAGCACAGTAAGGCCTAAGAGCAGAATCCTATTGTACTTGACTATAGGGCAATATACTAGAGGATGGAGTTTTGGCCTATATCAGTGATTGTGAAGTACAGTATCCCTTTTTTCTCATGGGCCCTGATACTTGCTACAATACACTAAATATTTCAGGCAATTACAGGCTTGGGTTACCCTCTAGTGCTGAAAGAACAAGTCATGCAATCCATTGTCAACCTGGGCTTTGGATGCCCTCTTGTGGTAAAATGGTGGAAATATTCACAATCTGAAGATTGAAATAAATGGATATATACTCCTAATTAATGAATGCTGTTGTATGCCAACAAACATCAAGAACTTTCAGGGAATGATGATCTCACTTAAGGAACAAAATGAAGTGGCAAATGCTGATCTTATAGCAACTCTCAATCCAAACAATTCAAACACTCAGATACATCTTTTTAAAAAAACTCAGCAAGTATCAAGAAAAAAGAGATTAGAAATTTAATAGGCTTTTAGAAGCAATTTGAAAATTCAAATGCCAGTTCTTTTTATAAGTTTTATTTAAATAAAAGAAAACAAAGCAAAACAGTGTAAGGGTACAAGTAATACAGAATTTTAAAAAAAAACAGTAAAAAATCACTAGTTAAGATATTACATATTGTCATCTTAGAAATAGTTGTTCAAACAAAAGTAAGCATACAAAGTGGACATTCAGACAGTGAGACTGCAAACAGCTGTGTTCAACGATCCAACAAAAACTTAGTAATATGACCAAATGCTAATATTTATGTGAAAAATGTGCCAAGAAAAATTCAGTTTGTGAGTAAAGGAGACTATTAGCAGACTAGACAAAATAAATGAAAGGATTATTGAGATCAAGACAGATTATTTGAAAATACATTGTTGGAAGAGAAAGCAAATCAACAGCTAAGAAGGGATAATTTCTTAAGCCATTAAGAAAAGCATTAAATGGGAAATCATTTGTGTTATTAAAATTCAAGAGAGATTTACAAATGTCAAGGAAGTAGCAAACTTATCTAAAAAAGTAATAACAGAAAATTTCAAAAACATAGATAAAGATGCAAACATCCAGGCACAGTAAGTCCTGATAAACTCAACTAGATTTGATCTATTTCAGGAGATGTTCACAAATTCACCACATTTCGGGATAAAGAGATGATTTTCAAATTAACATAAGAAACGAAGCCAAAAATCTTCTAAAAGTAATTTAATTATTCTGAAAACACAAACTTTATGCCATTATGAATTTGTGAATGGGGTTAGGGATTTAGCTCAGTTGGTAAGCATGGAGTCATGAGTTTGAGCCACAGTGAGAGAGAGAGAGAGAGAGAGAGAGAGAGAGAGAGAGAGAGAGAGAGAATATTTTTGAATCAGATTTTCAGATTGCAGAGCCAAAATGCAAACAAATGTTCTGCCAAAGTGCCTGCCAGTAAACAAACTTGTGACCTGTGTCTAATAAACTTGAGTAAATTTAACCCAATGAAATGTGCCCCACAAAGCTACTAAGAGATGAGAAGTGAAATGCCATGATTAGATGTAGTTGTGAGGCAGAATGAGGGAAACAGCTGCCTGCATCAGGTCACATGACATGTAGACATAATCTAATGATAATATAAGTATAATAAAAGCAGAGTTTACCTATCTAATTTCTTGTTGATAGTCATTTACTTCCTGGAAAACTGGCATTAATAAGTATCTCCATTAAATGGAGCTAAGGTCCATGAGATTTAGAGAATTAGAAAATGAGAATATTAAAGGGCCTAAGGAGGTTTTACAATGCAGGAACACTGCAGTTTATTTATTTGTTGGAATAACTGTCCCATTCATTGCATGTTATCCTCAACATGTAAGTAAGCATGGATGCTTGCCAAACAACGCACAAGCTGGATGTTAAGGGACTGCTCAACTTTTTACTTCAGAGATGTTTCTTTTGACCATAGATTGTTGGGGAAATATTTTTCGCATTTGATTGTATATGATTATGTAACATCAAAGTCAGATGCTGATAAGCCAGTGCTGGCTCTAATTTTTTGATCTTGCTTTTTTTATAAATTTCTATTTCCTATAAATCTTGTCTAGCATTTTGCTTTTTATTTTACTTATTCTTTTGGTACGGTGGGCAAAACTAGTCTCTAAACACGTCAGCAGGTTTGAAATACAGAGCAACATTTTATGATTTTTAAAAATCACAGCCAGAGATGGTAGAATAATGTGTTTTGTTTATAGATTGTCTTTGAAATTTTGTGTACTGTTTTTATGTATTACTTTAGCACAGCCTATCTTAAGCTAATAATTAGTGCACTGGGTGACAGAGTGAAACACTGACAATACAGTTGATCAGAAAAAGTGGGGCCTGTGACAATTACATAACAGGGGACAGATGAGTAAGAACAAGAGTGATTCCATCAGTTCTTCCCTGAATTCTATAAATGTGCCTAACATTGTTCTCTATTTATTGAAAGAAAATATTAATCTGAGGAAGATAAAGAACACATTCATATCAAACAGGTGCCATTGAAAAGCACTAACAGTAGCCCAGTAACCCAATATCTAAAAATTTGCAACAAAAGTACACATTACAGAAACCGTTGTTAATTTTATGTTAGTTGCTTCTAAATTCCTTGTAATATCATCATTCTCTTGAATGATTTTACATTGTCTTGATATGTTTGATACTAGTGTATACGAAGATATACTCAAAGATTTCAAGGAAAGAGACACTATGGTAACTACTGTTATGTCGGGATATCTTGTGGTGAAACACTATTTTGCTCAAATTGTTATGTTCTGACTTGTGCTGTTGTGTTGCTATGTCCTCTTTTATCTCAATCTCCTTTTTTATTATTTATTTTTATTATTTTAATTAAGGGAATAATAATTTTAAAAAACAGCAGGATATATTATAGTAACCACTTGGTTTCCTATTAACTTGATTTGAAGCCCTGTATTGCTCTCACTGTCTTGTTTTGACTGATTTTACTCTATTCCATTTTGCTTGATAGTATCATGTTTGAGGCTATAGGCAACTACTTTGAAGACAATAAGATTCACTATAATGCCCATTCTGGTTTGACTATTATATTCTTTTGAAGTCCTGTAATGTCTCCAATATTTTGGTTTTATTGGTTTTGTTCTGTATTGCTTTGTTCAATTTTATTATAATTGATGATATAGGCAATTCTTTTTAAGATAGCAAGAGGCATTATGGTAACCATTGTTGATCACCTTGTATTCTGTTTTTTCTATCATGTACTATGTCCATGCTTTTATTTGACTTACTCTGTTTGGTTATGTCACAATTGATTTTATCCTCTTCAAAAAAGTATTAAGAAATGTGAGAGTAATAAAACCCAAAATGTGTAATTGTTATTGTAAAAAAGAGGAAAAACAAGTGCTCTGAAGGATATAACTATATGTATATTTAAATGTATAAGGTAGATAATCATATTACTGAGTTTTTACTGGATCTTTGAACAGAACTCTTTGCAGTCTCACTGTTTGAATGTCCACTTTGTACGCTTTAAGTTTGTAACGTGAACAACTATTTCTAAGATAACAATATGTAATCTATTAACTAGTGATTTCTTATTGTTTATTGTTTTGAAATTTTGTATTACTTGTAACCTTTTTATGTTTTTTCTTTTTCTCTTTAAATAAATTTTTTTTTAAAAAGCCTAGAATGTGTGTGTGTGTGTGTGTGTGTGTGTGTGTGTACATTACAATATATGTGTAATCATTCCAAAATAAACCATATTTATAGGGGAGTTTGAACAGTATTGTATGTTAGAGTTATACTTGCAGATTATGGTCACTGTAGATGGATATTTGACAATAACCAGCCATGAAATGAAGAAAAAAGAAAACATAATTGTTGGGTGGATTAGGAATCTAGAGGTGAGCACTGAAATTTATTTTGTTTTTCACTTTTTAGTAGTTAGCACATGTTTTTAGTATACAATGATTGAATTTATCCCAAGGAGTTTGCAGACATACATAAGATATTTTGTTAGTGTTATCCCTGTACATCCCTCTTCCCTGTTACCATCAATTCTTCATTTTCTCTCCGTCTACAAAAGTTCTATATCCATATTTTTCTTCCAGTAATGTTTGCAAATCCAAGTTCTCTCCTTTCCTTCCTACTGCATCCATCACTTGTTCCCCTTCTCATTTGGAATAATTATCCATACTTTTTGACAGTTATTTATCTGTCTCCTCTTCTCATAATGCAGATATTGGATTTATCAAATCTCCACTCTGGAGAGAGACAGTGTAACTGGACAGTGGTTGAACACTCATCTCCATGGCAACCTCAAACACCAGCAGCACCCTGTCCTCCACATTCTATCTCACAGATATCCCTGGCTATGAAGAATTTCACCACCAGATTGCCAACCCTTCTGTCTGTCTCCTCTGCCTTGTTGGAGTAACAGACAACTGTACCATCCTGCATGTTGTTTGGAAAGACTCCATGCTGCATGGGCCCATGTACTACTTCTTGGCCATGCTCTCTCTCTCTCTGACGTCGGCATGCCCCTGCCCCCAGTGATAACACTTTTCCGGTTGCACTGTTCCATTTCTAGGCAGATGCAGTTCAATATCTGGGTGGTCCAAATGTTTTTGATTCATCCTTTTTCCTTCACTTAATCATCTGTGCTCTTGGCCACGGCCCTGAACTGATATGCAGCAGTTATCTGCAACCCACTGTGATATGATATCAATATATAGCAAATATGCACTTGGATAATCACTTAAAACTTCTCAGATAGTGAATAAATTCTGAGAATAAAACTGGTAGAAAATAAAAGCTGATCATCAAGATTGGGCTTACAGCCCTGCTCAGTAGCAGTATTGCACCATTCTCAGGTTTGAAGGAAATCTAACTTCCTTCACTTTCTGCCATTCCCATTTCCCTTCTCATTCCTACTGTCTATGCCAGGATGTAATTCTCTTAGCCTGTTCTAACACTAAATTAATGCTATGTATGAGATTGTTGCCATTATTGTGCTACAGAGCCTGGACTCCCTGGGCACTTTAGTATCTTATTCTTTCATCCTGCATTCTGTGTTAAGAATTTCATCTCATGAGGGGAGACTAAAGGCACTCAACACATGTGCCTCCCACATCTGTGCTGTGCTCATTCTGTGTATACCTATGATAGGGTTATCAATTACCCATTGTTTGGCCAAGAATTCCTCTCCCCTCATCCACATTTTCATGTCTCCTATATATTTAATGGTTCCTCTAGTACTTAACCCAATCATCTACACTGTGAAAACTAAGCAGATCTTTCAGGGAGCTTTTCATCTTTTATTCACTCCAAAATTAGCAGAATTCTATTGTGATGTAAACATAAATGCAAAGCCAAAGGAGAATCATGGAGTTCTATGTGCACTAGGAGGACAGTCACACTTGAAAATGGTTCTGTAGGTGTCTAGAGGCACAAGTAGGTTGTAAAGTAGTGTGCTGCAAATCATTTCTAATTTTTCTACCACTTTTATTCTCAATATTTATTTACTACCTGAGAAATTTTATGTGACTATCCAAATATTGCTGTATTTCCATATTTATTTACTTTTTGATATTTTGGAATATTTATCATGGACTCTTAAGCATTTTTTGTCATATAATTATAGTGTCTGTGAATGTATATATTTTAAGTTGCTTAATAAAGGTAAAATTTTGGGGGGAGGAGCAAAGATGGTGGATAGATTAGAACTGGTAACAGAAGCTCCCTGAGATAGTCAACTTAGAAATCAACATAATACAGAAAGAAGAGCCTCAAACAGAGAAGATCAATTCTCTCATCCCATTAAGAAATTAAGGCGACTTACTGACCATCCGAGGTCCCACAGTGACAGGCCGAGGTCCTACTGTGACTTGCTGAGATCCTGCCTCACCTTGCTGGGTTCCTGCTGTGACTTACTGGGGCCAACCGTGACTGGCCAGGGTCCCACCATAAATGGCTGGGGTCTCACTGTAACTTTCCCAGGTCCTACCACAACTTGCCAGGCTATCTGTGGTCCCGTCACTTTGACTCACTATAGGCGCAGTTACATTGAGTTTGGGGATTGATGAGCAGAACAGAGGGCTAAGTTGGCAGGGTGCCTACATCGACCTGTGGTGAGAGATGGGAGGGGAGCCATTCTATAAATAGCGGGGCTCCATCAGATGACATGCTGGGACTGGGCAGGACTGATAAGTACAAGGGGCAGTAGTGACTACAGTCAGTTGTTCCCTTCCCAAATGAGATTGGTGGAGTGAGCCAGACCTGGGTCACATGATCTGACTGGGACCCAATAGGTTATCCGAGGTCAAGTCCCTGCAGCGATGGCACACACTAAGCACACTGGCCCAGTAGGGCCTCAGAGGTTTGGCTGGTCTGTAGGGGAGGTGGCACAAAGTAATACAGTGGTACAGGCCAGAGTAGTTTGACTGATCTGGAAGGGAGGGGCCAACATACCCTGTCCCTGTCTGCAACTCACTAGCACACTGCAGTGTGAAGGGTCATCTAGCCAGTGCACTTCAGAAGAATTGTAACCAACAAAGAAAGAAACTGGGGCCTCCTGGAAGAAGCAAAAAAGATGGGAAGAGGAAGCAACAACAAAAATCTCCAGGCCCCAACCCTGAGAACATTGACCCAGGATAAGTAAATACAAAGGAGAATGAGAACAGCAAATATACAATATCAGACACAGCACTAGTGGACGTACAGAGATATATTTGGGACATCACAGATGAGTTTAAAAGTGAAATATTTAGCCAAATAAAGTAAGATATAAGAAGGTTAATAAAAGAGATACTAAGTACCTCTCAGACACAGATGGAAGAAGGGGGGAACTCAAAGGAGAGAACTATTTGGTGAAGAATATAAAAAATATAGAATACATAAAACAGATTCAAAGAGATCACCAGGAAATTAAAACTCTATGGAAAGATGATAATTCAGCTTGAAACAAACCAAGGATAGATTATCCAAACTAGAGTACAATTTTGTAATGTGGGAGTATGAAAGTGAAAACTTTTTAAAAATAACAAGGAAACAAACAGTAACAATACAAAGGCTAGAAGATAACAAAAAGATCTATAACTTGAGAATAAAGAATGAAGAAACTGAGATACAAACAAAGAAACTACAAAGTTTATTCACAGAAATAATTAAGGAAAACTTCCCAAACATAGGAAAATGAAATGATATTCTGATATATGAGGCATATAGAACTCCAGCCACCTACAACCAAAGCAGAGCTACAACCAGACATATAATAATCAAGATCCCAGAAATTCAATATAAGAGCAGAATATTAAAAGCTGCTAGAGACAAGAAACAGATAACCTACAGAGGAAGGCCCATCAGAATAACAACAGACTTCTAGACACAAACTATCAAGTCAAGAAGAGCCTGGAGCAAAACATTCCAATCCCTGAAAGAAAAGAACCTCCAGCCCAGATTGATATACCCTGCTAAACTGCCTCTAGAAATTAATGGAGAAGCAAGATGCTTCCAAGACAAAGAGTAACTTGGGAAATTTGCAGCCACCAATCCAGCTTTACAGAGAATATCCCATGGCATTCTAGAGAGAAAAGTAGTAGGATGCCAGGAACAGTGGCAGAGAGGCCTCAATGAATGGAGCAGAAAACATAATGAGGAATATAAGCAGACAATGGATGGCAAAAATATAGCCTAACAGAAATGAGACAGAGAATTTTTTTTATTAAAAACTGATATGATTGATAGTAGCAAGTGCGAGAGTATAGGCAAGTACACTGAAGATGACAAGACTCTACGATACACATTCTGGTTTAGTAACTGCCAGTTTTTGAAGTTCTATACTATATACAAAGCTGTGCTTTTATTAATACTGTTATGTACTGACACTCAATTACACTATGTCTGATGATACTGTCAATTCTATTGGAGATAACAAGAGACAACACAGGAAGCATGGTAGAATGATTTGTACAATGGTATTAATATGTTTATTTCATTTCATGTGTTTATAGGAATATGTTTTGTTTTCCCTTGCTTTTTTTCTCCCTCTAATATAGAAAGTATAGAAATACATGTTAAGACTCATGCATGTGTAGAATTTATAAATAGTTTATGAGAACTGATCATATGACACATGATGAAATGAACAGATACTTTGAAGAAAAAGAGATACTAAAATACCCAGTGCATATCCTGGAGTGGCACGATGTGAAACCCAGATATAGTATTATTCTTTGTTCAGAGTGGTATTAGCCTGCTCGTGTTGATTCAATCTCAACATAATTGAAGATATGGATAACTACATGTATGTTTAAGTATATAGGGTTGATAACCATATTTCTAAAATTTGCTGAATAGTTGCACAGAACTGGTTGCTATCTCACTACTTGAATACCCACTTTATAAGCTCCACTTTAGTATCTTGTATACCTATTTGTAAGAAGACAGTCTGTAACCATCAACTAGTAATTTCTTACTGTTTATTTTTTCTTTGAAATTATGTATTATTTCCACCCATTTTCTGTTTTGTTTATCTTTCTTTAAATTACATTTTAAAAAAAGACACTACAGTACCAGTGCTGATCATGGAGTGCCATGATGTGAAATCTAGCAATACTGTTATCCTTTGTTCAGAATGATTTTAACCTGCTTTAGCTTGTTTAATCTGAACATAAATGAAGATACAGATAAACGTATGTATGTTTAAGTGATAGGATTGACAACCATGTTACTAATTTTTTGTTGGACATTTGAATAGAACTGTTTGCGGTCTTCTGTTTGAATTCCCACTTTACTAGTTCCATTTTTGTATCTTGAACAACTATTTGTAAAATGAAAATATATGGACATCAACTAGTGATTTCTTACTCTCTAATTTTTTCTCTGAACGTACGTATTATTTCTACCTATTTTCTGTTTTGTTTAGACTTTCTTTAAATAATTTTTTTTTAAAAAGTAACATTTTCTTTGTCATAAAATATGTTTTGAATAAAAACTGATATGATAAACTGTCATGTTTCATCTGAATAAATTTCTAAATATTTAAACCTACAGGTTTCTCTACCTGAGGTTTGTTTTTGTATGGATATAAGATTTTTGGTTTCGTTTTATATGATTCATTTTTTAAGAAATAATTGCATTCTGAAATAATGCTGAAACTTCGTGTTTCTTAAAATTTCCAAAAAATACATTGGAAAGGTCATCAATATAATCAATTGTTTCAATAGGTCATCATCTAAATCATCTAAAACCAGAAGGTATTAAAAGGAGTGAATCTTACTGAGTAATAATGTTTTAGAAGTATGTAATTGCTGAAACACATAACGCAGAACTTTTATTTTGCATGTGAATCTCTTTTCAAAGTACATTTCTGTCTCATCGTTTTCAAATTTTTAATAGTACCTGTTTACAATATACAATAACACTATTCCTCATAGGATTTTGGTGCACGTAAGTAACATATCTTAATTCTTTTTACCTTCCTTGTACTCTGCCTGGCTTCTATTCCTTTCTTTACATCTATTTGTAACCTTTCCTTTCACAAAATATCTGTCTCCTTCTTTTCTATTAATTATCTGTAATTTTGCCCCTTTCTAACCCTCTGAAATTATATGACATTTAGTCATTCACGATTTACATTGCAATATTTGTGGTGTTAATGGAAAAAATTGAATGTACTTATTTTCACTGCCTCAATTAAAGAAATAGAAGGAAAAGAAAAAAAAGATAAAATGTTTACAGCTTCTAATATTTACAGAACTCGTAAAATATACGGTGAATTTTCACATTAATTTTTCTAACAAGAAATAAGTGTCAGAATTAGTTGCTTTTCTTGGTATAAAAGTGCTATTCATACATATCTGAATGTATAATACCAAAATAAATCAATAATTGAATAAAATATTAGTTTGGATTAATGTTTTTAAGTACTAGATTAGCATGAGGCTTTACTACCTTATTAATTAAGATGCTATCTATTTGGCAAATATTATTCAGTAATGTGTATTCTATTGTTCTGTTGTTATCATAGTGACACCAAGATTAAAGACAGCCTCCAAAATCATAGAAATTTTGTTTTGATTTATCTAGTAAAGAGACTCATTAGAGGTAAGCATATTTCCAAAAGTTTATTTAAATTTCCCCCTTTCATCTCTAATCATTCCTGGGAACAGACTCTCTGGAAAAGGATTGTCCCAAGGGAAAAATAATTGACTTCTGTCTATGGTACAGCTCATTTATTCCAGAGAGAAAGCTGACTTGGCATTAATCAGTAGGCCAAAGCAGAATTGTAAGATTGAGTTCAGGGGTGGGCCATGTAATGACTCGGTGAGGCAGTATGCCAAAATACGAAATAAAAAAGGGGACCTGGGGATGAAGCTCAAGCAAAGGCTTTATGTTCAAGTCTCAATCCAAAAGAAACAGACAAAGTAAATAACATTTCTGTAGCAGTTCCATGATCTTGGGCAAGTCTATCTCAGAAAAAGACAACCTATTTGATGCGGTCCTTGCTGTTAACCCAGTATTGTACTGATTTCAGCATGTGAGCTCTAGGTATAACAATATTTAGTTACATCGGTGGCCAGATCTGTGACATAAGAGCTTGGAAATGTTCCATGCACAGTGAGTAATTTCAGTGTCCAGCAGAACCCATGCAATGCCTCAGTCCAGTGTATGAACTGTGACCATGTTATCTGGGGTTACTGTGGCTCCAACTAGATGCTTATAAGAATGAACTACACTCCCTACATACAAGGCCACTTCATTTTGAGCAGTATAGAAACACTGCACTTGTGTAAAAATGTTTTGTAGGTTTCTCTCTAGTATGAGGTATAATAAGACAAAACAGACTCCCAGCAAGCATCAACTGGGAGCTACCAAGTGCTGAATAGTCAAAACACTGGTTGGTACAGAGAGACTGCGTAGCCTGCATGGAACATCTTAGAAATATGGGCACAGTCAAAGTAAGATAAATATTTAATGAATGCTAAATTATAGAATAATTTTTAATCTTTGAATTCTTAGAAAATTATTAAATTGCTAATAGCAATCAAGGCCTTTAGGAAACCATGATTTCAGCTAATACTAAAAGCATAGTACTAGGTAGTAAGTTAATTCTTAGATACAGAATTTAAAACAACTGCTCTGAGTAAATTCAGAATTAAAATAAGATACAAAGAAATATTTCAATTCTTTAACTGAAGATTTAACATATGTAAGAGAGCATTTAAAAAATATAAATCTTTTAGATGAAGCACACTCAGCAAAACTAAAAATACAATTCATCAGTGACAAAATAAGTCAAATGAGGATGAATTAGTGAAATGAGAACACAAGCTTTTTGCAGAACACAGTGGCAGAAGAAAAAAAAAAAAGAATACAATAAGACAGGATGTAGCTTATGGAACTTAGGGCAATATGGTAAGAGTAAATAGACTGTAAACATAAAAGGTCACAAAAATGCTAGCAAGGATGACAATCGGCTCAAAGAAATAATTCCAGAATCTTCCCATTACCAGAGAAGGTCACAAAATTTGAGGTGCAGTAAGATCAAATGTCCCAGGTCAGATTTATGTGTAATTCAACCAAGTCTATCTCAAGATATGTTGAAATACACCTTCCAAGATCAAAGATAAAAAGATGATTCTGAAGGCATCAAAAAAAGGAAAAAGGAGTGAATTGGAGGCTGGAAAGTGGGAATTAGGAATAAATTGCTCAACTGGAAAGTGCTGGGGGGAGGAAGGGAAAAGAGATTTTCAAAAAACAATAGAAGGAAAATAAAAACAGCTTTTTAAGTGGAGATAGGAAAAAGAATGTAAGGAAAGTGACCTGAATGGGAAAAAAAGGATTAAGATATATGTTGTACATATACAAATTCTACATGACATATGCAATCATTATGTATGGAAAACATCTAATAATAAAATAAAAATTATATAAAACAACACAAGAGTGTCTTCCAGTTTAAATGTCAACAGACTTGTCATGGAAAACCTCTAGATCAGGCAATCCTTGCTGGAAAAAAATCTGTCAACCAAGAATATTGGGCTCTACAAAAGGTATTTTAGAAATTTAGAGGATATTTTAAAAATCTTAGATAACAAAATGAGCAAACATATGTCATCAGGACATATACTACAGAAATGCTGCAAGCATTTCTTCAAACTGAAAGAAGAGAAGAAAATGTGAGAAGGGAAACATGTCAGGAGACAGAAGCATGCATAGAATACAGAATGCTCTGATACTGGAAGCATGGCAGGGAAAACCAAAAATTAAACAATTAAATAATTACTGTCACTAATTAGTAAAAGAGGCTCTATTGGATTATGAAAATGGGTTATCAGAGTGGAGATTGTTCACTTATAGAATTTCCTAATTAGTGTATGCTTACTCATTCTTTTTTATTGTTATATTATTAAAATTATGCTACCATCATTTCAAAACAGCTTTCTATAACCAGAAGATATTTTTGTAAACCTAAGAAGAATGACAGAGATAATATCTGTAACATATACACACAAAAAATCAAAGAACCAAAGCCTTCTAGAAAAAAGTTTACTCAAAGAGAAAGACTGTGAGAGTTAAAAAAAAAAAAAAAAAGCAATAGCAGTAAAAGTAGAAATACTGCATCAAAGTGATAAAAGTAAGATCTGTCCTTTCCATAATTACTGAAATGAAAATGAATTAAATTTCCCAGTTAAAAGACTGAGGATAACTGAAAGGGTGGAAAGAGAGCCAATTATATGTTGTACAAAAAAATTATCTTTCTTTTTTTTTTTTCTTTCTTTCTTTCTTTCTTTCTTTCTTTCTTTCTTTCTCTTTTTTTCTATCTTTCTATCTCTCTCTCTTTCTTTCTTTCTTTCTTTCTTTCTTTCTTTCTTTCTTTCTTTGTTTCTTATTTCTTGACACAGGGTATTTCTATGTATCTGGGCTCATCCTTGAATTCACTATGTAGCTCAGACTAGCCTCCAACTCGTGGTAATCCTCCTGCTTCAGCCACTCAAAGGCAGGGACTACAGTGTGCACTACCTTGCCTAGTTCACCTCACTTTTAAAGAGACTTATAGAAAGGAAATGAAATAATAAAAATAAGATATTGCACCCAAATGGAATCTAAATCAGAAAAAAGGAAAAAGAATCAAATATAATAGAAAAAAGCAGGTATAGTCACTGAATTACCAGATACAGTAGACTTTAGATTGAATACTATAAAAGGGGGAAATAATGTTAAAGTAGTTCATTGAAAAGAGGCCTTATAGAGTTGAAATATACATCTGGCTTGTTTTAGAGCAGCTAAATATATATTGTTAACATTAAGAGATCTACAGGGAGACACAGGTTTCAAAACAATAATAAATGCAGATTTTAGCCAACACATCTTCAGCAATGGACACAGAAATTCAGCAAAGTGACAACTATTAAATTTGGCTGTAGATCAGTGGACTAACACATTTACCAAGCACTCTACTCAAAAGCAGTAGAATAAAGGTTTTTCTCAAAAGGAGAAAATAAGTAACGTCCTTGAATAGATGAGCCAAATAAAGAGTTACTGAGTATCTCATCCTTCTATAGCAAAATATACATTCCTTTCAACAGACATGCTGCTTTTTCCAAAATAAATTACACACAAGTTCAGGAACCCTGATTAAGTTTTTACAAATGAATAGAAATTACCATACACATACTATCAGATAGTGCAGGGGAAGCAGAATCAGTGATATTCTATTTTTGCATCATGTAAAAAAGAGAGGAAAGGAAGGTGGTCAAAGGGGTATAACTGTGTGTATGTTTGAGTGTGTACCATGGAAAACCATATTACTGAGCTTTTGTTGGATCATTGAACGGAATTCTCTGCAATCTCACTGTATGAATGTTCACTTTATATGCTTTAATTTTGTAATTTGGACAACTTTTTCTAGAATGACGGTGTGTGGCCTATTAATTAGTGATTTCTTAATGTATAATTTATTTCCTTGAAATCTTGTATTATCTGTACCCTTTTACTGCTTTTTTTTATTTCCTATTTTTTTCTCTTTAAATAAAAAAAAAAGAAATTTGTAGAAAGGAAAACAAACTGTGGAAAATTAACAACAGACTTCAAAACAACCAATTGATCAATGAAGAACTTAATTCAAAGAAATAATATTGGAAGATTTGGAAGTTAATGACAGTGACTGTACAACTCAAGCAAACCTCTAAGGTACTATGCAAACAGTCTAAGAAGAAAATTCATCACAATCACTTCTCACATTTGAAAAACAGATGAAGAGCAAATAAACAACTTGATGAGAAATCTTAAGGTACTTGAGAGATATGAACAAACTGTTCAAAGAGGGGAATTAAAAAAATGAAAGCAAAGAGCCATGAAATCGAGACCAAAAATACTACAATAAATGCAAGAAACTGAAGAGCTGGTTCTCTGAAAGAATACACCAAATAGGTAAAAGCTTAGCAGATCTACCCACAGACAGAGAGAAAAGGCTCACATTAATGAAAACAGATATTCAAAAGTTGAAATCACAATGCACACTTTCAAAAATGCAGAAGACAGGAACTACTTTTGAAAATTATATTCCAACAAATTGGAAGATTTTGAAGAAATGGACAGATTCTTACAGCACAGAATTGCCAAACTAACCCAAGAATTCATTTTATACTTAATAACCCAACAACAAAGAAATTGACACCATAATAAAGAATCCACTAACATAAAAAATAAATAAAATAAAATCACAGGACCTGAGAGATTTACAGTTAAATTGTACTACATGCATAAGGACGCTCTGTTGTATTGTTTTCCTCATAGTAGATGCTCAGATTACTGATATTAGGCTTGCAAAATCAAGCCAACAATATAAGGATTAAGTTGTTTTACAAATACGGGGTATTTCTACCTGCTTTGCTTTTGAAATAAAATATTGTTCTCACTGTTTTGTTTTGTTCCATTTTATTGTTTCATTTTATTCAATGTCTTGTTTTGATTAGTTTTATCCTCATCTGTTTGTTTGATTTTATTATGTCTGAAGATATAGGCAGAAATTTTGAAAATAAGGAGAAGCATTAGCCATTGTTTACTTCCTATTATTCAGTTTTGAAATCCCATATCACTTTCACTGTTTTGTTTTGATTTACTTTATTGTGTTTTATTTTGTTTTGTTTTATTCTTTTTAAAACATGCTTTCATTGTTTTCTTTTGACTTATTTTATTTTATTTGATTTTATTAAGTCTCATGGTATGGGCACCTATTATGAAGAGAATAAGAGACATTATGATAGCCATTGTTTGTTTCCCATTATCTTGTTTTCAAATCTTGTATTCTGTTTTGTTTTCTCTTACTCTCTTGACAATAAAAAGATAATGATGTTCTATCATCAGTAGTCTTCAAGGTTTCCAAAGTAATTGAAAGAGATGGAATGTACCAAAATTCACTTAGGGTATCTAGTATATCCCTGAGCCCAAAACTGGGTACAGATCCAAATAAGAAGAGAAAACTCTAGGCCCAGCTCCTTAAGAACATAGACCCAAATGCACTAAAGGGCAATATAATAGTCATGTTTACTGTGGCATAGTTCACACAACAATCTCTACAAACAGAAAAGGGGCAAACTTGTCAAAAATATTTTTAAATAATGGCTATAGAATTACAGTTCTGTAGCATTTGACCAAATGAGGAAAACCATGGTGTTTGCAGACAAGTAGATGGAACTCAGAATCAAATGGCATGTGTTTTCTTTACATATGGAATCACAGCAAAAATGAGAGTTTATGTGAAAGAAACAGAAGGGAGACTACCAGCGAAAATGAAGAGTCAATAAACACAGAAGGAAGGAAGGGGTAGAGTGAGAGTGAATGAACAAAATATGTTATCTGTTTCAATGAGTACATTGAATTATATTAATATTTTGTGTAGTTACCAGGAGGGAAAAAACACTTACAATCATAAAAAATCTCTATATCAAAGGGAGTAAACTTTTCTTTGTATAATTAGATTTAAATTAGTGTTTATGGAAAGTTATTTTGAAATGTGTTGTATGTCATCAAAATTAATGGCTGGAGTAGAATTCATTGTAATCTCATTGCAATCTATCAATTTCCTGAAGATGGGACACTAACTCACACTACTGTGGTTTACAAAGCATTTTGATACAAATGATGATTTTACCATTATAATTTAAAAGAAGACATTATGGACATTCAACTTATTCATCTTCTGTGCAACCTTTTCTAATAACATTTTCTCCTTTTTCAAAATAAAAGATAAGTTTGGAACTATGGCTAGTTCTGTAGGGGGCTGAGGCAGGATCTTTAAAATTTAGCGACTTAGAGAGATCCTTCCAGAAAATAATATTTTTTAAAAAGGCTATACAGATCTGGGGAAGCAGATCAGTGTGAAAGCCTTCGGTTCAATTCTTAGGAGAGAGAAAGTAAAGTAAAATAAAATAAAATGCAACAAAATAAAGAGTTCTAATCGATTTTGCACAGCTGATGTCTTCATATGTCACATCAGTGACTAATTCAAAATGCAGTCATGTCTGTGTATTTGGGGTACACAAATTAGAATGATGCCTCTTTCAAAATAAGCAAGCAACTACCAAAGATTGATGAACCCTTATCTATGTTTGAAGATGTACTGAAACTTTACAAAAAGCCAGGCATGATGTATTTTATCCACTCTAGAGGTAAATAAAGCCATCAGTGACAGATTCTTAAGAATATGAGATGTGAAGTGAAATTTGAATGAGTCACGTTCCCTCTCTGTGTTAGAATCAAGAGATTAAAACTAGAAATACTGTTATCAGAGCTGGCACAATGAAAGTGGCAGCTACATTATTCAAGTGGAAGGAATTACAAGGCAATGTGCAGAGCAGAAGAATGAAAAGGACCTAAGATGGAATCTTAGAGAATTGATACATTTTGTTAAGGTCAGCAAAATAGAAGAGAATGGAACCAAACCAAACTACAGTAGCAGAAATTATTTGATTATGACTCAAGAATTGGCGGAGAAATATCCTAACTGCTGATAGGCTTTTTGAGTCAAGTCCATTGGCAGCAGTTTATACTTCCCTCACTTCATTTAACAATGGAAACCTCGGGAGCATACCAGATTCCTTTCATGTTCATCTTTTTCTTGTATTTTCCCTGGAATCCACTGGGAGTGCTCTCTACCATCCAGTCTTACAAGGCAATGCTTTGACCTTTCATCAAGGACCTCTCAGCTGTATACTTACAAAACAATGCAGAAAACTGGTGCATATGTGAAGCATACAGACGTGTGCTCGCCAATGTATGTTTCTCAGTGATTTGATGGTGAATGACATCCTGACTCAGCACTGGGATTGAAAGACAATGACATATGAATGTTTGTGTTGTGATTGAAACTATATGTGAAGATGCTTCCACACATACATGGCATATCACAATTGATTTTTGAAAGAAGATGGAGGCAAAGTAGCAAGTGAAGAGTGAGTAAAAGTTCATTGCATTATGCCACAATTTGATTAGACTTGTATGTGGTAGGAGATAAAGATGTTTATTAAGACGAGTCATGCTGAAATCCCTAAGAAAAAGTTAGTGGCCAAATGTTGTTTATTTTTGACAGAACACATTCATAATGAAATGCAAATATAGGAAAAAAGAGTGAGTGTATAATTTATTCAGAATTGAAGCTAACTTCTTGACTTTAAACTTCCCAGACTATGATTAGTGTGCACCTTACAGCTTTAGTAGTTTATAATGAAATATTTTTATTTTTTGATCTTAGCTATAAGAAATCAATGAAAAATAAAGGGGTAATGAGATTTCTTTCTAAAGAGCCAAATACAGTTAGTTAAGGAAAACAGATAACAAGTCTTGGGATACCAGAAATTTTTTTGAAAGTAAACTTCATAATGACTTAGGAAAGTTTAATCACTTTTAAATTTCTCTTATAACTGAATTTTCTTAAAACGTGTTCTCTGATTCTCAATATGAAAGTTTCTCTTAGAGATTTCTGCTGTGTAGGATTCTACTGTGTGTTATAGAATTTTAGAAATTTTAAGCAGACAACAGCTGTTGGAAATATAATAAAAATAAAGTAGAAATTCAAAGTAGCAAAGAACATTGGCTCAGACCCATGTAAGCTACATAGATGTGTTATTTATGTGTATCAGTTCACCACAGTTAAATGTAATGATATGTATCAGTAATCAAAGGAAGAAAACCAGAAACATGAAATATGACTTATCTTTTGTAAAGCATTTTCTTTCAAATACTTCAAAAATATCTCTTCGAACGTCCTGTGCCATGAGTTTTAGTGCTATGATATGGAAATTCTTCTTTCTTCCTTCTTTCTTATTTTTTACTTGCCTGTTTCTATTTTTCATGTTTCTTTCATTCTATTTTATTTCTTTTGCTCTTGGTATTTCCTTGTTTATTGTGGTACTAGGTATTAAGCTCAGAGCTTTTACAAAGAATCACACTTTATCCTTCCCAATTTTTTAAAATTTGAGATAAAGTCTTGAGATTCTACTTACTCAGCCAACTAGAGCTCTGGGATTACAAGTGAGCACCACCACCCCTTTTTTATATTATGTTATTGTAATATTTTGTTATTATGTTATGGCCATATTATGTTACTAATATTTTGTTATTATGTTATTGTAATATTTCTATCTATACTCTGTTTCATAGTGCCCCCTATCCAGAAATAAATCAGGTGTAACTGAAAGTTGGCTGATCCAAACCAACTTATCCTCACTAAAAGGTGATTAGAGTAAGAGTACTAATGGAACGACAAGCAAAATGTAGGAGATGAAGAGACATGTAAGTATTTTATGACATTTTGAATTTCTCACAAACGTAAATGTGTATGATTATTTCATCCACAGGTCGTGAAATAATTTAATAGATGAACAACAGGGTGGCCTTATTCCAGGTGATTTTGCAGAATCAAAGGCAGTCATTCTCTCGTGGAGAACAACTCACTGTGTCAGAATACTCATGATATCCTCTCAAGAAGCAGTGATGAGACCCTGTGGAGTTGGATTTCCCTTTCAACAGCATGAATGGAAGTGGATGAGATTATTGCAGTGTTCCAGAAATATCAAACAGAGTCAGTATCATGGTTTTGTATAGAATACAAAGTAGATCTACATTAACGGTGTCGATCTTCCTCTGTAGGCCCAAGAATACCATGTTGCTCTCCAACCTCACAGTCTTCATGTCTGTTGTCTTGACACTAATTGGGATCCCAAGCCTAGAGTCTGTGCAGGGCTGGACTGGAATTTCTATTTGTGCCAGGTACCTTATTGCTACAACTGGAAATGCTTTGCTTCTGGTTATCATCAGGTCAGAGTGCAGTTTCCGTCAGCCCATGTACGGTTTTCCTAGCCATGCTAGGTGCCAGAAACATTGTGCTTGCTAACAGCATTATGCCCAAGATGCTTGGAGTCTTCTGGTTTCATTTGCCAGACATCAATTTTGATTGCTGCCTGTTTGAAATGTGGCTCATCAACACTTTTCTGTGCACAGAGTCTGGCATTCTGCTCACCATGGCACTTGACCATTATGTGGTGATCTGCTATCCACTGAGACATGCCATCATTTTCACAACCCAGCTGGTTACCCAAATAGGAGCTGCTGTGTCCCTGAGGGCTGCCATCCTTGTAGCCCCATGCCTAGTACTGATAAAGTGTCGGTTTCAATTTTATCACACAACAGTCATCTCCCACTCCTACTGTGAGCATATGGCCATTGTGAAACTAGCTGCAGGTAATGTCAGGGTCAACAATATCTATGGTTTGTTTGTGGCCTTCACTGTTGCAGTGTCTGACCTCACATTCTTCGCATTGTCCTACATCCAGATATTTATCACAGTTTTTAATTTGCCCCAGAAGGAGGCGAAGTTGAAGGCTTTGAACACCTGCGTTGCTCACATCTGTGTCTTCCTCCAGTCCTACCTCCTGGGCTTCTCTTTCTTCACACACAGGTTTGGCCTCTACATCCCTCCATGAATGCATATCCTCTTTTCTAGTTTTTACTTGCTGGTTCCGCAATTCTTGAACCCACTTGTCTATGATAAAAAGACAAAGCAGATATGTATTAATGTGACAAAATGTGCTATTTATTGTACTCTGACCCTTCTACATTGTGCAAAATAACTATCATTCAGAACAAAACATGAACATCAATCCACATTACGTGACATACCAAATATTTCCTTTTACAAGAATTAGCATGTGAAATTTCCATTATGAAAGCCATCTTGCATGACAGCTCCAGTCAATGAGCCTGTGCATTTTCCTTAAGGATTGAGTAAGGAATATAAACCATGCAAAATTGTGAACTTATTTTTTTTTTTTTTTTGTATTTTACTTTTTAATCACTCTTGCAGTTGCTCCTCTAATCTGTCTCTTCATGGAATCATAAAGTTCACATTAGTCACTAACTTGAAATGGACTCCTGGCTTATTTTACTACTATGTCCAAAAGTTCTTCATTCTACTAATTTTGAAATCTTGGTAATTTATAATACTGAAGGAAGTGAATCTTAAATGTAGTTTCATCCCTAAATTTTTTCTGTTGCCCATTAAAATATATGTAAATTTCAAACAATTCTAAGGTCATTCATAATTTTAAAAAATGTTGAAGAAAAAAAAAAGAAAAGAAAACAAAAGAGATAAATGAACAACAAACTCAATAACAGTATACTTTTTAAAATAAGATGATAGGAATTTAAAAATGGTTATAGTACTACATAGTGTTAGCTTTAAAAGGATTGATTAGATTGCCAGATATAGACATGTAAAATTGATCTAATCATTAACTGTAACTAAATCACTAACTGTTCTTTTCCAAGAACTAATATAATTAATGGTATAGTCATTTTATCCATCTCATGTATATATTTATATTTATTTATTGTATTATGTATATATATATATTTACAATATTTATTATAGATTATGGATCATATTTGCTCTTTCAGTTTCTTATAGTAAGGAGACAATACACATTGTGACTTTGATTCATTTCACTCATGATTATGTTCTCAAGAAACATCTATTTACTTATAAAGGTTTGATGCAATCTGTATAACTGAGTAGTCCATTGTCTAAAAATGCAATATATATTTATCCATTCCTCAATTGAAGGGCATTTGGGTTGCTTCCAAGATTTGGTTATTACAAATTTTGCTGCTATAAACATGAGTGCACATATATCACTTTAGTATGGTGTTTTCAAATCCTTTGGGAAATGTCAAGAAGTGGAATAGCTGGCTCAAATGGAATCTCTAATTCTATCCTTTTGAGGAATCTCCAAACTGATTTCCACAGTGGTTGCACCAGCATAAACTTCTACCAACCCTGTAGAAGAGTTCCTTTTTTACCACAGTCCTTCCAGCATTTGATATTGATAGATTTCTTGATCTTGGCCATTCTTTCTATAGTGAGATGGAATCTCAGTGTTGTTTTAATTTGCATTTCTTGAATAGTCAATGTTGCTGAACAGTTTTTCATGTATTTCTTTGCCATTTGTATTTCTTCATCTGAGAAATGTGTATTCATCTCAGATGCCCACTTTTCGATTGGGTTTTTGAAATTTGGGGGCCAGATTTTTAAAACCTCTTTATATGTTCTAGATAGAAGTCCTTTGTCTGAGAGAAAGTTGGATAAGATATTTTCCCAATTCATAGGTTTACTTTTCACTCTGTTGAAGTTTTCTTTTGACATGAAAATGTTTTTAATAAGATGAGATCCCAGTAGTTGATTCTGGTCAGGATTTCTCATGCAGTTTGATTTTTGTTCATGAACTCTCTGCCTACCCCTTTGTTGTCAAGATTTTTACCTATTTTGCATTCCAAAAGATTAATAATTGCTGATGCAATATTTAGATCTTTGGTCTATTTTGACTTCAGTTTAGTGCATGTTGATAGACATGTGTCTAGTTTTAGTTTTCAGCATATGGAAAGCCAGTTTTTCCAGTACTGCTTATTAAACAGTTTATCTTTTTTCAGTAAACATGTTTGGCCACTTTGTCACAGATAAAATGGTTGAATGTGTTTGTAGTTGTGGCTGTATCTTTAAATACATTCCACTGATCTTCAGGTCTGTTTTCATTCCAGTGCCATGCTGTATTTTTTTTTTTTAATCACAATATCTTTGTAGTATCATTTTAAGTCAGGGATTGTGATGCTCCCTGCCTTCTGTTTGTTGCCTTTGCAAATGGTATTTTGATTGGAACTGCATTAAATCGGTATAACAGTTTTGGGAAAATGGTCCTTTTCATGTTTGTTTTATGTATCCATGAACAGGAAAAGTCTACCCATTTTCTGAAATCCTCTTCAATTTCCTTCTTCAGAGTAATGTAATTTTCAACATTAGATCTTCTACTTCCTTTGTTAGATTATTCTTAAATATTTCACTTTTTTTGGATGTTAAATGAAGAGTTTGGTTTCCCTTATTTCACTCTCAGTGAGTTTCTTGTTTGTATATAGGAATGCTATTGATTTTTGGGTGCTGACCTTGTATCCAGGTAGATTACTGAATTTGGTTATTATACATAGAAATGTTTCAGTGGAGTTTTGGAGGTCTTTTATGTAAGGAATGATATCACCTGTGAACAATGACAATTTAAGTTCTTCTTTTCCTATACTTATTCCTTTTTTTTTTCTCTCCTCTCTCTTGTCTAATTGCTCTGGCCAATATTTCCAGCACTATAATGAATAGAAGTAGTCAAAGTAGACATTTTTTTTTCCTATTCCTGATTTTAGGTTGAAAGTTTTCAGTTTTTTTTTTCCATTTAGTAAGATGTTGGCTGTTGAGTTATCATATATAGCTTTTATCAGATTGAATAAAAACATCTATCCCAATTTTCTATAGAGTTTTCATCACAAATGAGTGTTCAATCTTATCCAAAGCTTTTTCTGAATCTGTTGAGATGATCATATGATTCATGTCTTTGGTTCTGTTTATATGGTGTATTATAATTATGGATTTACATATGCTGAACCACCCATGCATTCCTGGAATGAATCCCACTTGTTCATGATATATAATCTACTTGATGATTTGTTGCATTCTTTTTGTCAGTATTTTATTGAGGAATTTTGCATTCACATTCAATAGGAAAATTGGCCTATAATTCTCATTTTCTTTTTCTGGTTTTGGTTTTACGGTAATACCAAGGAGTGGTTCGGGTTATACCAGGAGTGAGTTAGGCAGATTTGTTTCCCTTTCTGTTTCGTTGAAGAGTTTGAAGAGTGTTGTCATTAAGTGTTCTCTGAACTTCTTGTAGAATTCAGCACTGAATCTATCAGGACCTGGGTTTTTCTTCATTGGTAATGTTACGTTTACACTTTAATTTTCATTAACTGTAATTGGGTTATTCAGCAGTTTCACATCTTCTTGATCCAGATTTGGTAGCCTGTGTTTTTAGGAGTCTGTCCATTTTTTCTGTGTAATTGAATCTGTGAGAAAAAAAGATTTTTCAAAGTAGATATTACTGATCTTCTGTATTTCTGCAGGGTCTGTAGTGATTTCACTACTTTCATATCTTACTGGATGGATATGAGTTTTTATTTCCTCTTTTTTATAAAGATAGCTATGGTTTATCAATTTTATTTATTGTTTAAGGAACCACCTCTTACATTCATTATTTTTTCTGTTGTTTTATTTGGTTCAATTACATTAATTTCTAGTCTGATCTTAATAATTTCTTTCCTTCTTGGAGCTCTGGGCGTGACTTGCTCTTCTTTTTCTAGAAGTTTCAGGTGCAGCATAAAGTTGTTTATTTGCATTTGTTCTGATTTCCTCATGTGGGATTTTAGTGCTATACATCTCACTGCTTTCATTGTGTCCCAATAATTTTTAAAGTTGTATTTGCAATTGCCTTTGGTGGTAGATATTGTGTAATTTCTACTTTAAGTTCTTCTGTGACCCAGGAGAGTGTTGTTTAATTTCCATGTGTTTATTGAGTTCTTGTGGGTGATTTTTTGTCATTACCTTCCAATTTTATTGATCTACGGTCAGAAAATATGCATGAATTTATTTCAATTTCTTTGCATTTACATAAGCATGTTCTGTGGGCTAGTATGTTTTATTTTAGAGAATGACCTATGTACAGCTGAGAGGAATGTATATTTTCATGCTGTTGGTTAGAACACTTTGGGGCACTATTCAGCCCTAAAATAAAGTAAGTACAGATACATGATATGAAAGCCCTGTTTTATAATTATAACAAAAACCCATAGTGGGTAAGTCTATTGGGACACAATGTTTCCTGGTAGTTTCCAGAGTCTAGAGATAGGTCAGTTGGTAAATGTGCAATGTATCTGAATTCCTGTTTTGTAATTATGACTATGTTCCAGGATTATATAAAGTTCGTGATTTATACAGGCTTGTGAATTTAATGAATTCTACTGAATTGTCTAGCATAAGGTGTTTAAATTTATACCCAATTTTTTTTAACCTGAGGAAAAAAATTAAAAAGAAGAAAAGAAGGGTGCATGTTCAGTAATACTAAAGAAACACCACATTTCATTGGAATGAATCTTAACTGGAGAGGAAAAGCCCTTTAACTATATTATTGGCGTGGCTGGTGAATTTAAATAAAGATGAGCTATGGCATCAAAACTATTGTACAAATTATAAATTAATGGAAGGTGGTAACTGTACTGTGGCTATTTAAGAGAATAGTTTTATTCTTAGGTAAATATAGTGAAGGACTTAATATTAAATGCTATATTATATGGAAGTATTTTGTAAATGATTAAGAAAATAATTACCTGGGAGGGTAATCAGAAAGATTGTGTGTGATAATATGGAGAAAGAGAGAGAGAAAAAGAGACGGAGGGAGAAAGAGAGACAGAGACAGAGAGAGGGAGAGAACAAATAAGATACTAAAGCAGAGGAGCAAAATTTTAGCAAATACATGAATCATGAAAAAGTTATATAAGGGTAGCATGCAACATTTTACATGTTGACTGTATATTTATGTAGACAAATGGTGTACATATGGAAATTTCTTGTCCAATATGATATTAAATTGGGAAAGAAAGTTCATACTGACAGTATAGGATAATAGCATATTTATAACATTCAAAGTGATGTAAAGCACTAGTTCCTAGGTTCCTCTTTAGGACACTGTATTTAAATTTTCATTAAAGAACAGCCGTTCTGCACTTCACAGCCCAAGGATAAGGCTTGAGAGACAAGAGGTCAGTTTTACTTATGGAAGAGGAGGTGCCTGTTGACCATTGGATTAAGGCAGATGCCTCAATATAGACTCAGAGGACATACAAAAGCACCTGCTATCACACTGAAGGAGAGGAAAAAAAAAATGACCATGCATCAAGGGAAACATCAGTGATCTTTACTGAGCCAGGGATCTCAGAAAGGATAGGGCCTTGAGCTTCCCTGCTTTTTCCTTTCCTAAGATGTACATTCACAACGTTGAATATTTTTACCTCAGCCCAACTATATAGCTAGTGGTTTTGTAAGGGCCTGGAGCACAGTTGGTCTAAAATAAATATATATTGTGTGAATGTAAACAAATTCCTTTGTGTTTATTAAAGTACTAGGCTTTATGTCTTCCTGTTTTCTTGCCCTCACCTTATTTCTTTAACTCCTTTAGAAATTAATTGGTGTCTACCTGTGCCTGGGACCTAGGAACATATACACAATTCAGCAAATTACTTTATATGGGAAGTGACCTAGAGGGAGAGGGAGAGCAGTAAGTGACTGATATAAACTGTATACCATGTCAAAGATAAAGTCAGAGCTGCACAGTAAGTGTGACCCAGGTTGTAGGAGTCAGTACAATTTAAGTGGAAGATTGAGACAAGAAAATGAGTAAATATCACACACAACACCAACTCAAGGAAAAAGGAGTTGAGAATATTAGACAAAAGTAGCAGCATGTAATAAGGAATGTGATTAGGACAGAATATTCTGCTTGTAGGAACCACAAGAAAAATGTACTGATAGATGATACTCTGGAAAATTTCAACAAAGAAATAAAAAGAAATAGCTATCAAAGAATTAATCTGGAGCTTATGTTTATTTAATGGGTTATCAAAATTAAATTATGTGATTATTCTCTTCAATTGGAATTCTATTAGCCTAATTCATATTTTACCAGGAAACTGAAATGTTGTTGGGATGGCTTCATGCTGACCATGTTGATACTACCTCTCACAATAGCCGAACTCACAATCACTCATATATAGGACAGAATTCTTCAGATCCCAGATAAGTGACATTTCCCCATACACCAACCAAGCAATTCCCCAGTAGACAATGATGGTTACCTTGTACTTTAATTTAGTTCTTACATTGTGAACCTGGAGTTAGTATCAGAAGGCTGATTTCCATTGCTCCTACATAGCTGAAGGCTCATTTCCACTGCTCCTACATAGTGATCACTGGACATAGTGGTCATTGGGCCAGCTTTGAAATTACATTCTTTAAAAATTTTGATTGAAATTTTGAATATTAAAGAAAGTTTAATATCTTTTATCTAATTTTAGAAAACAAGCATGAGCCATCTCAGTGAACAATGAATGAAGAGTGTGTATCAGTATAAATATAAATAATAGCAAATTTTTAAATGAACATTCTCTTTTTAGGAAAATGAAAAAAAATTCAGTGAACCTGGAGTAAGAAAGAAAACAAACAGTTCAGATCATGGAAAACTTTCTTTATCATGCATTGGGTTTTACCATTTATCATGTAAAATGTGCATTTAATTGCAAAAATTCAAATAAAAATTCAATGTGATCATATTTGTTTTAAAAGGGTTATGCAGCTTTATAAAAACTCATTTAAGAATGAAGTATTATGACATGGTGAAAATGTGGCTATTGCAATAGATAAAAAATGATAAAAGCTTAAAATGTTAAAGGGAAGTAAAGATGTAGATACATGGAAAATTAAAGATATTGTAGTAATTGTAACTAAATGGAAATTAATAAAGGTTTAATGCAAAAAATGTAAGAACTTCATAAAGATAAAAAGATTATTTTCACTGTAACAATATTAAAAATCCAATCAACAATCATATACATAGGAGGTTTAGAAAAAAAGAAAATTTCAAGGAGAATTTCTTGAGTTTAGTTTTGGGTTAGACTGAATTAAAGGACTCTTCTCCTTTAATTCATGGAACATGCCTATGTGCCCCCATTTGTCTAAAGATAAAAATAAATAAATATGTGGGAGGCCAGGTAGGAAGAATTGAGGCTTAGTTGGTGCTAAGTGCTAGAGTGCTCTCTAAGCACTAAGGAGGAAACTGGTATTCCAAGGCTGGCACACTGTCAGTTTTAGGAAAAGTCAACATAGCCGAGAGTCAGTTGTTTCCCTGGACATGCACTACAGTGGGAGGGAGATTAACTCTGTGTTACTCTGACTGCTTGTTCCCATGTCTGAGTGAATAGAACCAGGATAAGACAGAGGTTTTGGGATGATTCTGTGTGTCTTGGTTTTTCACCCTCATACAACCACCGGCCAATTACAAAGCTTAGAGTCTCACTCTTACAAGTGGCCCTGAACAGGGAACTGGCAGGGGAAAGTTTGTCCTGGGGAAAGCTGTGGTGAGTCTGCAATGAGGAACCCACAGAGAAGAGCCAGGTAGCAAAGGAGGAAAGAAAAAAAAAATGCTAGTGCATGGGAAAACCTTTCTTTATATAGGGAAATAGAGCAGAGCTCATTTAAGTACAGCATTATATCCCTTTGCTAGAAATTCTTTTACACCAGTCTGGCGTCCAAGTTAATTCCCAATCTCTTTCTCATATAATGAAAGATGTTATTGGACATAATCTTTGATTTCCTCAGATGTTCATATGTGATGTACTGAGTTGAGATTGAACGAGAGAGATTGTTTGGAGCATGCTCATGTCCAGGGCTCTTTGCCCTGAAACTTGCTTAATGTAGAGCTTGTTGTGGGGAGTTCATTTCCTTTATCCATGGGAAACATCCCACATGTAAGGGACCCTTGAGAGAAGATTAAAATGGGGTGATCCTGGCCCTCTTTTCTTCCTCCTTCCCATCCATTTGTGGTTGAGACAGAAATAGTGTCTCCTTTTCAAAGATCCTTTAAACAGGTTGTGCTTCATAGACAGCCCTTTGGGATGAATGCATTTCCAATTCATATTCGTCCTGAGACCTTTACAATTCTCACTGAAATGATCATGAGCATAATCCTTGAGAGTATAAATTGCTTAAAGAATTAAAATACAAAAATAAAATCCAGTGTCATGAACAATGAGCTGCATAGATTATTCACATTGGACTTATTGGAGCCCATCTTTGGAGCTTTGCACTGATCTCCTTTAGAACTTAGCATTTCGTGAGGACATGCCTCTTTGCAGGGAAACACTTAAATTTCCATGTTAATCTTCAAGAGTTAGCATTTGAGCAAGCATGACCCCATTGAGGGCAGGACATTTGGCAATTACAGAAGAAATGATGTTATTAAGGGAACAATATTCCGATCCAATCTGTGATTAATCTGTCAGGACCACCTTTATCAACAAGTAGATCTCATGATGTAATGAGCCTGTGTAAGGACATTTGAGAATAGTATTCCCACTCAGTCATTTTTACATCTTCTTTTGACTCCAGGCCCAATTCTTAACCAGGCTGCAGGAAGCTGTTCAATGGCAGATACCATGTCAGCAGTTACCACAATCCCAGCAGCAAAGATGATTGTGTTGTACTAATAAGGACTGTGAACAAGCACTAGGGACCATCTGACAAAATTAAAATCTTGAAAACTATTTGAAAGTGTGCTAAAATGTGGATACCAAAGGGTATAAGTCTTATATGTTTTCCCAAACTAATTAGGGTTTTATCAGGTTTCTTCAAAATACAGTTTTACTTATGGCCAAACAGGGCATATCTACAAACAGTGCACTTCATCTCAGGCAAGAAATGAAGCAATTACCTATCTTCTAGAGAGGGAAAGGCTTTGTTTTTTCTCAGATGTCAGGGAGGAAATCATTAGACTAATCAATATCATTCTAAATATTATCAAGATGTCACCCACTGACAGGAAGTAGAATGCAGGTTTGGCCCCAAGCCCAAACAAATTTTGGGGACATTTTCAGTACAAGCTAAAGCTACCCTTGTCATCAGAACCCCAGGAAACACAGGATTAGAGCTTCATATTGCTCATTGAGAGACATTGATTGGTGAAGATTAACCTGTTAAAAATCCCTATAGGAATCTGCGGACCTCTTCCCTTAGGTACTGTGGGTCTGGTCCTATGAAAAAATAGTTTAAATTTACAGACTGTTGAATTCTTCCCTAAGATTATTGACTCAGATTATTTGAGGAAAGTTCAGGTGGTGGTGCAGTCACATGGTGAGTCTTTGAGCCAGGTGATTACATCGCTCAACTAACACTTTTACAAACTTTCACAACCACAGCTGTTAGCTGAGAAGATAAAGGATTTAGATGCATCCCCCACATATAGAAACATTCATCATTCAAACTTTCAAAGACTACTGGTGCACGTATTACGCTCATAAAATTAAAGGAAAACGTTTTTGAGGGCTGTTGGACATTAAGGGTGCAGATGTTTCAGTGATGGCTTTATCCCAATGGCTGCCTGCCTGCACTAATCAAGCAGCAGTCACCTCCATGGCTCAGGTAACCCAAACAGGTCTTGCAGAATGGTGTTTCTCTGCCTTATCTAGGCCTACATATCTTTAGAGGAGTCTTTCAGCTTGTTATTATAAGGATCCCAGGCAATAAGCGAGGTAAGGATCAGCTGAAACAGTGGGATATTCAAATTAACAATAAGGTAATCCCCCTTGTTGATAAAAAGATTCCCAAACCATAATTAAAGTTTGCTTTAATCTTATGATATTTACACTTAGCTTTTTTAATCCTGTTGATGGTATAAAAAGCACTCCCGTGGAATTGCATTGGTCATAAGTACAAAAGCCTGGGTAAAAGCAGAAGGCCCAAGTGTTGTGGTGGTCCCTCCAGATGGGAAAAGGAGATGAACCAGTTACACTATTGGCGTGGAGTCATTGTTTGCTTGTGTCATTGCAGGAAATGCATAGTATGTCCTTTAGAACCATATGACTATGGAAAAGTCCTCTCTGTGCTGGACCCATGGATGAACTTGTCTAAGCTTTCTCAGCAATGAGAGTCTTTTCCCAAATAACAGCTGAAATAAACTATCCAAGAGGTAGAAAGACTGATCTATCATCAGTATCTACCCAAGAGGAAATCATCTGATGTGTCTCAAGGGGCTCTAACTAGACTGCCCCTGTACTCTCTGACTGCTAATCACAACTCTTCAGCCAGAAGTAGCCAGAATAGTCTCTGCCTATTTCCCTTTCATTGCAGTTAGGGTGGTTCTCCAGAGGAAGGAAAATTAAGTTAGTCACAGTACAGACAGTTAGATAGTACTAGGCCCTTGAAAAGAACAAGTACACATCCATTACAATTGTAAGGGGGGGGTATTTTCATTACAGAGTAGAACTCAGGAAAAGGATAGAATAACTGCACTTATATACTTTCCCTGGGGATTAACAGAAGAGGTTGATATCCAACTTCTGATATTACAAAACACAAAAAGGAAGAGACCTATGAGACCAGATAGGAAGAGCTGAGAGCTAATTGGCCTCATCTGTGTACATTAAAGAGAAAGGTGGTGTGCAAGCTTGCTGACACTTTGCTGGATCCAGGAAAAGTCAAGACAGCTGAGACTCAGTTTTTTACCCAGATATGCACTGTGGGTGATGGGAGACAGACAAATCTTGTGTTATTCCAACTGTTTGTTCCCATGTCTTATTGAATAAAAGCAGAAAAAGTCAGAGGCTTAGGGTTGTTGTAGAAGAGACAAGAGTCCCGAGGGTCCCTAATTCTGTGTCTCTTTGTTTTTAATCCTTGATCACCTTCCTGTGAGGTTCAAAACTTGTATATTGGCTGTTAAAAGTGAATATCCAAATGATAATATATACTGTATTCCATGAGTGTGGGACAAATAAGAGACAGTAAACAAACACTAGTATAATCTATAATTGAATTTAGAATAAACAACTTCTACAAATTATGGACTTTCATATGCTGGTGGGGAAGACAGAAAGTGTTTTTTGAATATGATTCAACTCTTGGGTAAATGAAGCAGCACATGGGAAAGTTTCTGAATTTTTTCTAAGATCCAGACACTTTGCAACTTGAAACAGTTAATTGGTGGAAGACACAAATGAACTTTGTTGTACTAGAAATAGTGCAAAAGAAGAGCGAGAATTTTTAGAATATGTAATGAAATACAGAACAAAGAGACAAAGCAGAAAGTTGGAAAATAGGGAAAGATATTTGTTGACCTCTTTAGAAAACTATAGAATTATAAATTTAACTTGGAAGTAAGATCAGTGATAGACCTGCCTATGACAGGGAATAACATAAATACTGGAATCAAGTCTTTCTCATTTGTTTCCATGTTTTTTGTAAAATATCTCAAACTTCATTTCAAGATATGTAGGAACAAAGAAAATACTATGCGTATATATTGGTTTAAGCCACAATGTTGTAACTTGTTATATTTTATATTATATTTATATCTATTCCAAGGATTAGATGCCAACAAGGATTTGTTAAATGATTATAAAACTGCAAGTCGTGTTTTTTCCTCACCTAAACCATCATTAACTTCTCTAATTCTTCAGCTTCTCTGGATCTTGCACGACTTTCTCAGAGCAGCATGGATCTGCTTGGTCTTCAGGCTGTACACAAAGGGGTTCAGCACTGGGGGCATAAATATGTGATATTGCTGAAGACAGGATGTGCTACTGGAGAACTTCTCATGCTGATTCGGTGCGTGACAGTTATTGCCAGGAGAGGTCCTTAGTAAATAAACACAATACAATTGTGTGACAAACAGATGTTGAGCACCTTCATCTGGCCTTCTCTGGAAGCAATACCCAGCACTGCTTGAAATATCAGAATGTAAGAAATGGCGATAAATAGAAAGTCAACCCCAAAAGAAAAGATAACCAAAACCAACCCATAAAAAATATTAACCCTGACTTGCCCACAAGCTAGCTTTATCACATCTGGGTGGAAACAGTAAGTATGGCAGAGTGCCTGGCCCTTGCAGAAAAACAGCTATTTAGCAGGATGGACAATGGAGTCATTTGCAGTATGCCCCTCGTCAAGGCTGCCAGTCCCATTTTGGTGGCATGTGAGCTGGTGAGAATGGTGGTGTATTGCAGGGATTTACGGATGGCAATGAAGCAGTCAAATTCCATGGCCAGCAGGATTCTTCCCATGGAAGAGGATGTATGGATGAAGAAGAGTTGAGCGAGACAACTATCAAGTGCAATTTCATAGAGTCCAAGGATAAAGACCTTTAACACAGAGAGAAGTGTGGAGACAGGATAATATCAGCCCCAGACAACATGGACAAGAAATGGTACTGGGGCTCCTGAAGACTTCATTCATCACCACGTGTGTCATTGTGCAGTTTTCCACTATTGTAATGAAGTACGTCAATCTCAGGAGTGGCCCCAGCCACAGTAGGAGCCTATAAGCTCTCGGAGACCCGTGATGATGGAAAGAGAAGGCTGAAACTCTGTGGTGTTGAATTCAGACATGGAAAACTTTTGAGAAGCTCTGCTTAAAACGGCTTCTCAGACCGGCAACCTAAGAAGGGAGAAAATGAAACGTCATATTCAGCAGGCCACTAATTTGGTTAAACAGTCCTGATAAATGCTGTAGACGAGAAACAAAAGATTTATGGGAATAAAACGGCAATAATTTTTATGTAAGGGAATGAGAATACTAGTCTTCTGAGGCTGCTGTGAGAGACTACATTACTTTTATTAGGAATCACCACTCAGGCAGATGTGCATTAAGATTTTGGTTAAAGTGTACGCAGTAATAGTGAACAGAACTATTGTGTTCACTCTAAATAAGTCACGTCGGGAAGCCAGGCTGAGATCATATGAGGATGAAAGCAAAGAGTTCTGACCTCTTTGCCTCTCACTCATGGTGGCTTCCCCTTCCCACTGTGGGTGGACTTATTTTTCTTACTTTTAGTTAGCCCAGATTCTCTATGCAGAGCCTGTTTCTTTTCCTATGATCTTTCTTACCTTTGCTACCTTAAAAAAATAAATAAAAACAAAGAATTCTGCCTTAAAATATGGGCTAAGAGTCTTTTTAAGAGGAGAAATTAAAGCATAAATGCTCTTAGGCAACAAAGTAACCAGTATTTCTGAGCTCTGGATCATGGTAAGATTCCACCTGAACTAGAAAGAAATATCCTGTGTGTTCCCCTCTCACTGTCTCTCCCTCCCTCCCTGCATCGCTTCTTTTCTCCTGCCCCACCCCCATTTCATGTGTTTTGACGTTTTCATCAGGAACTCTTTCAATTTCTAAACCACTATATGTAACTTCCACTGGGCCTTGTCGTCCTTTTTAAAATTAAGGAAGTGTCTCTCCTGTTCTTAAAAGTGATATTTTTCTTAACTTTGTGTGCTTAGCATATTATTCTTTATCATTTCACCGTTCATTACAGTGTAAACATTTTTGCTTGATTCGTCACATCTGTAATATAAGATGCTGAAATTATTTAGATTAAAGAATAGAAAAAAACAAATTTTAGCCTGAATTCCCAATCAAAATATATTCCTATTTTCTATTTCATATTTAATATACCTAAATTGCATTATGTATATATATATATATATATATGCTCATACCCTATAAAATATAGTATGCCATTTATATATTAATATTAAGCAATGAAGTGAAATGAATATACACTTGTATAATAATTTCATATGCCCTCCTGTATGCCCCATAGTCAGTGCTTCATCCCTGTGGTAACAATATTATTTTCAAATTTGCTCATATTATTGACTAAAAGGGAAGCTTTATAATTATCATCACAGAATGAGAGAAAATTCTGATCCAAGATACTCTTAGGTAAATAAGGTTGTGTGATTGTCTAACTATAACATTCAAGTCACTAACTAATATACTTACCTTGTTTGAGCTTTTGAAAGCATTTGACCATCTGAAGTTTTTAACCCATGCAAATTATCTTTATTGGCTTCCATAAACTGATTTCATCCTAATATTTATCTTACTTCCATGGACACAGCTTAAATTGCTTAAAGTTCTCTCATGATCTGGGCATTATAAATAGTGCCTTGATTTCAGCTGTGTTTCTCATAAGTGATTGAATTTATTCTTTTTGCATTAGTTGCTTTTGACTGTGTAACTTCTTCATTCTTCTATTACCTCTGTATACTTTGAATTTACTATTTCTAAAACTAAAGTCATGTTCTCCATGCACAGCTTGATGTCATGCTGTGTGATATATCATCCAATAATCTGCATAATATCCTAGCAGAAGAAATTATACTTATCCTACATTAACTAAATGTGTCACTGCAAACCCTCATTCCAGTACTGTGATGAGATTTGACCTGACTGTCTTGAACTTACAATTTTGCCTTTATCAAATGAAAATAATTTCACAAAGTTCCAAAACAATATTACTCTAGCAAAGTACCAAGTCAAGTTCTCCAGAAGTATCTGTTTAGATAAATAAAATGTATAGTGCCATAAAGTAGAAACCAGATGAACCTTTTAAAAGGACATGGTAAAGAATCTCAGACAGAGGAAAACGTCTAGACAATGCACAGCATCTATTTCTCCTTCTTCTTCCTCAACTGCAGATAAAATAAAAGTCAAAAAATAATATGAGAATCAGTTAAGGAGATATGAGATGTGACATTGAAATATTAAAAAAGAAAGAAGACAGATATTGAGGGTATAACTATATAAAAAATTTTCAGTATAGATGATATATGATGCATAATATGTATATACAAGCTTATTATCAGCTTGAAAGTTTACATCACCCTAACAAAGTGACTGATAGAATAAATCCACTTCTTCATGACATTTGAGACTTGGTGGATAGTAACAATATCTTGAATGTTTATTGATAACAAGACAATATAAAGTAATGGAAAGGGAAATGAAAAATCCACAAAACACAGAGAACTAAATAGTCATTATTCTTGTCATTATTAAATCACCAATATCTAAATCATTATTTTTCTTTGTTTCAATCTATGGTACTCTGGACACACAGCTAGTAATGAAATATGAGAGTAAAGTGAAGACAATCTCAGACTCATAAAACTTTTGAACTAAATACATTGAGAAATTTATTGAAGAATATTTTTCATAATAAAAAAGAGGTAATTCCAGGAAAAATAAGTAAAATCTTCATAAACTCTGACTGCAGGATTCTCAAAAGCAAAACTTTGAGGTGACAAGTGGGAAAACAATTTTGAGAACCACCACAACAAACTGATCAGAATTTTTCTAGTTAGTTCTTAAAAGAAATTTTAAAACAGAGAAATTTAAACATCATATTAAAAACCAAAAGTGTCATACAATTTTTAAAACATTATAAAGAATGTTTCTTTCTTCTTTATGCCTATATCTTGTAATCTGAACAACTACTTTGAATATAACAATACTCAAAATACTAACATTGCTAATTGCCTATTATTTTGTTTTGAAATTTTATAGCAGTATTTTTATTCTTTTTCTGTTTTAAAATGAAAACTAAAAAATCTATGACCAGTAAAAAATTAGAAATTATTAATATTATTTGTTTTATTTACTTATTTATTGGTACCAGGGACTGAACTTATGATTTCGTGCTTTGCAAGTAAGCACTTATGATGCTGAGCCAAATTTCTGGCCCCATTTTAAAGTTACTGACAAAAACATGTAAACACCAAAATAAATAATGAAAAATTTAAAATAATTAAATGTAAGGGAAAAAAAGAAGATAAAGACAAGAGAAATTGCAGACATTTTAGAAGTGTGAATCACAATTTTAGGTACATGATTTACATTTGTGGGAATAAAATTATACTGTTACATAAGTAGAATACTAGGTGAAGATTATATATAGTATTTAAATATATGAACAAGAAAATAACAGCATGAAAAATTCAGATAATTTTTATAAGGAAGGAAGGAAATAGGCCTGTATTTCACAATTCAAGAAAGTCATTAAATCGGATTCATTTTCATGTATTATCCAAATAGAAAATTCTTAAATTTTAGTTATTTCATGATATTTATCATTCATAGATTATCACATGGCAAAAATACTACATTCTGATCTCTGAAGACAAATTTTTTGTTAAGCTAGAAACTTGTATCTCTTTAAATCTTGTCCCTGTTATTGCAAATTTCATTTATTAAAAAATAAAATATCCCCAAATGCCATAAAAAATACATTTTCTAATATTTTTCATACAACTCAGTGTCCCTTGGAAACTCGCAGTACAAGGTGGGTATCTTCTCTTTAGAGTACATTTTCACACCATTTCAATCACTACATACTTGTGAACACATGCTATAGCTGAAAGATTGCTTTATGCTCTGAGAATACATTGAAAGAGCATCTCTTTCTTTTAATAAAATGTAAATGGTGTGAGAGAACTTATTCCTCTGACTTCATTCCACCAAGATGTCATTACTGAAACTAACTGCTATGAAATCTAGGAGTATGATCATACAGATATTTCTAAAATGTGTGCCAAATGACCTTTATTCAAATGCATTTTGAAGTTTCAAAATCTCTAAAGAGAAAACTAAGTTGAATAGTTTTCATTTACTGTAAAGTCATTCTCATATGGGAGACAACACTGTTACCAGACACAAATAGTTATTTCCAAAAATGTTAAAAGTTAAAAAGAAATCATGCAGGTACTATCTGAATTATTGTCACAATTTTAGGGAAGAGTTTTACTTCTCTCTTTAAGAGTTACTGATATTCAACGTTCTGCTAAACTTACACTATAGCTCTGAGATATTACTTTTCATTCCTTGAATGGTTTATAGAACTGGATTACAGAAACAAACACCCAAATTCATTTCCAAACTTGTACTATTGTCTTCTCTCTGGCAGGGCCAAGGAATTACGTTGACACAAAGATGTTTCTACAAGTGTGTGGAATGAAATCAACAACTGTGTGATACTAGGAAAAGATGCTGGGAAGGAAGTGCTGTACCTGTCAAGAGACACTGTAGGACTGTCCTCTGTCTATGTTTGAGAGCATCATTGAAAGGGTAACCTGGCTCAGGGAAACAGAGGACCTGACCAAAATAGTAATGAGGTGATACTTTGCAAGGATGTTCCATGGTGTAGTAAGTCTTAGGAAATCACCAAAAGCTTTTAAATAGAAGGTTGATATAAACACATTTTTGTTTAAGAAAATTAACTCTAGTTGCTGCATGGAGAATTGTTGGGCGCAGGCGCTCAACATACCATACCCCAGCCGGGACTAAGGACCACGCCAGCTTCCGCAATGCGCTGCGTCCCTCTTTAAATTAGCCAACCCGTGCGCACCCCGCGCTCTACTCCATACTCTGTGGCAACTCCTGATTGGCCACAGCTGGATATAGTAGCCAGAGCCTGCATCCCATTCCCGCCCTGCTTCCTTGTGGCAGCCTGTGATTGGTCACAGCCAAATATATAAACCAGAGCCCGCGTAAATAAACTAGCAGTTAACTGTCGTCCACAAGAGCATCTCCTGTCTCCTGTTTCATTGGGGCTGCGCCAGTCAGAGAATGACTTTAAGAAGGAGAACTAAATGAAAACAAATACATTTTGAGATTATTATCAGGGAAGGACTGGAGTTAGGGAGTGTTTGGCTCTATGAATAAAAGCAAAGGGGCTTTAGCCCCTTTGGAAGAGTGTGGACAGGTTCTTCACTCACTGGTACATAAATAAAGGTTCCTGATTTTACTAAGTTTATATTGTACTAATTTACAAGTCATACCTTGACCTCCTCAAAATAGATATTGTGGGTAGATGAAGGTTACCCAAAAATAAACTAAGTAAGTAACACCAATAACACAAACTTTTTACCTTCATTCCAAAGGACCTTTTAGAGATCAGGAAAAAGAATTCTAACCATTGTGCTCTGTTTCTCACTTTTTGTTTTCCCTCTACCCTAGTAGATTCCACACCACCCTAATATTTAAGTTTACCTTGATGACTATGGCTGGTAAACTTCATTGGGCTGACACTACAGCTCTACAGACTGATTTTTTTAGGGAGAGTATTTATTACTTTGGCTAATGGTTGCAGTGGTATTGTAAGGAAATTTTCAATCTCTCTCTCTCTCTCTCTCTCTCTCTCTCTCTCTCTCTCTCTCTCTTTGTCTCTCTCTCTCTCTCTCTCTCCCTGTTCCTTTCCCTCTCCTTCCATCCCCCTCCTTCCCTCCCTCCCTGTCTCCCCCCCCTCTCTTTCTCTTTCACTCACACATTTTTATTTTTTCAATAAAAAACAAACGTATAAAACATATATTCTTAGAACAACATTTGGCCTATCATTTCCCACATATTCCAGATTCTGTGAGCTTAATGGAATAAAAAGTGTTAAAGAATCTTCAACCACAGGATCATCAGATATAAAGCTCAATGATGATTCTGAAACTGCTGCCCACAGAGAAATCTAGTTATCATTAATGCTCAGACATAAATGAAATTTAATTAAAATTTTAATGAGATGTTTGTGGTAACTACTTTTCTTTGTTTGTGAAAATCTGAGAGAAAAGAAGAAGAAAGACAAGATGATGATATCTTGTTTTTAGAGATGTCATGTGAAACAGCAATGTTTAAATCAATCAATGATGAACAATCAAATGATGCATTTTATAATGAATCTAAAATTCACCAGACTAACAAAAGTTCTGGAGAGTCAAATGTTTTTGATATGAAAGTTGAAAAACCTGTAGTATACTATTTTAATTCTAATCATAATACTATCATAATAAACAAGAGACCTAGGAACATAAAGATTTTCACACAGTTTATTGGAACAAATTAGAATCCTGAATATAGACTAAACATGCTATATCAGGATAACTAATGGATAAAATCTAATATTTTATAGAAATATTTCTGGTAGAACAATATATTCATGTGGAAAAATAGTTGTATACATATATAAAACTAATAGTAATTACAATTAGACTTATGTGTGAAATCTAAAATAATAAAAGCTCTGGGAGATATGCTCAGAGAAAATACTTTTAATTCTTAGAAAATGAGTCATGATTTCAAAGATGTGAAAGATAAAATTAAGTAGAGTTTTAGGCTTCATAAAATATTTAAAAGTGTACTGTTCTTTGAAAATCATAATTAAGCAAAGATAATTAAATAGTGAAAGAACTTTGAAATTACATAGTGTAATACTTTTAAATGCAATCATATTTCAATTGCTAGAAAAATAAATTATAACATTACTGTAGTTATTACAATCATGAATTCAATTTGTTTTTATTATTATTGTTTATTGGTACAATTTAGATATATACAAGGATTATATTTAACATTGGAATCTGTAATGATGTCTTAGTTCCTCTTTCGTTTCCCATTCTCCTCCTCTTCCCATTCTTATTTACAGAATTTGGTTCCTATTTTATCGTTTATGCTTCCTTTTCCCTTTCTCTCTGCCCCCAAGTTCCCTTTTCTTTTGAACAATTTCTTCCTATTCCACAGAATATAATATATCGTTTTATTATGTACAATTTCCATTTCTCGCACTAGAGAGACAATGCGATATTTATACTCCTGTGTTCAATTTTTTTTCACTTAAGAGTATGATCTCAATGTTCATCCATTTAATGATAATAAATTAAATTTCTAAATCAGTTGCAATACTAAACCCCAAAACTGCATTCAATATTTTCGTGTTTGACTACTGATTTCTAAAATATAAAGTACTCTGTGTAAGAAAAACACTCAATGCTATCATTCTACCTCACTGATCTGTATTAAAGACCAGTGCCCAATTATGTTATTTATAAGAAAGTTAATTAATTGTTAAAAATCTGATCCTAGGAAAACTATTACTGTTATATATTTTTAATTAGTCATTATGCATTATAAAACAATCTCAAACATAATAAGTAAAATAAGTAACCAAAATATCTAGTCTGCAAACCAATGAAATCATCTGTTAGACAGACAAAATGTAGCTTTTCATTGCTAGGAGAAACATTTTTTTTTTCCAATTTCTGTATTTGCAGTATTTCTTCAGAAATGAATGAGAAACAAGAATATGCCTCTACAAAAGGCACGGGATTCTTGAGTTGAACACAGTTGAAGAGATGCTTTCAGCCCTCTCCTTATGTACCTAAATTCAGACATTAGCTCACAAAGACAAAGAAACCGTCAGCACCCTGCTCCAGCAGATACAGTAAAGGTTGACCGCCGAAGACAGTGTTAGTCCCACAGGAGGCTCGAGCTACCTGAGAGGAATTTATTTTTACAAGCTTTACTAATTTTAATTAGCCAGTTCTTTGCCTTCCTCCTACTTTGTTGTCCATAGAGGACTTAATGTAGAACACTGATCCCTTCCTTGTGTCAGTTCTTAGCACGCTGGTTCATACGTGAAAACAGGAGATGAGAAGGATCCTGTGTACACTGCTTGCACTAAAGTGAAACAAAAAGAATCAGTGAGGTTGAAAAACAAAGAAGAAACAGTTTTGTTTTTTTTCTTATATGACACATTTTCATTGGTACATCTCAGCATATTTGACTATAACCTTTTTAAAAATAGTAAATTCTTTTATAGTTCAAAATAGCTGATCAGGAAAGTTGTTTCTAAAAATTTGGTTGTTTCTCATTTTTAGAGCCCCTATTATTTACCCATAGGCCTCATTTCAGAACAAATAATTGTATAAAATTTGCTTTACGAGAATACCTTACATGTAACTACATGACTCCAATTCTTATTAAAATAAATTATTTACACTGATGCATGAATATGTATTTTATTTGAAGCATGAGATGTTGTAAAGGGAAAAATATCTCAAATAAAAGAAATGAGAATTTGTTTTTAATAATTTTTGAATCTGTTTACATTTTACAGCTCTTGTTCCAAAATTATCATGATTTGACTTTCATTTAATACAAAAATTCAATAGGAGATTAAAGAAAAACAGAGCAAAGTAGTAGAAAAAGTTTTGTCACCTAAATGATGTATGCTTGATTTTCTCTGGTTGTGTTAAATTCAATTTCATACTTAGTTAAGGATAAGCATATATTGTTTACATTGTAAAACAAGCCTCTGAAACTTAGCTGCTTTGTCATCAGAAAATAATGAAACCGTTTCCGAGTCACTTCAGTGAAAAGGAGTTAATGACAATATCCTGTTTCTAAGGATGTTGACAGAAGAAACATAGTGTATGTAAGTATACTTATAACCATCCAGCACATAGTTAAATGTCATTAAGTGTTAACATTTCATTATGACACAAAATATGATGTAATGGCATGTCTTACGGAGAACAATAGTCAAGTCAGAGTTAAATGATAAGTCCAAAGGAATAAGGCATTCTTTCAGGGATATGGCTCAGTGGCACCTCACCTGCAAGTGTGAGGTCATGAGTTTTTCAGGGTAAAAAAAAAAAAAAAATTACCACTTACACAGCTTATATAGCATAACCAGATAATAACAGAAATTTTCTCTAGTTTGAAAACATAGGTTTAGTTCTATAATTTCAATTTTCTTTAAAATATGTTTCAACTGTGTTTAAAATGTTAGGATACTTTATAACTGTATATAATGTGTATCCTATCCATCTGTTTGCTTTTGCATTTGCACATGAGGGACAGGCCTTGCATTCTTTATATACATGGAGGTGTCCTCTAAATGATCTGCCACAGCAAAGAGCCAGGCATTATTACTGAGTTCATTCTATAGACCTCAATTAATGAACCATTATTTTGTGATTTGTTTGTCATTCTTGACCCTTATAATATTTTTCCTTCTGCTTTCCCTATTGCATTTTGTCTGTTTCTCATTTTAAATCTTTATACATCTGCACAGCGCTCTTCAAGGGGCAGATGGATCTTGGCAGTCACTGCCTAGTGAGGTAAAACATGGAAAACATTTTCTGTACTGCAGGATAAATAAGTGACGCAGTGCATCCAAACATTGCTGCCCTTAAGTCGCTTCAGTTTTTCCCCTTTAAAGTTAAAAAAGTCAAAGTGATGTAACAAAATCATTTACAGACTCAAAGAAAGGGCTTCGTGGATTGAAAGGTGATGGTCAGGACTCAGTGCTGCTAGTTCTCTTCTCTTTCTGAAGGGATCTCTCACACATGCTTCTGTTCTGGTTTGTGCTCATTTGCTCATAATTTAGACAGGACTTTGCTTCCACATAACTGGCTAATACGACCATGGGTCATCACCAGGAGTAGACACTGCAAGTTATTTTGCATATTTTAAGCATTGCAGTCAAAATGGAAGAGGACTACATAATCCTAGTACAAAATATGGAAGAGAGAAGTGTACTCAGGTCTTAATCTCTGAGGTGAAATATCTGACAAAATTATGAGTATCACCTGTTTTACAAAGTTTATTGAGTCAAAAGCTAATCCATTCCCTCACAGGCTCACTTGACATATCATTTTACCAGCTCTGGAGGCACCTTTAACCCAGTGAAGTTAATGATAAAAAAAATAAATTATAACACAGACAAACATAATCTGAATCCTGTATTCCTCTTGAGTCCTAAATTGTCTACACATAAAACAATTTTCTGATGTAGTTCAAATAAATTAAACTACCTAGGGTTCAGTCTTTTCAAGGATAGTAATGATTTGATATGAGGATTGGTATAATGTAAATATGTCATGCTTAAATTCAAAATGGAAATGATAAAATATATAATTTTTAAATTTCCACAGATGAGTCTCATTATAGGTAATGAATTCCTAGGAAGGTAAATGAATTCATGGGTTTGCCTAGCCTGAAAAATCATGCCCATGTTTTTGCTTGAAACTACATAGGCAGAAATATTCTTTTTAAATTTTTACTATTTTAAAGGCACCAAAATACCACAGAACAAGATAAAACAAAGCAAGTTGAGACAGTGCAGTGAAATTGGTACAGAACTTCACAGCCAGTTACTGGGTTAGCAATAATAGGTACCTCAGTATATCTCATCATCTTCACAATAGTTGTTCTTTCAATCAGGTATAGCAAAATCAAATGAAACACAGAAAATTACAGAAATTATCAAAACAGAATACAGAATTTTGAATAGAGCAATATGATTAATCAGAACAAAGCAAAACAGTGATAATAATATTTGCCTTCAAAGACATGGTAGAAGGAAATCCACCCCCCCCCCATTCGATATACTGCATATGATCAGCTTCCCGAGAGCTGCTCAGACCTCTGGCTCCCATTTGCTAATGGGGTAGATGGGATGTTTGATTCTCAGCCTACATATCAACAGGGTCATGGCTGTCTGCCAGGGAGGCAAGCTTGGTGCCCTAAGTTCCAACATAGCATGGATCTGGGGTGACGCTGGGTGGTTCTTCCCCTGGGGTGGCTGTAGCTTGCCCAAACCATGGCTGCTTACCAGGGAGGCAAGCTGGTTGCTTGGTTTCTCAGCACTCTAAGTTCCAAAATGGTCAGAAATATTCTTGAATACACAAATACATGCATGTGTTGGCATGATTTCTTTCATATATGAAATATACAATATGAATTGAACAGTATTTGAACTCAGAGATACGCCTCTGATTAAACAAACTTCTGGAAATTCCCAAAATATATAAGAATAATTCTAAAATGCAGGTGATGCATTTTTAAAAATTGACTTTAGAGTGGTAAACATGACATTATAATTTAACAAGTAATTTCAAGTGAAAAACACTCGTTACTAGGCCATTATGAAGCATTTTTAGAAATCAGTTACTTTGCTCTCAGGTCAAAAACGTCAAAGAGGTTTCCCAGATCACTGTCATCAAGACAGAGTTGTGAGGTTCATAAGGAGGCTAAAGCAGCTCACAAGTATTCCTGACTTTGCACAAGAAGGAGACAGCTTTCCTTGTGTTACATTTTAGCCAAGCTCTGCCTTCAGATGCCAAGTGAGGGACAAAACTTGGCTACTTTCATCTGAAACAGGAGTAACATCAAAGAACTTTGCATAAATTAGTGAGTACAAAATGTTTATATCTATATAAGAAGTACTAGGGGCTTACAGGATGTTTCTGTAAAACTATCCTCATCTGCTTTTCTCAAGGACCTAAGATAATTAGAGCAAATGATATGAACCAAGTAAGGAAGGAAACTTAACATAGCTCTTAATTTTTCTTTTTTCAGGTATGACTAGATCCAGAGGTTTTTTTTTTTTTTTTAAAGAAAGACTAAACAAAACATAAAATGAATAGAAATGATACATACTTTCAAAGAAAAAAATAGTAAGAAATCACTGGTTGATGTTTACATATTATCTTCCTACAAATAGTTGTTCAAGATACAAAAGTGGAACATATAAAGTGGGGATTCAAACAGCGAGACTGTAAACATTTCTGTTCAATTATCCAACAAAAAGTTAATAACATGGTTATCAATCCTATATACTTAAACATACATGCAGTTATCCAAATCTTCATTTATTTTGAGATTAAACAAACCAAAGCAGGCTAAAATCACTCTGAACAAAGAATAATAGTATTGCTGCATTTCATATCATGATACTCTGGAATTAGCTGGGTACTGTAGTGTCTCTTTTTCTTCAAAGTATTTGTTCATTTCATCATGTGTCATAAGATGAGTTTTCGTAAACTTAAATTGAGAAACATAATTATTCTTGCTTACTAAAACGTGATCATGATGTTTGACTTTATTCTTAAGCATAACTCCTTTGGGCAAAGAGTATAGATTTAAAAGCTTACATAATAAATAAAAATGGGAAATGTTTATAAAAGAAATAAAATACTTAAAAACTCATGAATGAGAAAAAGGCATGAGAAAGGAATTTGGCAAAAGTCCCTTAATTAGAAAGGGTCTGATGATTCAGTTTCAGTAGAATGTGCTCTTACCAGTTGGAGATTATGCTAGAGAACATTTTCTGTCCTTACAAGAAAACTCAATATTTTAAAAAAAATTGTAACAGGGGCTGGGAATTTAGCTCAGCGGCATAAGCGCCTGCCTTGCAAGCAGGCAGTCGTGAGTTCGATCCCCGGTACCGATAAAAAGGAAAAAGACCAAAAAAAAAAAAAAAACCAAAAAAACAAAAACAAACAAACAAACAAAAAAATTGTAACAGAGCTCTGAAGCTCATATTTATTTTCTGAAGACAGAATACACAAATATATTAATGCTTTATTATTTCTTCTGAATGTCTCATCCGAATAGACATAGACTGACACTGGTGAAAAAGATCAATAACCTGAAAAATGAAAGTAGAAAGATGTAGACAAAATACCTTTGTTTCTCACTCTAAAAACAGGCAATGAATAAATTTAATGCAAAAATTCTGCTGCTGTTTTCCTCACAGACTTTTCCCTACCCAAAATTCAGTGTAATGTGTGAATTCAGTAGGACCAGGTAGGAAATACACAATCTACTTCAGCTAGGGCTTGTGGGACTTAGTCAAGAAATTAAATTTTGGTTACATTGCTCCACAGACCTGATAGCAGTGGACTTGACATTAATGAGTGAGGCTAGGTGAGCAATTAGAGTGATTAATATAGTACTGTGAAGACAACTGCACAGAGATATGAAGTTACATGATTATCAACTTAAGTTTTTAAATGCAGAGTATGATCACAGGTAGATAAGAAAAAATGTGTACTACACTCTCTGTGGCAGAAGAACAAGTGCATTTAAAGCTGACTTTATCTGAATGAATCTGTTTCATAGCACAGAGCTTAAAAAACCCTGTGTCCCATGTGTTGTGTATTATCCTGAAATAATTGGCAGACTTCTTGCTTCTAAGACAAAAGAAGGTAATTGAGTCAATTTAAGTCTTTGTAAGGGAAACAAGCATAGTCTCTGTCAGGCAGAGAAAAAGAGTATTTATTTAAAGTATGAGTGAACAATAATATTTTTGTTGATAAAAAAGTCAATGTAATTGGTATCACACAGTTTATCAGAAAGTACTTATTAATGCACACATACGTATATAATGTTAATATAATTATTAATATAATTATTAATGTATGTTAACATTATTTAGTCCTGAAATTAAAGGTCACATGGATGTAATTTTAAAGGAGTATTAGATACAGTATTCAATATTTAATATTTTTAAATATAAGGAAAATATATATTCAATTTTAGCTAAAAAATCATTACATTGAACAATAAATAAAATGTATGGCAAAAGTTCATTTAAAATTCCTTGTATCACAAAGTAATATTTCAAAGTAAAACAATAATGTTTAAAGAACTAAATAAAAACTATCCAAAATGTCATTTCACATACCAATAATGATGATTAGCTTTGTTACAGTAAATGATACAAAACTGTCACATAAAATTGACAAAAGTTCCCACATGTTTAATTATAATTCATATGCTCATGACATGCAGAAAACATAGAATATTAAAACCTGCTCATAAACTATTTTATATGAGTCATTATAAACCAAGGTAGTAAGAAACACACTGGTCATGATCTACTACTATTTTAACTACAGTTATTGGTATTAGTTTGAATTAACTTTCCAGTCTTCTCCTCTTACCTTTATGAGACACATTTTAAGAAAAACCTTATGAATCCCATGGGTTACTGTGGGTACTGTTTTATCCTGTACAGAAATAATTGTGATCAGTTAAATCTTTTTATCCATTTTCATTAAGCAATTACAAAGGTGGAACCTTTTGGAATTTTATGAGTAAGAATAAAAACAGCATAGTTTTATTTTTTCTCACAACCTCTTGAATAGGATGTTTTTTATTTTTTTTTTTTTTCTTTCCATAGACCTTAGGAATCTCCAACAAAAATTTTTAAAACATTTCTTGATTGCATAAAAAGTTTTCCACATTTAAATAATTTTGTTATATTTTTCTTTAGCATATCCTAATTGGCAATATTATCATTTTTGTTCCAGGGCTATTATAAAGTAAAATAATTATATGACCACCTTAGAGGACCTGATAATTCAGCTGACACATGAATTACTAACGGGCATTTGTATAACATAAATGTTGTGAACTAAAGGGTCACTAAGTGTTGTGGGGGGCCACAGGGCAGAATGGCAAAGAATACAATGCCAGTACAAATAGCAAGTGTCTCAAACATATGAGGGGCTTTCTCTAGAATTACACCTTGAATATGTGCACTAGAGTTGGCCATGAATAACTGAAACACTGAAAAGAAAAACTACGGATAAGAGAGGGTGGCAGTATTTACTGGCACAATATTTAGTATAATTTTTCATTTTTAAAATCACTATGCCAGTAAAATGACTTATGTAATTTAAATGTTAAATTTTAAAATTTTCTTTTCATTGCTACCAAAAGGTAAACATATATCCAGAGATGCTGGTAAAGAAACTTTAGTTACTTAGTATAGAGACTCAGAGTATATACTGGAAAACAGTATTTAATCTCATATTAAAATGAGATACTAATCTCATATTAAAATCTCAGTTTAAAATGAGAAAACACAAAGAGTAGTCCAATTGAGAGCTCAAATCAAATATGGATAATGCTGTTTTTTGTTTTAGGAAAGTCATGCTCCTCTGACATCATGTTCCTTATGAACAGCACAAACTGCATCTTCTCCAGCTTCCTGGTCACAGGCATCCCAGGGCTGGAGGCTATGCACATCAGGGTCTCCATACTCTTCTGCACCATGTTCCTCATCACAGTTGTGGAGGGAGCACGGCCTCCTTGTGCCCATGTACCTCTTCCTGGCCACGCTGGCTGCCTCTGACCTGGGCCTATCCCTTGTCATCATCCCCACCATGCTGTGCATCTTGTGGCTGGATGCTCGAGAGCTGACCTTCCCTGCTTGCTTCACCCAAATGTTCTTCATTCACACTTTTCAGATATTTGACTCTGCTGTTATTCTGTCCATGGCCTTTGACCGCTATGTGGCCATTTCTCATCCACTGTGCTACTCCTCTATCCTCACTCACAGGGTAACTCCCAGGATAGCCATGGTTATGCTGGTAAAAACGTTGATGACACAAGTACCTGCTCCTATCCTCTTGAAGAGTCTGTGCTTCTGTGCTCCAGCGTACTTTCTCATTCTTACTGCCTGCATCCTGACATCATAAAGTTTTCCTGCTCCAACACTAGAGTCAACAGCATCTATGGACTCTTCGTGGTACTCTCCACCATGGGTCTTGACTTCCTCTTCATTCTGCTTTCTTACGTGTTGATTCTGAAAACTGTGCTGAGCATTGCCTCCCATGGTGGGCGCCTCAAGGCTCTCAACACCTGCATCTCCCACCTATGTGCTGTGGTCCTCTTCTTCACACCCATGATCTGCCTGTCTATGCTGCACCGCTTTGGCCCCAGGCTTCCCTCCCACGTCTATGTGACCATGGCCAATATGCACTTCCTCATCCCCCCGGTGATGAATCCCATTGTGTATGTTGTGAAAACTAAGCAGATTCGAGACAAAGTCCTGAAACTCTTCTTTAAAAAAACAAACTGTGGAATAAAAAGCGGCATTTTTAACGTAAATCTTGAGAAACTAGGTAGAAATAAATCACTATTCCAATTCTTCTGACATGGATTTTCTTTTCATATTTTTCCATGTATATAAGGAGATAAAAAATAAAATACATTGAGACCTTCTTTCTTCAATTTTCACTGTTCATACCTTTTCATATTCACCTATAATCTTTGTTTAAAGGTATCCTACAGATTTCTGTATGGTACGTATGTTTCATATTTGCCATTATTTTCTCTTAAACTTTGGTAATTTTCCTCATTTCTTATTATTCCTGCTGTGTATATAGCACATTTTTATTATTAGACCTTGTTGTATTTTTATTGATCTCAATATTAGCAATCTTATTAAATACATCTATGTTTAGGTTGAATATTTTATAACATACAAGCATGTTTTGTCATGAATTTCCTTACTATATTTTATTACACTTTTACTATCTTATGGAGGTGGGTTAGTATGCTTAAAGACAAGATAAAAGTAAATCCCTCTGACATTTTTTAATTTTTTTTAAATTGTTAACAAAATTAAACACATATTTTTCAGCATGAGTTTCCTCTTATACAGTAACAATATCAACAATAATATCTTTGACTGCCTCTAAAAAAGTCCATGCCTGGATATGTTGACCTTGTTTTGAACTTTCTACTATGTATTCATGTACTAGGACAGCACATGGTGCCCAACACTGTGTGTAATTGTTCTGTATCAGTTATATATGTATGTATTAGTGGAAAATAAAATTAAATATTTTCTGAAGCAAAAGAAGGGATTAACTTACTTGGCTACTTTAAAGAAGTTAAAACATAAAAATAAAGAATTTTGATTTTTAATGACTCAAATAACTTATTTTAATTTCTAGACTGAAATAATTCTATCTTATATTACACAGGTTCTTATGATATTTTAAATGCCAATGATTTTTGATTGAATTCAGTATAATGTTGCTCTAGGTTTAAAATATCTCAGTTATTCAGACAAAATTAGGTATTTTAATCTCATCCATAGAACATCATAAGATAATCCCTGTCTTCTCTGGAATTTATTTCCCCATGTAACAAAGAAAAAATCATAGTTTTCAATATATTAACTTGTAGTTTTTTTTTCAAACGTTTGTTCTCTAATTAACATTTTTATTGGAAAGCAAGTCAGAGTATCTTTTTAGCAAAAAAATTATTTTGCCACTTTTAATTGACAATATATACAATTGCCTATCTTTCTATAAATTCTAGGGTAAATAGTCAAACCTTTCAAATAAATGGGAAGGTTGAAAAATATTTCAGGGCTTGCACTGGACATAGAACAGAGAAAAAAATATTTAGGCTGAAAATTTGGGCGAGAATTTCAATGTTCTTCTTACTCACCAACTTTTATCACCTTTCTGTTCATCACCATCACTGTTATTTGTTACCATGGACAGTGAGTCTGCCATGCTTTGCTTTCCCCAATAATGATTGCTTGATTCATTTTCTATGCTGACTCTTGGATAGAAAACTCATACTGAATAGTATTTATTAAATAAGGATATATTCCATGTTTGAAATCACTCTATGTTAGATTTTTGTATCCTCTAATAAGAGCACTTGGAGACATTTTAGAAATAATTTGATAGTATGTAACAGGATACCTCAAGATAATATCTGAAGTGGAAAAAATAGGTTGATAATTCAGTCCCAAGATCATTTCCTTGGGAACCAGAGACTCTCAAGCATCTAATGGAAAGTGCTACATGGGGTGTGACTTCTTTTTTGAATTCTCCATCAATGTTCATTTTTGTGCACTACTACACTGTAACAAGTCTAGATCTTTGCTTAACGTGTTAATATTATTCTATGAAAATTGTCGATTCATGAGTTATGTTATCCTTAGTTAATTCTGAATGCATCCTGAGTTGCCTCTGCACCTCATAATTGCTTTTCTAATGTCTCATTGTTTGACATGGGCTTGAGATACACTTGACAGATAAAAGAAAAAAGTCACCAACTACAGCCTCTTCAGAATATTTAGTTGTTATGCTATCTATCATCTCCTGCCTAATATATCTTACAGTGCCTCTTAATGAAACAACCCAAAAATCATTTGGGTAGAATAAGAGTCAATGAGCCTTAAGATATTCTATGTTAAAGTATTGTTACATTTAGCAACTCAGATTTGGGGACTCCTCAGACTCAGAAGTGTCACAACAGGACTCATTGAAGTTGATCTAAGAAGTTGTAAAAACCTGAATACACTATCAGAGAATAAAATTGATGGGTTATTAAAAACTGCCAATTAAAAAATCCCAATGCCTAATGAATTTACCACTGAATTTTACCACAACTTCAGAGAAGAACTAACATCAATACTCCTCATATTCTTCTAAGACATTAAAACAGAACTCATTCATGAATTCAACATTACTCTAATTAGGCAAGTGGCCAGGGCCTAATAAACTGGCTAGGACAGTGGTGTGACTTCTTAATCACACATGAAGAATAGCTCTGCAGTTGGAACCAATCAGTGCCCTTCTCAGAAAGCCCAAGTAGATTTTCTATTGATAAAATGGCCTAGACCTGATGTCAGCCTGAAGAGTGGGAGATAGAAAAGATGGCTGCCTTTGAGCACTTGGTCACTGCTCTCTCAGAGTGGTTTGCTCTCACCCAGAAGAGTGGGTAATTCTCCTATTTTCAGTGGATCCAAACTCATTTCTTTTCTTTATTAAAATAAATGCTTTTCTTTATTAATATAAATAATACATTTATTAAAATAAATGTAAAATCTTGCTATATTGCACACCTGTCTTAATGAGTTCTTTGCTCAAGACAGAAAGAATCCAAAATCAGTTCTGGAAAGGGCCTCTAGCTTCTCAATACTGGGTAAACTAATATCAAAACTGGAGAAAAGTCCTATCAAAAAAAAAAAAAAAAACCTGCAGGCCAATATATTTAATGAACGTCAATGGAAATTTCCTCAATAAGTTACTTCCAAATAGGGTTAAATAAATAATTAAATAGATCACACTTTATGGCCAAGTTGGTTTCCCACCAGGATGAAAAGTTCAAAAATTACATAAATTAGCAGCATTGCATACACAGAATTGAGGATAAAGATCACGTGATCATTTCAATAGATAACAAAAGCTTTGATATAACCCAATATTCATTCTGATAAAACACTGACCAAAACAGGTAGAGAAAAGAACCTAAATCAAATTAATTAGCTATAAGCTCACAGACAGCATCAAAATAAGTGGAAAATGATTGAAAGCTTTGTCTGTAAAATCAGGAGCAAGGCAAGGGTACACAGTTTCTTTACTCCCATTAATACAGCACTCAAAACTACAGCCAGAGACTAACAGTGTCACTAGTTTTAACGGAGATGTTATGTAGAATTTTTTTTATTTTTAATTTTTATTAGTACATGTAAATAAAGTTTATGTTTCTTCTGGCAAGTTGGTACACATATATAGTACATCTTAACTCTTTTCTCATACCTTTCCCCTCCATTTCTTTACTGCTTCCTCTATTTCTTGAACCCTGTCTCCATTACCACTCCACAATTTTGTTTAGTATTCATAGACTCATATCATAATGCGGATGAGTATTTTTGTACTTCTGATAATTGTACATAAACATATATTTATTATCATATTTGAATGAATAAATATTTATGAGAGATCAAAGGATATCAAATTATAAATAAGTAGTCTGAGTTTTGAAATGTCATTAAGTTGACTGAAATGATTCAAATATCGTAAGCATTAGTAAAATTGTTTAGCTTATGAATAGCAGCCACCAAGAGAAAGGATTGAGATGCACTTGCAAGGGTCACCTGCAAGGGTTAAAAATTAAAACAAAAAATTGGCTGCAAAGCTGAGTCTTTGACTCAGGGAGTTGCTCAAGCAAAGTGGAAGGCAACCTCTCCTTACATAGAAAGTTAACTTCTCAGGAACTTAGAAATGTAAAATAGCCAGAGTTTTTTAAAATTGTCTTCCATTTATCTCTGCACAAATGGTAACTGGTTTTAGAGAATCTGAATTGCTCCACCCATTCATAAAAAAATCTGAACAAAGAGCTCATATACCCCCACTTCCTGGGGCCCCCAGTCATGGTTCCTGGGAGCTTTTAGATTTTCTTTCATATTTACAATAAACATAACTTCTTCAAATTTTCTGTTAACAACCTCATTCTCTGACTTTGTGAAACAAAGGGATTGGTTTATGTGGTGATAGTTTTTAAGTTGCAATTTGTCTGTACCTTAGATTGTCTGTAACAATTTCCTCCAATGAATGCATTTATTATGGGTCACAAATATGTACTAACTTAAAAGGTTAAATTTTAAATTAGAATAAATGTCTGCATCTTTTATCAAAACATAATACATTTATGCTCAAGGTTTGGTTTGAAATATGTACAGTGATGCTTTTCAACATCAGGAATTAAACATGTGAATATAATTCATCAATTGTTACCCCTCTGAATGCAAAGCATTTCTGATTGCCTTCCTTGGGTAAGAACATTAAACTCTGTACTGGAGAATGCTTTAATGAGTTGTAGAATGTAATATCAATAACACATTCTGTGACTTTAAAATTAAAATTATGAAAATTATAGCATTACAACAAAAGAATTTATTACATGTTATTTTTTCTTAAGAAAACCTATGTGTATGTGTGTGATTTACGAAAACATATAAAGTGCAGAGGAAGGGCTGGGCAGATGTGGGGTTAGCAGGGGAGCATCGCAGCAAGCAGGGGAGCATCGCAGGTTCCAGAGGCCCTGCGGCCTGCGTTAAGTGCCCAGTGCACTCTGCCCAAAGCCCAAACTGTTCGCGACCCTCCAGGCTTCTGGGTGCAGGGAAGTGCATAAGTGGGTTTGAGGCATCTACATCCATCTCCCCATTCTGCCTGCACTTGGAGAACTGTGGAGCTTCCAACAAGCACTCCAGCACACATTGTCCCTGAAGCCCAGCTTATCTGGAACTATGGAGTTCTAAACAGGCAGAAGAGGGCCATTAGTTTTAAAGGCGCAGTGGCTTGGGGTAAGTGGGTGCCAGAGTCCCAGGAGCTGTGAACAGAAGGGGATTTCCAACAGACCCTGAGTAAGCTTTCAAATAACACTTGAAACACAGAAATACAGGAAAATGACAAAACAAAAGACTAAATTACAATCTAAAACCTCTACCCCATCTCAAGAAACCCTAGGAGCAATGTATATAGAAGAAAATATATGCCATTCACCTCAAATATTGGATATAATAGCTACTGAAATTAACAAGCAACTCCAGGAAGCTTTAAAGGAATTCAAACTCGAAATAATCTCCCAGGTAAAAGAAGAAATGATAAAAGAAATGAAAGAGATTCTGAATATATCTAAAGAAAACACAGTTTAAAAATTGGAGGAACTAAACAAAAAGACAGAATTCCTAGATGAGCAATATAAGAAACAAACAGAATACATAATACAGGTGCACAGAGATATACAGGAAATAAAAAACTCCACTGAAAGTTGTAAAAACCGCCTCAATGAAAGTGAAGGTAGAATTTCAGACCTTGAAGACAGGATTGCAGCTAGTGAACAGGAAAGGAAAGATCTTTTAAAAATAACAAGGAATCAGTAAACAACAATTCAACAACTGCAAGATGATGTAAAGAAAAATAACATAAGTTTGACAGGGATTAATGAAAAAGAAGAAGATAACATAAAGGATGTCAAGAGGATATCTAGAGAAGTAATAGCTTAAAATTTCCTAAGAACGAGATCAGAAACCCACATCAGGATCAGTGAAGCATATAGAATTCCAAATAGTCATGACCAAAATAAAACTACACCCAGACATATAATAATCACCATCCCAGAAATCCAACACAAGAATAGATTATTAAAAGAGGTCAGATAGAAAAGACAGATCACTTAAAAAGGAAAACCTATCAGAATCACAACAAACTTCTCAGCACAAACAATAAAGTCAAGAAGAGCATGGAGTGAAGTATTCCACATCCTAAAGCAAAACAATTTCCAACCTAGACTGATGTATGCTGAAAAACCATCATTCAGAATTGATAGTGAAATATGATACTTCCATGACAAAGAACACCTGAAGAACTTCATGAACACCAAGCCAACCCTGCAAAAAATATTCAAAGAAAGTTTAGATACACAAAGGAAAAAAACCACTAAGCAAAACAGATAAACAGAACAGAAAGATAAAGAAGCAACAGCAGGGAGATAACATGTCAACAATAAACCAGCATGGAACAGTAATAAACATTAATGTAAATGGTCTCAATGCACCAATCAAAAGAAACAGACTAGCAGAATGAATTAAGAAACAAAATCCAACCATATGCTGTTTACAGGAAACCCATCCAACCCACAAGGATACTCACAGACTGAAAGTCAAAGGATGAAAACAATACTTCATGCAGCAGGAATCAAAAAAAAAAAAAAAAAAAAAAAAGCAGGAGTTGCCATTCTGTTTTCAGAAAACGTAAACTTTAAACCAACAATGACCATAAAGGACAAAGAAGGTCACTACATACTCGTAAGGGGAAAACTCCAAGAGGAAGAGATAACTATCTTAAATATATATGCACAAACTCCAGAGCACCAAGTTATATAAAACAACTATTAACAGAAATGAAAATTCAAATTATCAGTAACACAATTGTAACAGGAAACCGTAATATGCCATTGACACCAAGGGACAGATCAACCAGATAGAAAATGAGCAAAGAAATAACAGAACTGAATCACACCTGCGAAAAAATGGATTTCATAGACATATACAGAATGTTCTACCCAACAACATCAGAATACACATTCTTCTCAGCAGTACATGGATCACTCTCTAAAATAGACCATATATTAGCTCACAGAACATATTTAAACAAATGCAAATAGTTTAAATCATTACTTGCATGTTATTGGATCATAGCATTCTGAAATTAGAAATTAATGATAAAATATACTGCAAAATTCCCACAAACACATGGAAACTGAATAACACACTCTTGAATAATCAGTGGGTCACAGAAGAAATTAAAAAGGAAATTAAAGAATACCTACAAGAATATGAAAATGCAGATACAACTTACCAGAATCTGTGGGATGCAATGAAAGCCGTCCTGAGAGGAAAATTTATTGCACTGAGTTCCCACATCAGGAAAACAGAACGAATACAAATAAATAACTTGATGCTACATCTCACACTGCTAGAAAAAGAAGAGCAAGTCAAGCCTAAAGCCAAAAGAAGAGAGGAGATTATAAAATCATAGCAGAAATCAATGCAATAGAGACTAAGAAAACAATCCAATGAATCAACGAATCAAAGAGTTGGTTCTTTGAAAGAATAAATAAAATCGATAAACCCCTAGCCAATCTTATTTAAAAAAGGGAAGAAAAAGCTCAAGTTCATGCAATAAGAAATGAAAAAGGTGAAATCACTACAGACCCAACAGAAACACAGAAGATCATCAACACCTGTTTCGAAAACTCTACTCTCAAAAGTTTGAAAACACAGAAGAAATAGACATATTCTTAGAAACATATGAAGTACCAAAGCTAGATCAAGAGGATGAAAAACTGTTGAATAACCTAATCTCTGTTAATGAAATTGAAAATGTAATTAAGTCCTTACCTACATAGAAGAGTCCAGGCCCAGACGGATTCACTGCAGAATTCTACAAGAAATACAAAGAAGACCTAATGCTGACACTCCTGAAATTATTCAATGAAATTGAAAGGGTAGTAATCCTTCCTAAGTCATTCTTGGGAGCAAATATTACTCTAGCACCAACCCTGACAAAGGCCCAACTAAAAAAGAGAACTGTAGACCGATCTCCCTAATGAACACAGATGCAAAAATCCTCAAAAAAATATTGGATAATAGGATGCAGCAAATCATCAAGAAGATTATACAAAATGACCATGTATGATTCATCCCAAGAATGCAAGAATGGTTCAACATATGTAAAAAAAAAGTGTAATTCACCATATCAACAAAGCCAAAAGTAAGAATCACATGATCATTTCTATAGTTGCAGAAAAAGCCTATAATAAGGTCCCACATTCATTCATGATAAGAACTTTACAGAAAACTGAATACATGGTCTTTACCTCAGTGTAATAAAGGCCATTTATGACAAACCAACAGCCAGCATCATACTAAATGGCCATAAATTGAAAGCCTTTACTTTAAAATCAGGCACAAGACAAGGATGTCCTTTATCAACACTCCAATTTAATATAGTACTGGAAGTACTAGCCAGAGCAATTATCAAAGAGAGAGAAATAAAAGTGGTAAAGATAGGAAAAGAAGAAGCTAAATTATCATTCTTTGCACATGACATGATACTCTACATAGAAGACCCCTAAACTCCAGTGAAAGACACTTAAATATAATAAATAAATTCAGTAATGTAGCTGGATACAAAATCAAAACTCAGAAATCAATGGCATTCCTATACACTAACAACAAAATCACAGAGAGGTAAATAAGAGAAACCACACTCTTTATATTAGCAAGTAAAAAAATGAAATATTTAGGAATTACTGTTATAAAAGAAGTGAAAGACCCATACAGGGAAAATTATAATACACTGAAAAAAGAAATTGAAGATGATTTTAGAAAATGGAAAGACATCCGTTGCTCATGGATAGGCAGAACAAACATTGCGAAAATGGCCATTCTCCCAAAAGTGTTATACAGATGCAATACAATCCCAATAAAAATACCATCAACATACCTCATAAACCTGGAGAAATCACTCCTAAAATTCATCTGGAACCAGAAGAGACCTAGAATAGCAAAGGCAATTCTAAGCAGCAAAGGCAAGGCAGGAGGCATCACAATCCCTGACTTGAAGTTATACTATAAAGCAACAGTAGTAAAATCAACATGCTACTGGAATCCAAACAGAGCCGAAGATCAGTGGAATAGATTAGAAGATACAACCACAACTGCAAACACACTCAACCACCTTATCTTTGATAAAGGAGCCAAGCAGGTCACTGGAACAACGACAGTCTCTTTAATAAATGGTGCTGGAAAAAATGGCTCTCCATTTGCGAAAAACTAAAGCTAGACCCATGTCTATCACCATTTACTAAATTAAAATCTAAATGGGTCAAAGATCTGAATATTAAAACAGAAACACTAAATCTATTGGAAGACAAACTTGGTAGAAACCTTGAAGATATAGGGGTAGGTAGAGAATTCATGAACAGGACTCAAACTGCACGAGAAACATTTCCCAGAAACAATAACTGGGACCAATTCGTATTAAAAAGTTTCTGCATGTCAAAAGAAATCTCAGGATAGTGAAAAGAAAACCCACAAACTGGGCAAAGATTTTAGTGAACTCTCTCTCAGACAAGTGACTCTTGTCTAAAACATATATAGAATTAAAAAAAAAAAAAACTCAGACCCCCAACATTCAAAGATCCAATCCAAAAATGGGCATCTGAGATGAATACACACTTCTCAGATGAAGAAATACATATGGCAAATAAATACATGAAAAATTGTTCATCATCATTGGTTATTAGAGAAATACAAATTAAAACCACACTGAGATATGATCTCCTTCCTGAAAGAATGGCCAGGATCAAGAAAACCAACAACAATGAATGCTGGAGAGACTGTGGGGAAAAAGGAACTCTCCTACACTGTTGGTGGGAATATAGACTGGTATAACCTTTGTGGAGGTCAGTCTGGAGATTTCTCAAAAAGCTAGGATTGGAAGTTCCATTTATTTCAGCTATTCCACTTCTAGGCATTTTCCCAGAAGAAATGAAAGCATCATACCACAGTGATATATGTGCACCTATGTTTATAGCAGCACAGTTTGTAATTGACAGATCTTGGAAACAACCCAAGTGTCCATCAACTGAGGAATGGATAAAAAAGTTGTGATATCTCTATACAATGGAGTATTACTCAGCTATAAAGAAGGATCACTTTGAGATATTTATCAATAAATGGGCGCAGCTTGAGACCATACTCACAAGTGAAATAAATCAATTTCGCATGTGTGAATACAGAATAGTTTCCCTAATGCAAATAATGATTCAAATATATAAAAGTATGTGGGAATCATGATTCCCCATTAAGTGGCCTTGAAGCCTTATTCACTTATTAATTGGAAAGGCTTTATTCTGGGCTTCTTGATACGGAAATATTTGAAGCTATAGTATATGAAGTTATATTCAAATATTTCAAGGAAAAAGACAGACACTATGGTAACTACTATTAAGTCGGGTTATTTGGTTGTGAAGCACTAAGGTTGCTGAAACAGTCATGTTTTGACCTGTATTGTTATATTGTTATGTCCTCTTTTATCTCAATCTCTCCCTTATCCATTAAAAAATTATTTAGTTAATTTTATGTTTTTTTTTAATTAAGGGGAACATTTTTAAAAAATAGGAGGATATAGTATAGTAACTTTTTTTGATTTCCTATTAACTTGTTTTGATGTCATGTAAAACTCCCACTATCTTGTTTTGACTGATTAGACTCTGTTCCATTCTGTATGATAGTATCAAGTTTGAGGGTATAGGCAACTACTTTGAAGGCAATAAGATTCACTAAGTTGCCCATTCTGGTTTGACTATTATCTCCTTTGGAAGTCCTGTAATGTTTACAATGTTTAAGTTTTATTGGTCTTGTTCTCTACTGTTTTGTTCAACTTTATAATACCTAATGAGATAGACAATTCTTTTTAAGGAAACAAGAGGCATTATGGTAACCATTGTTGATAACCTTGTACTCTGTTCTTACATCATGTGCTATGTCTATCCTTGGTTTTTACTGACAGCTTTGTTTTGACATATTTGACTTTATTCTCTTCCAAAAAAAGTAATAAGAACTAAGGAGTAATAAAACCCAAAATGTGTAAATTTTGTTGTAAAAAGAGAGGGAAAAAGTGCTCTATATGATACAACTGCAAGTGTGTTTAGGTGTTAAATAGCTGATCATATTAATGTTTTTGGTTGGATTATTGAACACAACTGTTTGCAGTCTCTCTTTCTGAATGTTCACTTTGTATGCTTTGATACTGTGACTTGAGCAACTATCTCTAAGACGATAATGTGTAATCTATTAACTGGTGATTTCTTACTTTTTTTTTTTTTTTTGTATTTCTGTATTACTTGTACCCTTACACCACTTTGTTTTGTTTTGTTTTGTTTTTCTTTTTCCTTTTAAATAAAATTTTTAAAAAATGAAAACAAATAACACAGTTAAAATTATGTGAAATTAAAGTAGTCATACATTTCTAAGAGTTTACTATTGAAATCATATGTTTAAGCTAAATATTTTGATCAACTACTATGTCCCCAATAACAAATTCTATAGCAAGACAGTTTACATGGGAAAAATATTTTTGTTCCTTTTTCTTGGATTTTTAATTTTAAAATGATGAAAGGGAAACTGAGGATTTGGTGCTATCTTCTACTCACACATCTCTCCTGTGGCATGTTTGCTTGTCCAGGGAGTGCGCGCACACCTGCACACTGTCTTGGTCCCTAGAGGCTTTAAGTCTTGGACTATTAGTGGAGCTGGCCTGACCTGAAAGAGCAGCAGATTATAGCAATGACAGAGCTGTGGATTTGGTGATACAGGAAAGGTATGGTTAGATATTACAGGGTCAGCCCAGCATCTTCACTGGGGAATAAACAGAGAGGTAGCCATAGGTAATTCCTCAAGGTCTAAGATATCAAGACAGAATGACCTCAGGAATTGGAATAAGTTTTCTAGAACAGAACAGTTGAGAAATTATGAAATGATGATTAGTGGCTTCTATATCAGAACTTTAGTCATATAAATTGAAAGGAACCATATACTATTCCTAAAATTAAATATCTTTGTTATATCTATGACTACACGGTCTGTGTCAGCTGTAATATTTCTGAAACACTAGCTCTTAATTCTCCATAGGGTTTTTCTTTTCCCTAATAACTTTGCAGGTATGTCTCTCTTCTTCCCCTTTGGAAAGAGATTTCATCCAGTGGAGATTTTCTAACAATAAGAAATAGCAGTTAAAAACAGGAGTCCTAAAAGTATTGATTGTATGTTACTTTTTTATTAGACCTCAGGGAAGGGGAACTCCTGGCACATAATATACACAAAAGACTCAAGGGTAAGTGAAGTTTTTGAGGTACTTATCACTGAGATGAGAGTAAAGATTTCTAGGGTATGGTAGGGTGAAATCCCTGGGGGAGAGAGAGAGAAAGACCCTGTGAGTGTACTCATCTCCAGTTCTCCTTGCCCTGGAAGGCAATTGGCATGGACCAGTGGGCTGCAGTGTGCCTGCTTCTTCCTACTGTCATCTCACACTGCTAAACTTCGGATGGCATCTAATCCAGCTGCAGGTCTCAAAGTCTTCAAAAGAACGTGAAAAGCAAAAGAAGGTGAGCCTGGGGCTCAGGATTGTGGAATGAAAACCTCTACAGGCTTTCAGAACCTCTACAAAAAGTGTTGATGGGCCTTCCAAAGTTGATAAGCCACGTAACTTTTAAAACAGAATTTAAAAAAAATAAATAAAATATATGTTGTTTTTTGTTTCTAAATTTTGCTTAATTTAGTTTTTTTTTTTTAATCTTGGTAGAATTCTGTCAGATTGTGTCCTTTTAAAAATGCATATGGTTCTTGATTTTTACTGCTATAAGTCCCATTTATTTTTGAATGATTATTGTGAGAATTTTTAAATGTTCTTCAATTAAAGTTGAGGGTTGGATATATAGCTCAGTGGCATAAATATCTGCCTGGCAAATACAAGGTCCTGATTTCAATTTCTGCTATGAAAAATAAATAAATAAATAAAATAACAGTTTATGTTTTTTTAATAGCCAAAAAGTAACAATATTCTAGTTTTACATTTACTACGAAGATAAAAAAATGGAATTATGACAAGGAAGTGACATGACATACATTTTCCTATTGTATTTTCTAGATACATTTCCTTTCAATTTTGCTCTTTAATTGAAGATTCACCCTTAGCAGTATAATTAATTACAAACACATGGATGTGCTCTACCTATTTTTGCATATTCCTCTCTAATTCAAAGGCTTCTTTTGATTTTGTGGAAATAATGTCTTTGGTAATGCAACTTGCACTTGCACCATATCTCTAGATAGAGGACACATAGATAGATAGATAGAAATAGACAGCTAGAAAGAGGCAGTTGCCAGTTTCATTACAAATTGTTTTGGGTTTCCTCAGTATGCCTTTTTATTCATTTATAAATGAGAAAAGTCTGCACATGAAGAATAATCATTCCAAATTAAGCCATAAGTTTATTTTTTCCTCCTTCTCATGTTTTGGCCCATGGTATCATTAATTCTACTACACACTTTGCCCTACCCTAGAGTCCTGAAGGCTACATTTCTGAAAAGATATGCAATTTTTGTATATATTTTTTTCTAATGGAGATAGATTTTTGTGTTTATTCACATCTTTAGTCATTTTTGAATAATGATAGAATCTGTATTTATTTTTGAGAGTTGTCCACTTCCTGTGTGTACAGCTGAAAGTTCTTGCTTTGATTTATGTCTTTCCAAGGGTGCAATGTGTTGCTATTGCTTTTTTATATCTACTATATTAACTGTTCCAACATTATTGGAGGGAATTCTGAGCATGACAGAATTCAGCTTTTAACCTTAGATTCTGAAATGTTACTGTAACCGCAGAAATGTAGAGTTCAATTTTGTTTATTTTTTGATGGAAAGAATAGAAGAAAGAGGAATTCTTTAGGTGAGGAAAGGCATTGAGAGTGGATGAGTATCTATATGCAAATAGATTCTGATTTAATGTTAGTACTGAGGAGACAATCTAGAGAGTACATTGCTTTAGGAAATCTTGCTGCTCCTTCATGGTCTGGAATGTTTTAATTGTTACATAAAGTACATTCAAAAGAAACTTAAGAAAAAAAATTGGTTTTCTTCATTCTATAACATCATTACCACTCTAACATATTTTTGAAACTGTTTTAATAAATAAATTCTAAATTGGAGTGATTCTCTGAAGGCTTGAATTCCACCATGGAAATTCAAAGGCAGCAGAAATATCCTTTTAAAATTGCACATATTTGAAGATTTTAATGATTATTATAGTACTTAGAAGTAATAGAAACAATATGCTTTACATGTCTATAAAAATGAACATTAGTTTTAGGTGACTAAAAATGGAAAGAAAGGTTATAATAATCTGTGACATACCACTTCAGCTTTATTTTTTCAATAATGTGCTATATTACCATAAAAATGATGCTACAAATTTTACAAAAGAGAATTATTAAAAATTTATCCATTATTCCTACCTCCCTTGGTGTGTAACTTTCAATTTCTGCTCACAGATTGCTTTGTAATATCTTAAGTTTTCATTTTGCCAAAACGTATAAAATATTTTTTTTTATTTTAAAGAGGAAAAAAAAAAGCAGAACAATGCAGATAAGAACAGAGTGGTGCAAACAACACAAGCTTTCAAAACAAGACAACAGAAAATCAAAAAGAGTTACTTTTAAATAATCAAGTAAGTACACCACACAGGAATTTTCTTTGATCAAATTACCGCAATGGACTCATTTATTCGTTTTATAAAACAAGGCAGACATAAACAGTGAAAATGTTTTCCCCAAACCCAAACTTCCAGTAACATCTTTTATTCTGTATTTCTATGAATTTAATTTTGATACATATCATGTAATATTTATTTTTCATTTGTTTCATTTAAAGGTCCAGAATGCTTCAGAACAAAATATAACATTTCTGTGGAAAATCTGATTAATACAGCTGGAATAATTTCATTGTATCTTGAATCTTTTGAACTATTGTGCATATAACTTTAAATGCTACAGTCAATTGGAAATATAATCGTTTTTTGCCATTTTCTCTGTTAGAATTTTGATCTCTAAAGTTAAAAATCAGATATTAGATTTATGATTAGATATATGATTTTTGCCTTTGAAGTAAAAAATTTATCAAGTAATCTGTATAAATAAACATGTTCAACATATTAATAAAAAGTTGAATACAAAATATTTCCATGAATCTGCTGTTGAACACACCCAGTAATACTGATCATGCCATTGTCAAATAATAGCAATATCCATCCCAGTACTTTTCTTCTCCTTGGCATCCCAGGATTGGAAGCCATCCACACCTGGTTATCAGTTCCCTTCTGTCTTGTTTATCTATGTGCTCTCTTGGGAAATTTCTCTATTCTTTTTATTATTAAAACAGATTCCATCCTGCATGAACCCATGTACATTTTCCTCTGTATGCTCTCTGTAGCTGACCTAATCATCTCAACTACTACTATGCCTAAAATTCTAAGCATTTTTTGGTTCCGTGACAGAAAGATCTATTTTGAAGCCTGCCTTTTACAAGTATTTCTCATTCATTCACTGTGCAGTATGGCCTCAGGATTTATTTTGGCAATGGCCTTTGACCGCTATGTTGCAATCTGCAGTCCTCTGAGACATTCCATTATTCTGAGACAGAGAGTCGTCCAGAACATGGGGCTAGCTATTGTTTTTCGTGGAGCTTTGCTTTTTAGTCCACAGCCATTCATGCTTCGGTGGCTTCCTTACTGCAGAACTAAGATCATTCCTCATACATACTGTGAATTCATGGCCCTCATCAAGCTTGCCTGTGCAGAGACCAGGATCAGCAGAATTTACAGCTTAACCGCTGCCTTCCTAACTGGTGGATTAGATTTCCTGTTAATCATATGTTCCTACATTGTTATCCTTTACACTGTATTCCATCTTCCATCCAAGGCTGCTCAGCTCAAGACCCTGGGCACTTGTGGGTCCCATGTTTGTGTGATCTTGGTAGCCTACACCCCAGCCTTTTTCTCCTTCCTTACTCACAGGTTTGGGCACAAAGTGGCTCCTCATATTCACATACTTGTAGCAAACATCTATCTCCTCATTCCTCCCATGGTGAACCCAATGATCTATGGCATAAGAACCAGGAGAATCAGAGAACGTTTTCTCCGAGTGTTAACATCTCTCCATTTCTAAAATAACCAAGTGTCCTATTTACATATTTCTTTGACATTTGAAAGCAAAGTACTGTACTCATATTTCTAATTGTGTTAATTGACTGTGCCATACACTGTTTGATACTGTCTTGGTTAGAATATAATACTATTTTACCTAAAATATTTAGTGTAGTAACAAAAGGTAACGCTCAAGATTATTGTCTCTGAAGTCATACTGAAGTTGGCTTAGTTTTGTTTTGCAAAACAGCCACTTATCTTGGCTACTTATGTTGATGATTATCAGACACTTCTCTGTGACTGCTGTCTTAATGGTAAATGGTCATGTTGATGTTACAGAAAATAATTTTGAGACTTTAAAATTATTTCCTTTTCAATGCTTGTTCTTATAAAAGATACCACTCTGTTAGAGATTAAAGCAGAAAGTTTTTGTATCTTTAATATATTGTCTGTAATACGGCAATCAACATAATTAAAGATGAAAGTAAAAAAATACTGAGGAACCCTGCACATATTTAGTGCTACAAGAGCTAATTTATTATGATCTTGTTAAAGTTTGAAATTTTAAAAGAATTATCCAGTAATATAAATTAAAGTAGAATCTAATGTTTTAAATTGGAATTAATTCAATGGCTTAAGCATCTTTTGTCATTAATTTTGATGATAAACTATGAAGATTTCCCTATAAATGTGAAAAAGCCAAAAATTCAAGAAAAAGGAATGAAGTTGTAAAATTTGGCATGCTAGGTTACTAGAAACATCTCCACTGCTGTGTCTATACTAATTGCACATCAGTCTATGTCAGCAGAAAGTGAGGCCTTTGCAGCTCTCCTTTGTATCACTTCCATATGCAGTTTTACAGTGTGCAAATTTCACTTAAAATTTAAGAAGTACCTTCGGTTATTCTGTCAATGGGAATACACATCCTGAAATAGGCATGGACCAATTTACCAGACTTGTAAGATTCCAGACAGCTTCTTAACTAGAAAACATGCTTTCTACAAATACATGCTCAATGTCTACTATGGGCTGATCATGACAAGAGTTCTCAACACCCTCATAATTTTGTGCTTCATATAAAGTACATTTGGTGGAGATAGAGAATCTGGGGTGCTATATAAAACGTAACACATATATTCAGCAAATAAATTTTCATTCTGAAAATGCAGTATGTCAGAGTTAAATCTTTCTGAGTTAATGGGTAATGAGGGCCACTGTAGACAAAATAGTCAGACTGTCTCTGAGAAGAAATTTGAAATGTTTTACAAACATTTTTTAAAGTTAGAGAAAGAAAACTGTGCAAAGGAATCAATATGTAAACATTTGGGAATGTAAGTAAATGTTAGAAACAAAATGGGTAACAGAAAGTGTGGTAAATTTAGAGAAGATTGTACAATTCAAAACATAAATCATAATTATTTACATAACACAGTTGTATGACTGTTGGTAGGAATATTGGTATACTGAACAAAGAAAGTGAAATGACCACCAGTATTATTAACTGCCATTTAGAAAGTCTCCTTGGAAGAAATTAATTGATTCTCTTCTACCATGCTAGTTCTTCAAATTATTGTAACTTCTATGTAAAATTCATGGTCAAATCCCAGTCCTTCATAAATTCCCAGTTTCATATATTCTGTTATAGCAGGAAAAGCACACTATGGAAAGTACAAAGAATAATAAATATATGTTACAAAACAGTTGAACTCATAAATTTGTAAATACTCATAAATCCAAAGCACCATCATTCCTATCACATTACAATGAGAAAACAAGGGAAAAAGTAAGAATGAATGTCTCAGCCATGGTTCACAGTGGATTAGACTATTTCAATAGCTATGTTTTCTCTCTATTTATAATTGGAATGAACATATTGATAGAATAACAGAACTTCCATGCTCACTTCTTCATCAGTAAATAGGAGATACCACAAGAGTACTCATTCGGACTCATTCAGGGAGCAAAGTAAAACAGCCTTGCTAGAGAAGTGCAGAGATCACAGTGACTACTTAAAGTCTAAAGCTTACAGTCAAAAGCAGGCCCAAGACATCATGAACATTTATTACAAGAAAGTACTCTCACATGGAACAGCTAATTAAAAAGTACACCAGAAAACACTAAGAAAACAATTAATGATATTTTAGGCATAATTTTAAAAAAGCTTTATGTTAACTTGTAGAATCAAAATGTTATAAAAATTTCTCCAATGTAGTATTTATTTTATTTTCCTTAATTGTTATGCTATGAAATCTTTTATTAGATAAAGTGTCTAATCATTTATGGGCAAGCATAATACCATAATTATTTATGGAATACTAGTCAAATGATGGAATATTACTCTAGATATAGTGAATCCTCCATAATGAAAGGTAAAAAATCTGGAGTAATATTAGAGATATTATGTTTTTGCTAATGTATTTCATTACTACATTATTTAGCATACTGATATTTCACCAGATTTTTGTCTATTATTTTTATACTAAGTTAAAACAAGTCCGAATTTAGAAACTATGACAAATAAGAGAAAGGAAGGAAGGAAAGAAAGAAAGGAAGAAAAAGAAATGAAAGAAAGACAAACACAAAAGAAAAAGAGAAAGAAAGAAACATGAAAGAAAGAAAGAAAGAAAGAAAGAAAGAAAGAAAGAAAGAAAGAAAGAAAGAAAGAAAGAAAGAAAGAAAAAGAAAGAGACGTCCTCCTGGAAAAAAATGTACTGCTATGAAACAAATTACTCCAAGCCAAGTGTGGCTGTGTAAATAGTAATATGCTGTTGTTCACTGTGACAAACTCAGTAAAGTAATGCAGCCTGCTCCCCACAGGAGGAAGTGGGTGAGGATTAGATTAGTGCTCTACTGTCCACATGAGTTTTCTAAATATTTTATACATTAAGCTAAAAAAAAAAAAAAAAAAACATAGCTCTAATAAACAGATTTTGAGTCTTTTAGATTTTTATTGCATACATAGCAAACCTGCCTGCCCTGTTTGCAATCTCAGATAAAATACATCTGGAGATTTTCAGACCAATGTCTCCGCTGCCCTTTGGATCTGTCTAGGCCAGCACTACAATCAAAGTCACAGCACCAAGGAACATGTCTCCTTTTCTTCTTAGAGTTCCATTGTGAAAGGGTTTTGGCCCAGACAGGACACTATAGCAGGTAAAGCCAAGGAGCTCCCATCTCCCCCTCCCCTAGGAATTTACCATGGTGCCAAACAAAGACCAATGGGTTACCTGTGCATCCTTAATGCCCCCTTAGGTTCTACCCCAAACTGAGGCTACTTATGTGCCTCACTCCACATGTTACACAGAGAGATCGGTGACACCGGGGTGGAGATGCCGTGCCCCAAGGGATCGGGGGTGTCTCTCCCGCATTCTCAAAATAAAGGTCATTTATATTTCGTACTTCTTATCTTTTCAACCACCACCTATCCCCCACAGTTCTATCATATTGTCCTCCTCTCTAGAGATCACAGCTGCCTTTAGCTTATAGATAGCATTGTGCCCTGGAGAGCTCTCCCCTCCTTTTGCCAATTTACATGCAAACTTGTCACTGTATCACAGGAACACTGCTCTTCTATGCTGCTGCCAAAAATGAAACTATGATTCAATTGGAGCAGGCCTAAACTTCTTTAAATATTTTACAATATCAGGAAAATAAAATCTCTATTCATTTTTCTACTAAATTGTTCTGCTGTGAATGTTTAACAGAGCATCCCTATTACTACCATAAATTCTAGCATGTGATAGCCAATAGTTGGTCACTAAATGCAGCGTCAAAGCAGCTAGAGGAGAAGTGCAGTTGTCCCACATAGTTATATTGCTTAAGTGAAAAAGAAGAATAACAGCAAGGATTGAGAGCCATTCTAGGTTTCAAAAGTAAAAAAAAAAAAAAAATGTGGATCTTATTGGGCATCTGTATCATTGTGTACAAATGTTACTCATTTAACCATAAGATGTGCTCCTGTGGGCCTGGGATTTAGCTCAACGGCATAAGTGCTTGGGTATTAAGCATGAGGTCATGAGTTCAATCCTTATACAAAAAAAAAAAAAAAGAAGATAGGTTCCTGCAACTAGGTCATTAATTCAATTAGTTGTTAAATAAGGAATTGTATATGGCATGTACATTACAATGTTAACAGAGGAATGCTCAAAACAAATTCCAACTTGATGACTTTAGTTTAATTTTATAATTCATATACAGTACTGTAATGTATAACACAACACCAAATTATAGTACTGCAGTACACACTACTGTGATAGCTCAGACACTGGAATAAAACCCAAGGAAGGATGAGATTAAAATTTGGGGAGCAAAGGCTTTATTTTAGGCCAGGCCTGGCATCACAGTCTCCAGGAACCAATTTAGAGACTTTGTGCCTCACAGCTGAGGGATTAAGCTTTTAAAGCTAAAAACCACAGAAATATTGTAATCCCTGACACAGTTGGATAGCATCTGAACCTTACAGAACTTCCTGTAATTTCCTTGAAGTTAAGCATTTCTTAAAGAACTGCACATTTTATTACAGATAGCCAGATGAGGGGTAGGGGAGAAGGTTACAGGAAATTGATACCTAAGGCTTTTACAGCTTTCTCAGGAAATTGAAACTTAACCTAGAAAGATAGGAAGGGAGGGGGGGGCTGAGCAGTGCATACAAAAGAGAAATGAGACACAAGGGTTAAAACTAGGCTATAACATTCCCCTCTGATGTTGTGACTGGGGTCAAATCTTTGACCTAATTTTAGGGATTTTGAGGTACGGGCTTATAGGCGTGCTGGCATAACATCACCAACTTCATGCCTTGCATTTGTTGTCTGACATACGTAGTTATTTTATTGAGTATACAAGGACCTACTGTGACCAGGAGCAGTACCCCTAACAATGGTCCAAGCAAGGGCAGAAGATAGGGCAGAATTCCATTTCAGACACTCCATAAAGGGTTTTCAAATAGCTCTCTCCTCCTTTTAACTAGGTCCTCCTGTAGTCTCTTGATTTTATCTTGGACAATGCTCGACTTATTTACAAAAAAGCAGCATGGTTCCTGCAATGCCGCACAGATCCCTCCTTGTTCTGCCATTAGGAGGTCTACTTCCCTTCTGTTTTGGAGAAGTACTTCAGCCAACGAGTCTATTTGGTCTTGAATGACCTAAATGGTACTAGATAATGCCTGCACATCACTAATGATCTGGTTGGAAAGTTGGACAGAAATCCCTACTCCTGCTGCCCCCATACCTAAGGCTCCTAATATTCCTAGGCCTACCAATAAAGGGATAAATTGAATTTCCCTCTTTGAGCAGTCTGTAATGTAATTTAACTAGGAATGGGGACAGGCTCATCCCCGGGTAGGATTTCTATATCAGGCAACAGGACAGCTGTTACACATATCCCTGTCCAGTTAGTTGGAAGGAAAGTATAGGCCATACTTTCTCCACAAATAAATACTTGCCCTTCAGCGGGATAAAGGGAGGTAGTCCGGTTAACTATGGAACTACAATTAGTAAATGCAATGAACCCCATGTCAGTGTTGGAGGTATCATTATGAAAACCTTCTTGGAGACACAGATAGTCCTTGAAGGCTACTGGTTGTACTCTAAAGGGGGGGATCGGCACTACAATTTAAGTAATCTTCTTCCTCCAGCATAGTCAGAGAAACATTGGTGGGGATCACAAGGGGCAGGGGGGAGCCCTGTGCCATGCATAACCAGCAATCTTCAACCAAAGTTCGGTTGGAAGCATTTAAGGCTTTATGAGTGGCCTCTAGAATATATTAGCTGCTTGACTTGTTCCTCAACCATCAGTTCTCTGATCTTATCTTGGGGGCTGTCCCCATCAGACACATGTATAGGGGCCACCCTGCTCCAGTACACTGATTTACCAACCCTGCTGAGACATGAGGCTTGGGCATACTTTGAACTTCCGATTAATGTCAGATTGGTGGACCAATCACCTCCAATATTTCCAGCCCGTGTCCTCATAAGCTCAGCAGTGAAGTAAGTTTTGCTATCTATGCCTATACATTCTTGTACAGAGTCATAGCAGGAGGAATGCATTTCTGAATACTAAGAACAATTCTGAGGGCATGGCCCTGGCTGGCTGCCTTTGTTAGGTATCATGTGGGGCTTTAAGGTATACATCCACCATTGAGTCAAACCCCCTGTAACTGAGGGTATAGCAACAAGGAATGCTAACTGGTCCCCACAATCTGTCCAAAGACTGTATGCATACAATTTATCATTTGTGTGGGAAGGATCTCGATCCTTGTTTCCTACTGTATGTATAATACCCCCCCCCGTTGGTGTCTTTACATTTAGTAATATAGCCCACTCCGCAATCACAGGGGCTCCCGTACAAAGATCTTAACAATTGTTCTTTGCTTACAGGGGGACCAAAGCCGCCGTGCAAGGTCGGCATCAATGTTATTAAAATCAAAGCAAGCAAGCTAAAACAGTTCATGCTTGAATAATTTAACTATGTTTTAGTTAATCTTAACTTTAATGGGTTACCAGTGTAATGTACAGTCCATTGAGAACACTCCTCGCTGTCTGTTGCTTCCAGTGGTTTGACGTGGGTATGGTAAATCCACGCAGTCTTTCCTGCTACCTTGATGGCAGTGGTAGTGCTGAGCACCACAGTGAAAGTTCCTTCCCAGCGGGGTTCGACAGAGTTGTGGTGGTGGTATGTCACTAAGACTGGAGTCCCTGGCTTGATCAGTGCCTTGAGAGGCGTCTCTGAAGGCAGATCCAGGTGTTTTTGTCTAAACAGCTGGCGGATTGACATCAACACAGGTTGGAGAGTCTGCAGGGGCTTAATGAGATCTTGATTAGTTATTTCAGTTAGTTTATCTTCTGACAATTTGGAACCAATGGCAGGGGCATCCCAAACATGGCTTCAATGGGGGAAATTCCAGAAACATATGGGGTACATCTAGCTCTTAACAGTACAAAGGGGAAAAGGCTCACCCAATTACCACCAGTTTCTAAAGACAGCTTAGCTAAAGTGTCCTTGAGAGTTTGGTCCATCTGTTCTACTTGCCCTGAGCTTTGTGGCCGATAGGCACAGTGGGGCTTTCCAATTAATCTTTAATGCCTGGGCTAGCTTTTGGGTGACTTGGGCCATGAAAGCTGGGCCATTATCTGACCCCATTGATAGTGGGAGGCCAAATTGAGGTATGATATCATGCAATAGCTTTTTAACTACCACTAAGGTTGACTCAGACTTAGTAGGGAAAGCCTCTATGCAGCCATTGAAGGTGTCTACTAATACCAAGAGATAGTGGTGCCCCTGTAAACCAGGCTTTACCATGTCCGTGAAGTCTACTTCCCAATGTTCTCCTGGAACAATTTCTTGATATCGGGTGGTCTCCAGCATAGAGCTCTTGGCTGAGTTGACTAACAAGCACTGTGGGCATCTGGAGCTCAAAGAGGCGGTCAGTTTGCAGAGCTTTGGAATAAAAACCAAATTCTGAACAACTCCACAAGTTTAGTTCTCCCTAACTGGGTAATCTTGTGAGGCTGGTGTAATAGCTCCCACCCTAGAGCCTCTGATAACAGTACTCGTTTATCAGGTAACTGGTATTAGCCCCCTGGGGTGGGGGACTTCACTCCAAGTTGAGATGCTAACTGTAGGTCTTTCATTGTGTAGACTGGTTCTGACAAGGTCAGAGGGACTAGCATCAGAGCAGTTACTTCCTTGTTTGGCCCCTCTGATGTGGTTGCTATTTTTCAAGTGGCTTGGTCTGCCAAACTGTTTCCTAAGGTGATAGGGTCATCTCCTGTCTGATGAGCCTTGCAATGAATAATAGCAACTCATTGAGGTAGCCAGACAGATGCCAGCAAGTCTAGAATCTGTGGAGCATTTTTAATCTTAGTCCCAGCTGAGGTTAAAAGACCTCGCTCTTGATAGATGGCTCCATGTTCATGTACAGTACCAAAAGGATATCTACTGTAAGTATAGATGTTTACCCTCTTTCCCGTGGCTAGTTTTAGCGCCTCAGTCAAAGCAATGAGCTCTGCCTTTTGGACAGAGGTGCCAGGCTTTAACTGCTTAACCCAGAGTACCTCCTTTTTGGTGGTGTCTGCTGCCCTGGCCACTTGTTTGCCATTCTGGATGAAGCTGCTTCCATCAGTGAAATAGTTGTCAGCATTTCCCAAAGACTGGTCTGTAAGATCAACCTGTAGGTTCTGCTGCAGTTCGAGGATGTCAGCACACTCATGGAGAGGTGTCCTTTGTTCCTCCAGGTCATTGTCAGGCATAAGAGTGGCTGGGTTTAAAGCTGAAGAAGTCTTGAAAACTACGGACTCTGGGTCTAGGAGCAGGGCCTGATAGTGTGAAATTCTAGCATTCAAAAGCCATTTTTTGGGAGGCGTTTTGATAAGAGTCTCTAAACTGTGGGAGATCACCACAGAAATCTGTCCATAAGTAAGTTTTTAGCTTCTTTAAGTAATATTGCCACAGCAGCTAGGATTCTCATGCAGGGGGGGCATCCTCTTGTCACTGGATTAAGTCTTTTGGAGAAGTAGGCTACAGGCATCTTCCAAGGGCCAATGTCCTGGATTAGGACTCCTTTGGCAATGTCCCTGAGTTTATCTATGAACAAGGTGAATGGCTTGGAGTCCCAGGGCTGAGGCCTCTGTAAAGGCCCACTTGAGCTGCTGGAAGGCCTGTTCACATTTATCAGTCCAGTTCAGTGAGTTTTGAGTTTCTCCCTTACAGGAGTCATATAGAGGGGAGCTTTTCAGTAAAATTTAGCCTACAGTATCCAACCACCCCCAGAAACTCCCGTCTGATTTTTTTTTTTTAATTTTCTCTCATAGAGCAATTCTAACACCATGTTTATCTTCTTGTTGGTAGCTTCTTGTAAATTCTCTCTGTTTTCAAAGACCTTTTGTGCTATCTCTATTAACTGGCTGAGGGGCATTTTCTCAAATCTCTCTAATCTTTGCAATATTTTCTAACATGTTGGGCCGACTGAGTTGCAAAGAGAACAACGGGGGATACTCTGGAAACCTCTTTACCTCTGGATGTCCAATCCTGCTGGGACAAAAGGAAAACATGGTTTTGGCATTCTGGATCAGAGAGCAGGCTTCATCTGGATGGCACATTGCTTTTTGTCCCAGGGTGCCATGTGGTAGGCCATCATTTTACTGAAATTACATTCTTAACAAAAAAGGGCTTTTTCATAGGTAACAAAATTGTGCTGCATAATCTCCCAGATGTTCACAGCACATGCAAGGACTTGTATCTTATCTCTATAATCACCAATAATCTCATTTTAATGGAAGCATTTTGCAGCAAAGGTTTACCAATCTTATGAATACTTCTACCAAAGCGGATCTAATACTGTCAAATTCTGAATACATTTACTTCTTCTCAAACCTGTTGTTTGCAGTACTATAAACCAAGACAAATAAAATTCACATTCTCTCAAGCTTTCTACAACTTACAGTATACCCCCAAGTTGAGCTTTTATCTTCTTCCACATTCTGGCACAGCCAGACATTTTTCTTTGAAGACAAAACCACTATCTTTGTCCTTCTTTTTCTTACTATTACCAGTCAATTACCTTTCCTCTCACTTCTCAGACAACATTAAAACTCTGAAAAAAACCCTTGAAGTCATCTTTTAGTAGTCTAAAACATATTTAATTATTTTATATCTTTTTACCACATTAAAATGCTGTATTTTAAAAAACCTGTAACCTTTTAACTGGCTCAAATATAGTATGACCTTGTTTTTACTTGGTAAAGTTGATATGATTCTTAAAAATCATAAATATACATATATATGTGCACATATGTTTACATTTTAACCAGAAAGAATATATTCTTTTTTAAAAGGCATGCCGAGGTTGCAAGTAATCAATTGAGGACTAAAACATTAAACAAGGTGCCACAACATAAAAGACACAAACAAAGGTTGCTTCATGTACAGTTTGGTGAGCTACAAGAAACAATATTTTACTATAAACCTTGAGTCTAATAAGCCATATGGATCCTGCAACAGAAAAGGGCAGTGAGTCCCTAAGTTAGTAACAAATTCAAACAGGCAGACAATTCTAAAGCACAAAAGACACTGAACATAAATATCTAAATCCCTTTGTCCGTTTTGGGCTCATAGAAGGGGTTCCTAGGAGAGAATGCTCTGTTAGATTTGGGGTAACCAAAAGGACAACAATTAGAACAAATGGACACACAGACAGACATACAAGAAAAGACAAGCTGCAACAAAAATGGCCTTTTCTCAAAAATTGGTCAAATTTTGGGATCTGGAGGAATTAACAAATTATCCAACAGAGTGTTTCCTCACCCAGGGCAGAGTCATAGATGGACAAATTTCGTCCTGAAAACTACACAAATGGACAAGATTTGTCCCAAAAAACCAATTGACTCTGCTCTTGGGAGGTCCCCACTTCCCAAATTGAGGGTGTCCCCTCCCCAAGATTAAAAACTGTCCGTGGCCCAAACAAACCCTCAGAGTACTTACTTTAAAATGTTCAGAAATGAGTCTGGGGTCCTGCTCCCATCTTGGAGAAGCCCCCAAATGTGATAATTTAGACCCCGGAATAAAACCCAAAGAAGTAAGAAATTAAAATTTGTGGAGCAAAGGCTTTATTTTAGGCCAGGCCTGGTGTCACAGTCTCCAGGAGCCAATTTCGAGACGTGGCACCTCACAGCTGAGGGATTAAGCTTTTAAAGCTAAAAACCACAGGAATGTGGTAATCCCTGACACAGTTAGATACCATCCGAACCTTACAGAACTCCCTGTAATTTCCTTGAAATTAAGCATTTCTTAAAGAGCAGCACATTTTATTACAGATAGCCAGATGAGGGGTAGGGGTGGGGGTTACAGGAAATTGATAACTAAGGCTTTTACAGCTTTCTCAGCAAACTGAAACTTAACCTAGAAAGATAGGAAGGGAAGGGGGGGTGGTGAGCAGCGCATACAAAACAGAAATGAGGCACAAGTGTTAAAACTAGGCTATAACAACTACAACAAGAAAACATTACAGACTGTATAAACAAGGCATACTGTGCAAAAAATAAATAAATAAATAAATAAATAAATAAATAAAGGTCATCGAGGCTCTATAAACATGAAATATAGAACCATACCAAAAAAACGTATTCTAGCTAACATTATAGTTATCAGATTCTTCAAATTCTTCATTGGCACCATTGTCAGAATTGTAATCATGATGTGTAAAAGGCCGAGGTAAGGGAGACAATGAAGTAAAACTGGAAGAATTAGTAGGGCTCCTGGATGTAGTTTTAGAAGAATCCCACTAGTGTGGTCTGGTTTGTCATTTTAATTTTATTTCATTAACTTCATGATAGCATCAGCAAAGTCCATTCATTTGAAGTTCCACTTTTATGAACTGTTCAATATTTTGGATTAAGAGCCTCTAGTTCTAGCATAGTTGTATTCAGTTTTGAGAACATGCTTTAGACAGTTTGTGTGCTCACGAGAAATCTGAGTTGTCACATATAGAATCAAATACAGAAGTAGAAGTCAACATAAGGCTGTACTACAGCTCACAGTGTTCTTACATCTTATATGCAAATGTCTTTGTAATTGTGGGAGGAGCACAAATCTGTACAGAGCCCTCAAAATTTAATTTGTTAATTTGTTTTTCTGTCTCAAAAGTCTGAAAATCCATTATGTAGGTAGATCATTAAAGGAAGAATGTTTATATTTGCATAACAAAGGGCTCCAGGGAGGAAAAACATTAGGTAGGTATATAGAGGTTGTGTGAGATAATTGCTTCCATTCTCCTCTTGAGCAGGAGTAAAACAGCTAGAAAAGAGTTGCAATGTTTGTTTGTTTGTTTTTTATAATTATTTGCATATGGGTGGTCTTGATGCTTTGTAGGATGATTAACTGACTTTACATCAGTTAAAAATGAGAGAAAAGATGAGCTGATCACCTTACCACAGTGAAGAATTTATTACAAAATGCATCCTATTAGGGCTGTGTTCCAGATCACCAGGGTGCCCAGTGCAATTTCCACTAATGAAGATGATCAGCCCTGAAAAGGCGCAATCACATGGAACAATGAGGGAGAACTTGGGCACAAGTAAGAGACTGATCTTGTGTTTTGTGCAGGCCAAAACAGGGATGATTTCAAGAAGAGGGGGAATAGTAATGGGTTGTTGAAGATGGAATGAATGATAGGAGCAACCTGGAAAGCTATGAAATAGGTGGGGAATCTGCAATCTAAATAGGTGCTTAGGGAACATTTTAAATTAATTAGTGACACTATATGGGGTACAGAATGGAGGATATGACAGGCAACAGGATAAGGAAGATAATATTTATTGGAAAGAACCAAACGTTTTTTTTTTTTTAAATGTGAACAAGTAATTGACATCTAGAATATCATACTGTGAAGTGCCAGTACACTGTTCTGCATGCACCCTCACCCTGGTAACCTGTTTGCTGTGTTAACTTTTGTTCCCTTTGCAAAGCACAATTGTCAGGGGACTTCCAGTTACCTATATTCTCTGGACCTTTGTCCCCCTTTTGTGAAAGATAGTTGATCTTGAAATTAATAGACAAAGGGCTGTAAATTCTTGTAAAGAAGGAAATGGTTGACCACCAACCGTGAAACTTCTTTGCCTTCAAGCAAAGGGAAACAAAGTTCTTCTTCATTGTTCTTTCTGTAAAAGTCTTTAAAAATTTTAACCCAGTTATACAGCTTTGCAAACTCCAACAGCACTGTGTCCTTGGTGCCAGGGTCAATAAAATTGCTCCTTCTTCTTTAAAAAAAGACGTCCTGCCAGATTTTTTGGACAGCATTTTGGGATCTCATTTTTGGGGTAAAACATAGAATTGTAATGAGAACAATCTCAATGAGGGAAAATTTGGTCAGAAACTAATGTGCACAAGAATAATGCAATATTTAAATCACTCAGGTTTCAAAGCCATATTTTCAAATGTAAAACTCATGAACACAATGCTTCTTTTTCGTAAGTCTTCCTTGAAGCAATGACATCCCATTTGCAACCACTGATTGTACAGAAAAAAAGAGGCATGAGCAATGGAGATGGGAAGAACATTACAGTACGGAAAAAAAAAATCATGAAATAATCTAGGAATAGAAAAGAGTGAAAAGTGCATAGTGATGCAAACTCATGCATATTCATGTATGATCAGAGATAGAGAAGGATACAAGAACGAGAAAATGACACAGCTTGCAAAGACATTAGATGATCATTTTGGATAGTGTGGAGTTACATACAACCCCTGGCATTGAGCTTGTTATGTAAGAAATAGTATATACTTTAATTGAGTCATATATCATTTTTTGAATCTTAGTGGCACAGCAGGAAGCCACATGAAATGCAAAATCAGGGATTACTGAATTTGCATCCTGAGCAACTATTTGTACATTTTCACTGTGCAAGCTTTTTGTTCTTTCTGTTCCCACATTTGTTCAGTTGTAATTTCCTACTTTCAAAGGTAGCTTTAACGAGCAGTTGAGAGACAGGACTTTAAGCAATAATCTTAAAATCAATCAACTATTACTAAATAAATATTGTTGGAAAATAATTATATGTAAGAACACATATAAAATAACAAAAATAGATATTTCATGATGAATTAAAGGACTCACCAAGTTGCTATTCTGCTCTTTCAGCTAAATTCAATTGACCATGACAGTGTCCACAGCCCAGCTGCTGATGAGCACTGATGAGTCAGAGTAACTGCCTGTACCTTAAGGCACCCTGGGCTGATTCATGCCTATTCAGTCGAGGCCCTCTCTCCAGAGCATTTCTGTGTCATGGTAATGCCCTGAACTGTGCTCATTCTGTAAGAGCCCCTCCTCTGGTTCCTGGAGTGTTTCTACTGTTTCAAGACTAGTCTGTCTGTCAATATATGATTCAATGTATGTTAACTGATCATGTAAGGTTTGGTCACTTGCTCTGTATCTCCCATTTCTAAATCTATATGGACTAAACTTCCTGATTCAAGATAGTTGTTTTGGAGAAATTATCCACAACAGTTGACTGGTATGGAAATCCAACAGTCTGCTGGTGTAAATATTAAAAGTTGCCTTCTTATCTCCTAGGTGCAAAGAATCTTCCTTTTGGTTTGGTTTGATTTGGCTTGGTTTAGGAAATTCCTCACAACAGTATGGCCCATTTCTTCAGTTTTACATTTTATATTTTTATGATATTCAACTAATATATTTTACCTCAAAACACTCAGCACACCTTTAGGAAACAAAGCATTTTTCATTATGTAAGGGAATAGTTCTGATAATTATTATCCCTAAAATTAACTTATTTGTAACTTGGGAAAAGGATATTTTCCCAGATGACCACTGGTCACCCACCACTTACAGCCCTCAAACCAGTGGAATCTGGAGTCAGCTGCAAGGGGAGCTGGGTCTCATGGTAGCAAAGCACACTTTGCAGTGCCACTGGTAGATGTCCTTACTCTGGGACACAGCTGACTTTTCCTTTTGGTAAGTGACCTCAGAGTTACAGGACAGGAAAAATGAGAAGAAGGCTGCATCCAAACACCTGCACTGGTATAATTATGAGATCTTCAAAAGGTATTTTCCTCAAAAGCTATGTTTGAGCATCTTTGCAAAGTTCAGGATAACTATTATAGATATTTACTGAAGCATGTACTCTTAACTGGTATAAATTAGTTACTACTTGTTTATTTGCTACAATAGAATCTTAGATCCTCCCAAGTAGAAATAAGAAAATAATTAGAATTATTTGACGAGAGTTTCAGAAATAGCTATGAGCAAAAACCCCATTACCTCCCAATTGGTATTAGAAGCTTAACAGTACAGCAATTCATATAGAAGGAAAAATATTTCGGACTAAAGTAGAAATGCTTTTTATTTATTATGGTGGTCATTTGTACAACAAAAAGCTATACTCAACATTTTCTCCCAATTTGATTTTCCAGAACAAAGCAGACCACTACATTCTGGTTGAATTAGTTTTTATTTTAAAAGTTAAAAGGAAGTTTTGAAGGTTTTGAATTTTTTCACAATAAAGAGCTAATAAGTGTTTGAGGAAATCGTTATGTTCCCCTTGATTTTAACATTGTATCTTATGTACATGTGTTTAAAGATTTTGGTGTCTGCTTATTATGTTCAAATTTCATGTGTTAATTAAGTTTTCAAAAATTTAGAGAATTATTAATTTTAATATGTTAATCCTCAAACTAATAAATCTAAGTAGGTAAGAGAATGTTAAAAGTATAGATAGAGTGTCATGCATAACATTCTGGACAGGAAAATTTTTCCTAAATGAATGTTTCTTTTAAAAAATAATGTTTAAAAGTCTGCCTATTGCTTCCTCATCCCAATCTAGATTTGTGTTCTAAAGTCTAACACAAATTAGTGATTCCAACAGAGAGAGAAAAAAATCATAATTAGTTGCAATAGAGAATTGTTTTTAAATACAATTTGATTTAATGGTATATTAAACAAATTTATTTGAAGAGTATATGGCACTAAAAAATTAAAGAGCCCTTGTGTAGTTGAATTTCCAGATACACTACACATAAGGTGTTATTCTTTGTGGAAAAAAAAATCAGATACACTCAACTTGGTGCTTTTCCTATAAGATGTGATCCTAAATCGTATGTGTAGTAAGTTTATGTTTTTCAGAAACTGAACATCTGAGTAATCAAGATTTTCAGGCCCTTAATTAACCCAATTTATTTCAAATTCACCTTCAGTGAGTTGCTCTCTGTTTCTGGAGCCCATTCTGATAAGCATTCCAGAACAAACAGGGATTATGATCCGTCACACACGGCATGATTCATTTTTCCTTGGAGAAAAGGGGGCATTTCTCTTTTCTTAACTTGAATATTTAGGCATCTGTCTTAATCTAAGTACATATCCTAAGCAGAATGCACTTATCAAAGTTTGGGGAAGCAGTTTAAAACACTGGCTAAGGACACTGCTTAGAGTGACACCATGGACACAGCTCCTTGTATTTCTATCAGTGAAGATATTCCAGTGCTCATCTTCAGACTGAGTCGTGGTAATGCTAGACATGCTTGAGTGTCCACACTAAAGGTTGTTTGATTATCTGAAGGTTTCAGTTATCATAGTAATGATAAGTTAATAAGTAGAAGGCACCAGAATTTGACAAGTCTACCTAAAACAATTTTTATAAAGGTCAGAATGTAATGAGACCAAAAGAAATAATACATTTCTGATGGAGATAAACTAGCAAAGAAACATGCATGAGATTCCACTGAAATTAGCTGTGAGATAAGCAATAGATTGTAAGGGAAACAAAAAGGAAAAGTTTTACTAGCATTGAAAGATTTTCTGAAAAAAGCACACATTTTCAAAGAAACAGGTTATATTGCTAGAATCATTAAGAATTCTACATTGCCCCACAGGAGGTAAAGGAAGAAGAGTTGGCAAAAAGTCTGGAAGAATACTGTGTTTTTTCTAATGTGCAAATGTAATTATACTATGTTGGTTTAGACACATTACTGGATCCATATTAATAATGAAATCTCAAAATAGTAAACAACATCTTATACTTGATTTACTGACTCAACTTGTACTCTCCATATGATGCTCCTTCTACTTGTTAAGATATTTTAATTGAATCAATCATCCAAACAATTTTCCCACTGAAAAAGTAAACTAAGTGAAGAATGAGTCATAATATGTAATTATGGTCATAATAGGTCAATTTCAGCAATATAATGGAAATTAATTCATTTAAACAAAGAATATAGAAAGGATCCATGTTGTCAATGAAAACAAAAGGAGAAAAAGAAAAGCCATGTGTGGCACTATTACTGGCATAGTTCAATAAATTCCTTGGTTTACTGAATTTCGTATCTTAAGAGCAAAATGCCTTAATTATTACAAGTATTTTTAAATTATATATATATATATATATATATATTTTTTTTTTTTTTTTTTTTTTTTCTTGATACTAGAAATTGAGCTTAGTACCTTACACTTGCCAGGCAGGCACTATGTTGCTGAGCTATATCGCAGGCCCTGAACATAATTAAATAGATAATAATTTAATGAAATCTCAGTGATTTGCTAATTATAGAAAGAATGATATACTACTTTCTATTTTTATTCCATATAATAATGATATGAAATGCAGTTATCCTAATACTGTATCAAAAGAAATACCAAGTGCATTGCTTTCTATTGTGACTAATATTTTCAGATAAAAGGAATAAAATCTAAGAGAATTTCCAACACAGTTATGGGAGACAAGTATTTATAAACATTGGGTCTAAAATAAGTGTGTGTATACCTGGTAATTTTGCACTTGGAAGATAGAAAATATGGAATAAATTCAAAGTTTAACCTTATATTTTAGGAAGGCTGCCACCTAGTCAACCAGCTAAGATTTTAGAGCTTCTGAGGGAAACAAAATGCTACTTTAGGTCTCCTGGGAACACATTCTGTGACAGTAAGAGAAAAACAAAAACAAAAACAAATGTGCTATAGACTGTGCACCAGAAGAACAACCTTACTTCGTAAACCCGAAGCATCAGATAGATCACTGTATTTTGGGATGACATGAAAAAGAAATTCAGAAAGAATAAATTTAAAATCATTTTTCTTCAATAAAATTTGAGGCTTCTGTGATGTTTATCTCATTTATTATTGAAACAAATTAAGAAAACAATATTAAAATTCTGTATTACTGTAGGCAGCACTAAAACTATTAACAAAATTTATGACCTAGTTGAATATTAGTACTTCTTTACTGATGCAAAGTTTAAGTACAGTTTCAGGAAGATTTATTCATCCTAAATTATAGTGCTAAAGTTTTGTAAGGTAATATTGTGGGATTTTCCAGATTTAACTGTCATCTCACTTCTTTTCAAAGTTGGTTTAAATTAAATTGCCTTAAAATCTCTCTATACAACATGATTCTATCCCTATAAGTCAAATAGAAAAAACCTCATGGGATCATCTCCAACAGCTCTCTAGCATCTCCAACAGCTTACTCACTGATGGGTATCCCAGGACTGAACACATGCACATCTGGATCAGGCTTCCCTTCTGCTCCATGGACATGGTGGCTGTGGTGGGGAATGTGACCATCTTGACTGTGGTGAGAACAGAAGAAGCCTCCACGAGCCCATGTTCCTCTTTCTGTGCAAGCTGTCAGTCACTGACCTCATCCTCTCCACATCCACCTTGGTAGAATGCTCGGTCTCTCTGACTTAGAGCCCATGACATTTCCTTTAATACCTGCCTGCCTCAAATGTTCTTCATCCACAACTTTGCTGCCATAAAATTAGACTTCTTCCTGGCCATGACCATCGGCTGCTATGTGGCCATCTGTGACCCACTGCATCATGCCATGATTCTCATGCACAGTTGCCTTGCCAAAATGGGGACTACTGTGTTATTGCATGGAGCAGCCTTCTTTACCCCACACTGCATCATCCTCACGCAGCTGCCCTACTGCAGACATCATGTCATTTCTCACACCTACTGTTAGTGCATGGCTGGTGAAGCTGGCTTGTGTTGAAACAGGAACCACCAAACTTTACAGCCTCACTGTAGCTTTTTCCATTCGTTCCAGTGACTTATTCTTCATTGCATTCTCTTATGTTCTCAAACTTCTTGCAGTCTTTCATCTCCATTCTTGGAAAGTGAGTCTGAAAGCTCTAGGAACATGTGGCTCCCATGTCTGTGTCATCCTCCTTTTCTACTCCACTGCAGCCCTTTCCATCTTAACCCATCGAATTGGCCACAATGTGCCCCATGTTCACATTGCAAACATGTACCTTCTGTTGCCTCCCTTTCTAAGCCTCATTGTTTATGACTGAGACCATGTTCTCAGTCTCTGAGGGTCTTAGTTTCCTGATTTTGCTGAAATTGCATGATAGTAACAACATGGGAAAAACTGAAGGCAAGTAACTAATCCTTTATAATTGACGTTGTTTCCCACTGAAATGAGATATCCATTAGATTTTAAAGGAGTAACTATCAAAACCAGAAATTCTTGAATTCTATCACAACTATTTAATCCAGATGTAAAAGCATATGCTGCCTGAGTTTTGGGGAGCTTACTCAGAACTTAAGGAATAATAACTGAGTTTCTCCTTTTGTTTTTTGCTGGTACTTATCTATTGGACAATAGAATTGTGAATTATTTCAAGAAAAGAATGATTCAGAAAGGAAAATAGCTCAAGAAATTTTCAAACATATGATAGAAATATTAATGATCACTCTCAGTATTCTACAACAAAATTTATACATCTTGAGTTGACTTCTGAATATGTTACACAATTTTTGTAAATGTTTGTGAGAAAGGACAAGCATGGTAACTTCTCAAATTTCTGATGTGATAGAAATAGGCACAAAAAATCGGTTTAGTTGCATTAAGGACTTGTTTCTTTCCATTTTGAGTAAGTTACTACAGAGACATAAACAAGCATTCATGTGATGTTGTGTCTAGTATTGGATTTTTATTGCACTTGTTCTCTTCTATATTTACTTCTCCTGGGCTTATTTTCCCAGGTTCACCAGTTGGAGCTTTTTTTTTTTTTTTTTTTTTTTTTTTTTTTTTTTTCTATCTCTTACCATGTTTCTGGTTTCTTTCAGACTGGTGTGTCCTGGGGCTCCCTGGCCCTCTCTGTATTGCTTAGGGTCTTTCCCAAGAGTACTGACTGGAATTTTTGCTGCCCTCCCCAATTTGCTGTTATCTGAAGTACATGTAGGGATGTAGGGGCAGTGCAGGCTAGCCTTGAGCCTCTGTGCCAGTCAGTCCTCCAGTTAGGCTGTATCTTGTGAATGTCACAGAGTCATGACCATTTTGTATCTGCTTATTGGGTCCCAACCAGAGGTATAGTTCAGCCCCAGCAGACCCTGCCAGTTCTCTCTGCACCATGGGTGGCTGACTGATGTCACTTCAGTGCCTGTCTCTGCCCAAGTCCAAGTTGTCCTCCACCAGACTCTCTGTACCAGGGGCAACTATCTGATGTCACCATGGCACCAAGTTCTACCCAACTGCAAGATGTCCTCCACCAGTCCTCTCTGTGTTACTGACACCACCGTGGCACCAGTCTCTGCCCAATTCCAAGATGTCCTCCAGCCAGCGACAGCAGCCATGAACCCAGTCTCTAGCAATCACCCAGAATCAGTCTTCCTCTTGGGTCCACTGCACACTATGCCACGTGTCTTCATGGCATTCCCAGCAAGCATGGATTGGTCAGAAAACTGTGCAGTGTCCGGCTTCAGAGCATAGGAACTTCTTGCAGTATCCTCTGGTGTGCCCAGGTGGCTCTGGCTGCTTCACAGTGCCCCAGGTCCCAATTTCCAGCAGTCGCTGAGAGCCAATATGGGTCTTTGCCTTGGATCAGCTGCTCACTGCGCCGTGTCCTCCCATTAAGGGGCCAGAATTCACTAACTCCCGTTATTGGCAGCTGAGGCCTCAGCATGAACATGGATCCTCCGGGTGCGCCTAGTATAGCATGGAACAGGGTTCAGTGAGCATCTCAGGCTTCAAGTCTCTACCTGCATTTTTCCTTCCTCTTCCTAGTTTTATTTTTCCCTTTGGTTACCGCCTTGGTTAATAAGAATCATTATCCATTCATCTGGCCTTCTCCATGTTGCCATATTCTAGCATCTGATCTGATTCTTCCACAGAGACTCTGCATGCTGCCCCCTAGCAAGCTGCCATTTTTCTCCATCCCTTCTAATGTTATGCTTTTATAGAAATAGCAGAATTGTTTGTGACAGAAAATGAAATTTAGAAAAAATAATAAATTATATTCAAAAAAATTAATGATAAAAATGCAAAGCTAGTTTTATATGTACATTATTGAAATTATGTAAAAGTTAGCATGCTTTCATGGACAGCACTAAGGAAATTATATAATAGCTATTGAGATTTCAACATAGTTAAATAGAAGAGTCACATTTAGCTACTGAAAGAAAATCAACTAAAAACACAAGTAACTAGAGAAGTGGAGGGATGTACATTCTGATGCCCAAATCAGTTTGAAATAAGAGAATTGTAGATCAAACAAAATGTGAACATGATGCTTAACAAAACTTGAAGCCGCCCTCAGAGCTGCCAGTGTGGCTGCCACCTGCACACCTAACAAGAACCACCACTGTGGGAAGTTTCCAAAAATCTGATGGGCTGCAGCCATGTGACTAAATCAAGCCACACATGATAGATCTGAGATATAAGGCCCCTTGCCCATTTTGCCTTCAACCACACAGAGGACACTGCACATGCAGTGGACAATCTATTGTATTGTTGTGTGTTTATTAGCGGAGGTGGTAAATTAGTGAGAAGAAAGCATGAACCTTCCTGCCCTGAGTACTGTGGCTTGAGACAGAGATGCAGATGGATGGAATTTAAACAGCCTTGGGTTACTGCAGAGCAAGAAGTAGGAGGGCAGCACTATGTCTACTGGAAAGGAGATTGAAGAGGGAGTTACCATCCTTGGACTGTCCCTGCAGCAGTGACAGCTGCCCTCATACTGTGACAATGTGACAGCTACATGAAGGACAGAGAGTGAATAGAAGAGGGGGTGCCAGGACTAAGGACCAACTATAGACTGGACTGGGAGCAGCACCTGACTGCCTCAGTGTAAGGTGCCACAGCAGCTGGGAGGTGATGCAGAGAGAGGTTAGGGTAAGGAGATGTGGTTAGGCCATGGAGTGACATGGAAAGTTGATAGTTGAAACCTGTCCCAGTCCCCACATCTGGATACTGACATCAGCCCATTTCCAGCACTAATCCTGCTTCAGGCTTACTGAGCTCTGACTAAGACAGGACACTGCACGGGACTGTAAGCATCAGAAGAATTTTATTGGCCTTCCTTTCTTCCTTCTTTCCTTCTTTTACTTCTTTCTTTCTTTCTTTCTTTCTTTCTTCTCTCTTTCTCTCTCTACTGTCTTTCCTTGTTTACTTCATCTTTTTTTGGTTGGTTAGACTTTTGCTTTTATTGCCTATTTGTTCTGTGCATCTTTACTCTCTCCTCTAATAAGTTTCTTGATTTTCTAAATATTTTTCATGTGAATGAACCCTGACTCTTTCTGGTTTGTTTTGATATACTCCTGGTTTATCTTTCATTCTTTTCCTCCTGTCCTCCACTCCAATTTCCCAAAGCTTTAACAATCATTCTTTATCCTCTGGCCTTGCTTCTTCTATACTGCTGTTCATTTACTCTGTTTTGATACCTCTCTCTTTTAAAATCCCCCATGCACAAAGGGGAAAATCACTGAATTACTAAGGAGAAATTAATTGCATATATATGTCTGGTTTATGTTGAATATTGTTATATACCTGTAGATCTTGTTCCTATGGATAAAGGAACCAAATTAGCATTAATACAGTAATAGTTTGCCAGTTTCTAGGCTGTGATTAGTGCTATTGTTATTGCTAATTGTACTAATTGTGTGTCACACCAGTCTAATTTTTTTTTCTTCTTCTGTTTTTTAAATTTTGATTTAAATTAAAAAACAAGATTTCAAAACAAGGTAATAGGAGAATAACAATGGTTAATGCATTATGTGTTGTTATCTTCAAAGTTTTTATTCAGAGTGGAATATAAAGACATGAAAAATTATCCAAAATATATTAGCACAAATCTTTTCCTTTAATGATCTAAGAGAAATTATTAATATAACTATATTTATTATCATATACTTATTTTCCCTTTTTTTCCCCTCCTTTTCTCCTTTCCCCATCCTAGTTTCTCTTTCTTTTTGGACAATTTCTTCCAATTTCACAATATCTATTGTACATTTTTTATCTTATTTGCTATTTCAGTTTTTTATACTATGCAGACAATACTATGTTTACACGTGGGAGCCTGATTTATTTCACTTATGAGTATGGCCTCAGGTTGTATCCATTTGCCTATAAAATTCCCAAGTTTATCCTTTATGCCTCTGTAGTAATTCATTGTATAAAATGACCAGTTTTTTATGCATTACAGTCCCACTACTATTTTCATCAGTTGTTCTCCCTTACGACACTGTGATTGACTGGATTCATACTCACCACCATTGACCACTGTCAAAGGACAGAGTATGAAGCAAAATAGCAACTTTTCTTTCCTAAAAAAATGTGAACATAGGAACTTGGGGACAGACAAAATGATCAAAAACCACCTACACTTAGAAGACATCTCTGAACAATAGACATTTCCTGAGGAAGCCACATTACTAGTATAGAAGTATTTACCATGTGACATTTATATTCATCAACACAGAAATTTATCTTTAAAAATAAAAATGACAAGATGCAGAACCAAGGTACAACCCCAGACCTCCAGCTCATCGATGATGAATTCAGGGGACAAAGAGATAGAGGAAACTGACAGCCACCTACATGAATTTTTTTGAAATGATAGCTGCAAACAAAAAGTAGGAGTTAGTGAGATTATAGAGACAATCAGATTGCAAGTAATTTCTCAAATAAAGAATGGGCAAGCACAACGAAAGACTTAGTCAATCTAGAGTAAATGCAGATAAAAAATAGAAGAGTCTAGGAAAATGATGGAAATCATGAACACATAACATAGGAAGAAATAGAACTGATGAAACAGATTCAAATGGATACCTAAGAGGTTAAAAATTCCATTGAAAATATTTGAGACAAATGAACTAAACCAAACACAAATCATCAGATCTAGAAGACAGGAGTGTGATTAGTTACCACACAAAGAAAGGTGTATTAAAAATAGCAAGGGACCATGAAAAATCAGCTCAATGACTCCAAGATGATGGAAAGAAAAGCAACAGAATTTTGCTCAGAGCCAATGAGAAAGCAGGAGACAGTGCAAACATTGTAAAAAGAAAACTATTCACCAGAGGTAAAGATAGAAAAATTCCCAAATATGGAAAAAGAATTTGACATACAACTAAGTGAAGCTTGAAGAAACCTATTAGTCATAACCAAAAAAAAAAAAAAAAAAAAAAAAAAGTTACACAAGTAATACAATAATCAAGATTCCAAAAATTCAGTATAAGAACAGAATATTAAAAGCTGCTAGAGAAAAGCAACAAACCTCCTATTAAGGAAATTGCATTAGAATCACAGCAGACTTCTCATCGCAAACTCTTAAGCCAAGTAGAGCCGGGAGAAAAGTATTTTAGTTCCTGAAAAAATACAACCATCAACCCAGACTGATGTGCTCTGCAAAACTGACTTGCAAAATCAGTGGAGAAATAAGACACTTCCATGACAAAGACCAACTGAAGAAATTCATGACCAAAAAAGCAGCTATTCAAAATTTTCTGAAAGATATTTTACAAAGAGATAATGAAGAACACAATTCCAAGAAAATCAGTGGAAAGAGGCCATCAGGTGCTTCAAGCAATTCAACAGAGAAGAAAGGGAACCAAGAACAGAAAAACAATACCAATATATATCAATTATAACAATCAATGTAAATGGGCTTAATTCACAAGTCAAAGAAACAGATTGGCAGAATGCATGAAAATGGAAGGTCTAACTATAAGGAACATTCAAGAACCATGTAAATGAAAACAAAAAATTCATAGTCTTAAAATCAAAGGAAACAAAATAATACTCCATGTGATATGGACCTGGAAATAAACACATTCTAACTGAAAATAAAATGAACTGTAAACCAAGACACATCAAAAGTGACAAAGTCACTACGTACTTCTTGAGTAAAAACTACAAAAGAAAGAGATAACATAACTACACCAAATGCAAGTATACACAACTATATAAAACAAATATTAACAGGTATGAAAATTTAAAAAAAATCACTAATACAGCTGTAATGGAGTATATTAGTATCCCATTTTCACAAAGAGACATCAACTGGACAAAATCTTCAACAAAGAAATATAAGAGCTAAACTAAACCTATATAAATAAATAGATTTAGTACATTTTTGCAGTGCACACCACAACATCAAAATACACATTCTTATCCTCTGTGCATGGGATGCTTACAAAATAGATCTCATACTAATCTGTAGTAAATGCAAAGTGAATAGGTAAATACAACGAAAGTGAAATATTTCACACACATTGTAGATCATAGAGCAATGAAACTGGAAATCAATGGCAACAGAAACCACAAAAACTTCATGAACATATGGAAATTAAATAACTACCTACGGAACAACCAATGAGTCACAGATGAAATGAAAGAAGAAATTAAACAGTATCTATAAGTAAATAATAATGCTGATACAGCATACTAGAATACATGGGACACAATGAAAGCAATTCTAAGAGGGTAATTTATATGGTGAAGTCTCACTGAAGGCAAAAAAAAAAAAATTAGCTCAACTTGGTGTTGAACTTCAGACTTCTAGAAAAAGAACAAGTCAATCCAAAAGCTCACATGAAGTAAAAAATTGTAAGGAGCAAAGTCAAAATTAATGCATTTAAGGTGAAGAAAACAATGTAAAGAATCAGAGAATTGGAGAGTTACACCTTTTTTAATTTTTTTTTTAAAGGAAAAAGAGAAAAACACAAAACAAAACAAAGCGGTGTAAGGGTACACGTAATACAGAACTACAAAAAAAAAAAAAAAAAAAAAAAAAACCAGTAAGAAATCACCAGTTAATAGAGTACATATTATCATCTTAGAAATATTTGCTCAAATCACAGTATCAAAGAATACAAAGTGGACATTCAAACAGAGAGATTGCAAACAGCTGTGTTCAATGATCCAACCAAAAACATTAATATGGTCAGCCATTTAACACCCATAAACACACTTGCTGTTGTATCCTTTAGAGCTGTTTTTTTTTCCCCTCTATTTTTTACAACAAAATTTACACATTTTGGGTTTTATTACTCCTTAATTCTTATTACTTTTTTGGGGGAGAGAGAATAAAGTCAAATATGGCAAAACAAAGCTGTCAGTCAAAACCAAGGATAGACATAGCACATGATGTAAAACAGAGTACAAGGTTATCAACAATGGTTATCAACGATGTCTCTTGTTTCCTTAAAAAGAATTGTCTATCTCATTAGATATTAAAAAGTTGAACAAAACAGTAGAGAACAAGACCAATAAAACTTAGGCATTGTAAACATTACAGGACTTCCAAAGGAGACAATAGTCAAACCAGAATGGGCATCATAGTGAATCTTATTGCCTTCAAAGTAGTTGCCTATACCCTCAAACTTGATACTATCATACAGAATGGAACAGATTCTAATCAGTCAAAACAAGATCGTGGGAGTAATACATGACTTCAATACAAGTTAATAGGAAATCAAAAAAAGTTACTATTATATATCCGGCTATTTTTTTTTAAATTTTCCCCTTAATTAAAACAAACATAAGAAATAAATAAATATTTTTTTAAAGAATAAGGGAGAGATTGAGATAAAACAGGACATAACAATATAACAATACAGGTCAAAGCATGACTGTTTAGCAACCTAGTACTTCACCACCAAGTAACCCGACTTAATATAGTTACCATAGTGTCTGTCTTTTTCCTTGAAATATTTGAATAAAACTTCATATACTATAGCTTCAAATATTTCCATATCAAGAAACCCACAATAAAGCCTTTCCAATTAATAAGTGAAAACTTTATAAGGCTTGAAGGCCACATAATGGGGAATCATGATTACCACATATTTTTTTATATTTGAATCATTACTTACATTAGGGAAACTATTCGGTATTCACACATGCGAGATTGATTTATTTCACTTATGAGTATGATCTCAAGCTGTGCCCATTTATTGATAAATATCTCAATGTGATCCTTCTTTATAGCTGAATAATACTCCACTGTATAGAAATACCACAACTTTTTTTATCCTTTCCTCAGTTGATGGACACTTGGGATGTTTCCAAGATATAGCGATTACAAATTGTGCTGCTATAAACATAGGTGCACATATATCACTGTAGCATGATGCTTTCATTTCTTCTGGGAATATGACTAGAAGTGGAATAGTTGGAATAAATGGGATTTCCAATCCCAACTTTTTGAGAAATCTCCAGACAGACCTCCACAAATGCTGTACCAATCTACACTCCCACCAACAGTGCCGGAGAGTTCCTTTTTCCCCACAGTCTCTCCAGCATTTGCTGTTATTGGTTTTCTTGCTCCTGGCCATTAATTCAGGAGTGAGATGGTATCTCAGTGTGGTTTTAATTTGCATTTCTTTAATGACCAATGATGATGAACATTTTTTCATGTATTTATTTGCCATTTGCATTTCTTCATCTGAGAAGTGCGTATTCATCTCAGATGCCAATTTTTGGATTGGATCTTTGAATTTTGGGGGTCTGAGTTTTTTTTTTTTTAATTCTTTATATGTTTTAGACAATAGTCTCTTGTCTGAGAGAGAGTTCACTAAAATCTTTTCCCAGTTTGTGGGTTTTCTTTTCAATATGCTGGAGATTTCTTTTGACATGCAGAAACTTTTTAATAAGAAGTGGTCCCAGTTATAGATTCTGGGAAGTATTTCCTGTGCAGTTTGAGTCCTGTTCATGAATTCTCTACCTATTCCTATATCTTCAAGGATTCTACTCAATTTGTCTTCCAATAGATTTAGTGTTTCTGTTTTAATATTCAGATCTTTGACCCATTTAGATTTTAATTTAGTAAATGGTGATAGACATGGGTCTAGCTTTAATTTTTGGCAAATGGAGAGCCAGTTTTTCCGGCACCATTTATTAAAGAGACTGTCGTTCTTCCAGTGAACCTGCTTGGCTCCTTTATCAAAGATACGGTGGTTGAGTGTGTTTGTAGTTGTGGTTGTATCTTCGAATCTATTCCATTGATCTTCAGCTCTGTTTTGATTTCAATACCATGTTGATTTTACTACTGTTGCTATGTAGTATAACTTCAAGTCAGGGTTTGTGATGCCTCCTGCCTTGCCTTTGCTGCTTAGAATTGCCTTTGCTATTGTAGGTCTCTTCTGGTTCCAGATGAAATTTAGGAGTGATTTCTCTAGATCTGTAAGGTATGTTGACGGTATTTCTATTGGGATTGCATTGAATCTGTACAACAGTTTTGGGATAATGGCCATCTTCACAATGTTTGTTCTTCCTATCCATGAGCAAGGGATGTCTTTTCATTTTCTGAGATCATCCTCAATTTCCTTTCTCAGTGTATTATAATTTTCACTGTATAAGTCTTTCACTTCTTTCATAAGAGTAATTTCTAAATATTTCAATTTTTTTGCTTGCTAATGTGAAGAGTGCAGTTTCTCTTATTTCCCTCTCTGTGATTTTGTTGTTCGTGTATAGGAATGCTATTGATTTCTGAGTATTGATTTTGTATCCAGCCACATTACTGAATTTATTTATTGTATCTAAGTGTCTTTCAATGGAGTTTATGGGGTTTTCTATGTAGAGTATCATGTCATCTGCAAATAATGATAATTTAACTTCTTTTTTTCCTATCTTTACCCCTTTCATTTCTCTTTCTTGCCTAATTGCTTTGGCTAGTACTTTCAGTACTATATTAAATAGGAGTGGTGATAAAGGACATCCTTGTTTTGTGCCTGATTTTAAACTAAAGGCTTTCAATTTTTGCCCATTTAGTATGATGCTGGCTGTTGGTTTGTCATAAATGGCCTTTATTATATTGAGGTAAAGACCATCTATTCCAATTTTCTGTAAAGTTCTTATCATGAATAAATGCTGGACCTCATCGGAGGCTTTTTCTGCATCTATAGAAATGATCATGTGATTCTTATTTTTGGCTTTATTGATATGGTGGATTACATTTATTGATTTGCGTATGTTGAACCATCCTTTCATTCCTGGGATGAATCCCACTTGGTCATGGTGTATAATCTTCTTGATGATTTGCTGCATCCTATTTGCGAATATTTTATTAAGGATTTTTGCATCTGTGTTCATTAGGGAGATTGGTCTACAGTTCTCTTTTTTAGTTGGGTCTTTCTCAGGTTTTGGTACTAGAGTAATATTTGCTTCCAGGAATGACTTAGGAAGCATTACTTCCCTTTCAATTTCATTGAATAGTTTGAGGAGTATTGGCATTAGGTCTTCTTTGTATTTCTTCTAGAATTCTTCAGTGAATCCATCTGGGCCTGGGCTCTTCTTGGTGGGTAAGGCCTTAATTACATTTTCAATTTCATTAACAGAGATTGGGTTATTCAACAGTTTTTACATCCCCTTGATCTAGCTTTGGTACTTCATATGCTTCTAAGAATCTGTCTATTTCTTCTGTGTTATCAAACTTTTGAGAGTAGAGTTTTTCGAAATAGGTGTTGATGATCTTCTGTATTTCCAATGGGTCTGTAGTGATTTCACCTTTTTCATTTCTTATTGCATGAATTTGAGCTTTTTCTTCCCTTTTTTAAATAAGGTTGTCTAGGGGCTTATCGATTTTATTTATTCTTTCAAAGAACCAACTCTTTGAGTTGTTGATTCTTTGGATTGTTTTCTTAGTCTCTATTGCATTGATTTCTGCTCTGATTTTTATAATTTCCTCTCTTCTTTTGGCTTTGGGCTTGACTTGATCTTCTTGTTCTAGCTGTTTGAGGTGTAGCATCAAGTTATTTATTTGTATTTGTTCTGTTTTCCTGATGTGGGAACTCAGTGCAATAAATTTTCCTCTCAGGATGGCTTTCATTGCATCCCACAGATTCTGGTAAGTTGTATCTGCATTTTCATTTTCTTTTAGGTATTGTTTAATTTCTTCTGTGACTCACTGATTATTCAAGAGTGTGTTATTCAGTTTCCATGTGCTTGCGGGATTTTTGCAGTATCTTTTATCATTAATTTCTAATTTCAGAGCGCTATGATCCAATAACATGCAAGGGATGATTTCAACTCTTCTGCATTTGTTTAAATATGTTCTGTGAGCTAATGTATGGTCTATTTTAGAGAATGATCCATGTACTGCTGAGAAGAATGTGTATTCTGGTGTTGTTGTGTGGAACATTATGTATATGTCTATCAAACCCATTTGTTCACAGGTGTGATTCAGTTCTGTTTTTTCTTTGCTCATTTTCTGTCTGGTTGATCTGTCCCTTGGTGACAGTGGCGTATGAAGGTCTCCTGTTATACTTGTGTTACTGATAATTTGAGTTTTCATTTCTGTTAATAATTGTTTTATATAACTGGGTGCTCTGGTGTTTGGTGCATATATATTTAAGATAGTTATCTCTTACTCTTGGAGTTTTCCCCTAATGAGTATGGAGTGACCTTCTTTGTCCTTTATGGTCATTGTTGGTTTAAAGTTCACGTTGTCTGCAAACAGAATGGCTACTCCTGCCTTTTTTTGGATTCCTGCTGTATGAAGTGTTGTTTTCCATCCTTTGATTTTCAGTCTGTGAGTATCCTTCTGGGTTGGATGGGTTTCCTGTAAACAGCATATGGTTGGATTTTGTTTCTTGATCCATTCTGCTAGTCTGTTTCTTTTGATTGGTTCATTGAGACCGTTTACATTAATCGTTATTTCTGTTAAATGCTGGTTTATTGTTGGAATGTTATCTCTCTGCTGTTGCATCTTTATCTTTCTGTTCTGTTTAATTATCTGCTTTGCTTAGTGGTTTTTTCCTTTGTGTATCTAAACTGTCTTTCAATATTTTTGTAGGGTTGGTTTGGTGTTCATGAAGTTCTTCAGCTATTCTTTGTCATCGAAGTATCATATTTCACCATCAATTTTGAATGATAGTTTAGCAGGATATATCAGTCTAGGTTGGAAATCATTTTGCTTTAGGATCTGGAATACTTCACTCCATGCTCTTCTTGACTTTATTGTGTGTGCTGAGAAGTCTGCTGTGATTCTGATAGGTTTTCCTTTACAAGTGATCTGTCTTTTCTCTCTGATGGCTTTTAATTATCTCTTCTTGTGTTGGATTTGTGGGATGGTGATTATTATATGTCTGGGTGTAGTTTTATTTTGGTTATGACTATTTGGAGTTCTATATGCTTCACTGATCATGATGTCGGTTTCTGATCTCATGCTTGGGAAATTTTCAGGTATTACTTCTCTAAATATCCTCTTGACATGCTTTATGTTGTCTCCTTCTGTTTCATTAATCCCTATCATTCTTATGTTATTCTTCTTTGCATCATCTTGTAGTTGTTGAATTGTTGTTTCCTGATTCCTTGTTATTTTTAAAAGATCTTTCCTTTCCTGTTCACTAGCTGCAATATTGTCTTCAAGGTCTGAAATTCTATCTTCACTTTCATTAAGGCAGTTTTTACAACTTTCAGTGGAATTTTTTATTTCCTGTATATCTCTGTGCATCTGCATTATGTATTCTGTTTGTTCTTATATTGCTCGTCTAGGGATTCTATCTTTTTGTTTATTTACTCCAATATTTTATCTGTGTCTTCTTTAGATATATTCAGAATTTCTTTCATTTCTTTTATCATTTCTCCTTTTATCTGGGAGATTATTTCGAGTTTGAATTTCTTTAAAGCTTCCTGGAGTTGCTTGTCAATTCCAGTAGCTATTGTGTCCAATGTTTGAGGTGAATGACATATATTTTCTTCTATATACGTTTCTCCCAGGGTTTCTTGAGATGGGCTGAAAGTTTGAGGTTGTAATTTAGTCTTTTGTTTTGTCATTTTCCTATATTTCTGTGTTTCAAGTGTTATTTGAAAGCTTCCTCAGGATCTGTTGAAAATCCCCTTCTATGTTTGAAGCTACTGAGACTCTGGCCCCATGCTACCCCAAGCCACTGGGCCTGCAGAATCAATGGCCCTCCTCTGCCTGCTCAGAACACGCAGTTCCAGACAAGCTGGGCCTCAGCGACACTGTGCGCCCACCTGCCCCTGGGAAGCTCTACAACTCTCCAATCGCAGCCAGTATGTGGAGGCAGATGTAGATGCCTCCAACCCACCTCTCCACTTCACTGCACCAGGGAGCCTGGAGGGTCTGGAACAGTATGAGATTTAGGCAGAGTGCGCTGAGCACTCACCACAGTCCGTGGTGCCTCAGGAACCTGTGATCCCTCCCTGCCTGCTGAGACGTCCACAGTTCTCCAGACATACAGGGAGGCAGATGCAGGCGCCCCAGATTCGCCCAGCCCCTCCTCTGCACACTGATGGCTAGGCACGGCAGTCTGAAACAGCAGAGTTACATCTTTGAATGATGAAATAAAATTGATAAAACCTTCGCCTATTTTATCAAAAAAGGTTAAAAAAAAGAGAGACTCAAATTCATGTAATGAGGAAAGAAACAGGTGCAATCAAAATGAATACATCAAAAATCCAGAAAGTGGATATTTACTTCAAGAACATTTATTCTAATAAGATGGAAAACACAGAAGAAATGGGAAGATTCCCAGATACATATGAATTACTAAAGCTGAAGCAATGAGATAAAAATTCTAAGTAATGCAACATTAGGAAATGAAATTGAAAGTGTAATTAAAAATTACCAACAAATAAAAGCTCAGATATTGATAGACTGAGAATTCTATAACACATTTAGTCAAAATCTAATTCCATTATTCATCAAACTTTTCAATAAAAATGAAAGTAAAACAATACTCACTAAGTCACTCCTGTAAGCAACTGTTATCCTGGTACCAAAATCAGAGAAGGGCTCAACTAAAAACAAAATGCCTAATGAATATAGATACAAAAATACTCAATAAAATACTGAAAAAAGGAATACCACAAATCATTAAACATATTATGCATTATGACTAAGGTGGTCTCATCCTAGGGATGCAGAATGGTTTGACATATGCAAATTAATAAATGTAAAATACAATATTAATGAACGAAGGACAAAAAACATGATTATCACCATAGATACAGAAAAGGATTTTGACAAAATCCCACATCCTTTCATGTTAAAAACACTAAAGGATATTGGAATATAAGGTATTTATCTCAATCTGATAAAAGCCATGTATGAAAACATAACAACCAAATTGTATTAAATTTACAACAATTGAATATTTTCACTCTAAAATCAAGAACAAGATATGGATGCACACAATCACCGTTCCTGCTTGATCTAGTTCTTCAAACATCAGCCAGAACAATTATACAACACAAAGAAATAAAAGGAATAAGAACAAAAAAAAACCCCAAAAAGTTAAATTATCATTATTTGTAGATGACATAATATTCTACATAGAAGACTCCAACAATTCCACCAAAAGAATTCTATGTTTAATAATCATTTTTGGTTGAGTAGCTGGATACAGCAAGTCAGCATGCAAAAATCAATTGCCTTCTGGGAAATAAATTCTTTCACAATAGCATTATGAAAAATAAAATACTTAGGGATTAGTTTCAAAAAGAAGGTAAAAGTTTTTCCCCTTAATTAAAACTAACATAAGAAATAACTAAATAATTTTTTAAAGAATAAGGGAGAGATTGAGATAAAACAGGACATAACAATATAACAATACAGGTCATAGCATGACTGTTTCAGCAACCTAGTACTTCACCACCAAATAACCCGACTTAATAGTAATTATAGTCTGTCTTTTTTCCTTGAAATATTTGAATAAAACTTCATATACTATAGCTTCAAATATTTCCATATCAAGAAGCCCAGAATAAAGCCTTTCCAATTAATAAGTGAAAACTTTATAAGGCTTGAAGGCCACATAATGGGGAATCATGATTACCACATATTTTTATACATTTGAATCATTACTTACATTAGGGAAACTATTCGGTATTCACACATGCGAGATTGATTTATTTCACTTATGAGTATGGTCTCAAGCTGCGCCCATTTATTGATAAATATCTCAATGTGATCCTTCTTTATAGCTGAATAATACTCCATTGTATAGAAATACCACAACTTTCAGCAAGTGTGTTTAGGGGTGTTAAATAGCTGATGATATTAATGTTTTTGGTTGGATCATTGAACACAACTGTTTGCAGTCTCACTGTTTGAATGCCCACTTTGTATTCTTTGATACTATGATTTGAGTAACTATTTCTAAGATGATAATATGTAATCTATTAACTGGTGATTTCTTACTGTCTTTTTTTTTTTTTTTTTGTAGTTCTGTATTACGTGTACCCTTACACCACTTTGTTTTGTTCTGTGTTTTTCTCTTTTTCCTTTTAAATAAAATTTTAAAAAAAGGTAAAAGATCATACAATGAGTGCTATAGTACTATATAAAAGGAGATTGAGGAGGACATCAGAAATGAAAGTACATCTTGTGCTTTTGGGAAAGGAGAACTAACATAGTGAAAATGACCTTACTGCCAAAATTGTTATACAGATGTAGTGTAACCTCAATCAATACCATTAGCATATGTATCCGAATTATAGAAAACATTCCTTAAATTCATTTGAAATACAAAGAGACCTGGAATAGCAAATTCTACTTTGGGCAACACAGGCAAAGCAAGGGGCATCAAAATAATCCCTAACGTGAAATTATACTATAGCAGTACTGTTATATAAACAGCATGGTACTAGAAAAATGAAGAGAGTGAAGATCAATGAAACAGATGAGAGGATGCATAGAAACTCAAAGAATACTTAGTCACTTCATTTTTGACAAAGAGGCCAAGTACTTTCAATAGAAGTAACACAGCCTCTTTAAAAACTGGTTCTGGAAAAAGTGACTTTCCATATGCCATAGACTAAAACTAGTCTCTCTCCATACCCCAAAATAAAATCAATAATGATAAAAGATCTAAATGCTAAATCAGAATCAATAAACTTGTTGGAAGAGAGGTCAAGTAGAACTCTTGAAGAGAGGGCAAAGATTTCATGAATAAAATCCTGATCACACTGGAACTATTATAAGAAATCAACATCTGGGGTCTCATTAAAAAGCTTTTTGCACAGCAAAAGAAATCACCAGCAGAATCAAGGACAACACATGTAATGGGAAAAAAAATAGCCAATTGTTGCAAATGTTGTGGCACATTTGAAGGATCAACTGCAGGGACTGAGAATAAGGCAAACAAGCTTTATTACACAGCTGATGACTCCCAACACAGAATTTGGAATGCCAACTCCTGGCATTCCACATCAAAATGGTTGGCTACATATTACACAGGGAATGATTTCTAGGGCTGAGAGTAGCTGGACATTTTCTTGTTTGACCTGGATGTTGGTGATGTGGACCGGGACTAGGTGAAGTTATAGAAAGGGTTTTATTTTCTGAAATGAGGTCATTTAGGGCAAAGTCTTCCAGTCTCATGGCTGCATGCTTCAGAGGGGCAGGCAGAAAAAAGGGCTGTGGAGCTAAAATGGAGTCGTACCTAAAATGGTGTTGCTACTGCTTGATTCATTCAAAGACTAACACCTATAACATATAAAGAAATCCAGCGTATCCTGTCTTTCAAAATTTAAAAACCCAAAAAATGGGTATCTGAAAAGAATAGATACTTATCACATGAAGATCTACAAATGGCCATAAATACATGAAAAAATGTTCACGGACATTGATATTTCTAGGGATGCAAATTAAAACAATAGTGAGATCCCATCTCATTCTAGAAACAGTATCTATTATCTAAAAATCAACCAATAACCAATGCTGGAGGGGTTGTAGGGAATGCTGGTGGGGTTGTTGGTGGTAGTGTAGTTTTTTTAACAACTGGAGAAACGAGTGTGGAGATCGCTTAAGATGTATGATTCAAGGTCCAATTTGACCCAGCTATTCCCCTCTGGGTATCTTCCTGGAATAATTCATGCTATGATGATATATGCACATTATTTTTAGAGCAGCACACTTCTAATAGCTAAATCTTGGGAACAAAATATTCACAGTGAAAGAATGGATTAAAAAAACGTGTGTTTTTATGAAATGGAGTACTACCTAGTCATAAATAAGATAAACTTGAGACATTTCTAGGTTAAACAGATGAACTTTGTGACCAAACTCTTAAGTGAAATGAACTGGACACACATGTCACATTGTCTTTCTGTTGTGAAAAATTGAAAGTGTAAACCAGGTAAAAATATGTAGTAGACAGATTTTGAAATATGATGAAATTGTTTAAAAGAGAAAGGGAACTAAGGAGAGGGTGGGGGAAGGGAAGGAAGGGAAATTTTTTAAAAAATGAGAAAATAAGGATAAATTGGCAGCAAAGCTTTGTAAATCAAGAGACAAAGGGCAATTGAAGTGAGGCGATGGAAATGAGAAAAAAAGAAGAATCAAGATATACCATGTGCAGGTTTCCTCATGATGAATGTGATCAATACGCATATATAAATTATCCTAATCAACTTAATTTTAAAAGGTTGTCAAAATGACTGCATCTGGTCTTTTCAAATGTTGATAAAAATGAAGCTACTAAAAAGCTGTGATGATTACAGATGTGAGAGAAAGGAAGCAACTACAGCAATGTAGTTCATGAGCAAGGCTGGACTTGTTACACAAGTAGAGAAGTTGTTTTCCATTAAGCATAGGCAGTTCATGCGCAGTAACAAGAAATTGGTTGAGGTGCATGAGTTCAAGTCAGTTAACTTAGTATCGGTGTCGATAGCATCTTCTGATTCTTTTTGTCTCTCAAGAGTATTGAAGCTACACAAGAAACAATAGGTAAAGAGTATATAGAATTTTGAATTCAGAAAACGTAAGAAACAGTTTCCATGAGATGAATATAAATGATGGGGCTCAGGAATTACATCATGGTATAGTGATTGTGAATTTAAAGTGAGACCCATCAGCTCGCTTGTGGGAGACAATTTTCCCCAGCCACATATTCGCTTCCCTACATTTTTATACACACATCAAAAGCATCTCCACTTTACTTCAATTCATGGAGTAGTGTGACCACATGTTTTAATTTGAGAATTTTTACACAATTATTTAAATTTAAATTTAATGTATTATGTTACTGATGTAGTTCATTTTTAATCTGATTAGTATCTTTTATTTTTCAGTAGAGAGCAAAAATGTAAAAAGGATAAATAGTATTCTAGAATGAAAATTTTGAACCATTAAAATTCTCTTATTTGGAAATTTCAAGGGAAATGTTTTCATATATGTATGAACTACCACTTTCTAACATCCGCCTATCCTAAAAATGACTCCAATTTATTAAGTCTTATTCCCTTTAGAAAATCAAATAAATAAATCAATAGCAATAAAATTTTATTTGGTTTGTTTTCTCAAGGGTTGAGTGATAATGTTTTTCAATTTTTTAATCAAAGAGAATCAAACAAAAATATGGAGAAAAAAGGGGAAAAAAATACAGAATTACAGAAAAATAAACAGTAAGAAATCACCAGTTGAAAAGTTACATATTGTCATCTTAGAAATAGTTGTTCAGGTTACAAAATTAAAGTATGTAAAGTGACATTCAAATAGTAACACTTCCAACACTTCTGCTCAATGATCCAACAAAAACTTAGTAATATGGTTATCAGTCCCATACACTTGTTTTTTATCTTAAAGAGGCTAAGATTAAACATATCAAAACAGAACAAAACAGTTCAAAAAGAAACAGTTTAAAGAAATACAGGTTTCAAAGCAAGTCCACTGGAGAGCTTCACAGTCTATCTTATTGTCTCTAGTTTTCTTCCAACTTCCAAATGGTTATCCCCATCTTTGCACACATTGAATACATACTGCATAGTATAGAACTAACCAAATCATTACAGGATGATGAGGCTTTTTTAGGTCTTCAAGATCTGACATTGGGGAAGACAATAATAACTACTATAGTGTCCCTCATTCTCTTTATAATAGCTGTCCTTGTCTTTATGTATGCTGAAATTGAACTTGAGAGACTAGACTAATATCACTCTGAACAGTGAATAATAGTATTGTTATATTTTATATCATAATGTTACAGAATTAACATTGGGTTTCTTAGTGTCTCTTTTTTATTTCTTTGTCTATTTTTTTTTTTTAATCAGTACCAGGGTTCGAACTGACTAAACACACTTGCAATGCAGGCACTTATGCCGCTAAACTAAATCCCCAGCCCCCAGTATCTCTTCTTCAGAGTATCTGTTCATTACATCTTGCATTATATAAGCTGTTTCCATAAAGAGTTTAAAAAAAATTCTTCCCATGTGTGAATTTGTACATGTATATCTGTCCTCTCTGTATTAAAGGGAAAAACCAAATCATAACACTGCAAAACAATTTCCTAGCAAAACATGCAATGAAAAAGACACACAGACCACAATATTAGGTGATCTACCATAGTTACTGTGCTTTCTCTTGTTATTTTCAGTAGACTTGTCTACATCATCAGGCTTAATGTAGGTAAGCATAGTATTACATAGCTATTTTTTATAAAAATAAACTTTGAAAACATTGTAGTACTTGAGAGCGGTTAACAATCAAAACCAGTATGGATATCGTTTACATCTTTTCATTTTCATCTAGAGTAGTTTCATCTACAGTAGTTGCCTCTACTTTTAAACTTGATACTATCAAGCATACCAAGTTTGAATAAAATTAGCCGAGGCAAAGCTTCGGTCTACTAATCCAGATAAAAATAAAATCAGGCAGAGTAAGACAATGTAAGAAATACAGGGTTTTGGTTTAAGTTAGTAGCCTTCTTTACCCCACACCCCATCTTTCTCAAGCAGCTGCCCTACTGCAGAATTCGCGACATTGCTCACATCTACTGTGAGGTCATGACTGTGGTGAAGCTGGCTTTTGTGGACACAAGAGAACCCAAGCATCACAGCCTCAGTGTAGCCTCTGTCATTGGTTCCAGTGATGGATTTTTCATTGCATTGTCTTATGTTCTCATCCTCCGTGCAGTCTTTCGTTTCCCTTCAAGGGAAGCAAGTCTGAAAGCTCTGGGAACATGTGGCTCTCCATGTCTGTGTCATCCTCATTTTCTAGTCCATGGCTGTGTTTACCTTCCTGATTCACCAGTTTGGCCACAATGTGGTCCCAAATTCACATCTTCATTGCCAATATGTACTTTCTGGTGCTAACTTTCCTGAACTCCATTGTTTATGCTATGTTGACAAAGAAAATTGGAGACCATGTGCTTGGTTTCATATGAGTAAATGCTACTTGCTTCTGATGTCAGTTTTTGCAGATAGTCAATAATAGGAAGAATGTAGGAATTAATCTCCTGATAAATGATATCAATTCTTGTGAAATCAGGGCTTTTATGGAATTTTAATGAGAAGAATGACTGCAAAGAAAGTATTTCCCCATGTCTAATTAATTTATCTAGTGTAATAGTTTTATATGCACTTGAATTTTAGAGCATGAGATTTAAACTTCATGAATGGAAAGTTAATCCCCTTTTGCTCCTCACCATTATCATACTGCTATGTGATGGAGCATCATAATTTCATTAACATTAATACATGCTTGAAACATGAAACAAACTGATAAAAAACTTGAAAAAGAAATGAAGAAACTCCAATATTAAAGTTAGTGAGCTCTTCTAATATTTTCCAAATAAAATAAAACTGATTTAGTAGCCTCTGAATATATCAAAGTTTTGAATATGTTCTTCCGAATGGATCACAGAGCAAGTTGTAAAGCTTCAAAGTGAAATGATTTAGCCAACACTAATCAAGATAATACAGATTTAAATTTTCAATTGTTTGTAGAATATTTTCTTTCCAGCAAGAGCATCATGCTATTTTTTGTGTTTTTTACTGTAATTGAAAGTTGGCTTCTTTAGACTTTTATTAAGTGATCTCTCAAATACTGAGATGAGTTTGTCCTCACACCATGTAAGCCTATCTTGCATGATTAAAATCTCAAGGTATTATGCTTTTTTATTTTGCTAGGGATAGTAGTCTATCATTTTAATTAACTGCTTACTTTCTGAAGTTGTATGTTTGAGGAAAGAGTAAAGATAAATTTATCAAAAGGAAAATAAATAGACTCTTATTCTTTAACTGACCTAATTCTTCCCATCAAATGATTGGATCATATAGTGTGGAACGTGATCCAGAAAGAATTAGGGAAATACATGATGAATTTCTTTATACTAATGTTATATTTATAGTAATTTACAATTTTTAAATTATGTTTTTTTTTTCTTTTTTGCTTTATGTGCTTTTGTATTCAATCCCAGAGGACTATTTCCACACTTTACAGTGTAAATTTTACACCGATGTTTACAAAACACCAGATCTTATTACTATGATAAGCATGTACTCACCTTTGAAATCACAGTTATCATCGTAATCTACCTATCATCTATCTAGACATAATATCAAGATATACAGAATGTCTAGATAGATATAATATCTAAGTAGATAGGTATATATATATATATATATATATATATATATATATATATATAGTATGTCCTGGCTTTTGTCATAATCATGCAAGTCTATAATAGCAAATAAAACATTTATGAATTATTTTTCCGTCTTGCATCTCTCTAGCCCAAAGTATTTTTTCCCACTGATGAAAACTCACACTGCTTTTACACAATGTTTTTTTCGCATCCTCACATCTTGTCTGGAATTCTGCTCTCTCCTCTCTTTCCTGTGGATAACTGATAATTTTTAGATATAACTTATTTAAAATCTTCTGCCTTATATGGACAATTAAATTTTTCACAAACCCTACTGACTAAAAATTCTCCCTACCTCTTAATAGGCCTTGATTGTTCAGTTAATTTTTATTATAGAGGTTAAACCAGCATGGTCAAAAGATAAGAGCTAAAATTTACTGTTCATGGTGTGCCAAATTCTGTATACTCATGCAAGATTTGCTGCCATCGATAAAGTGATGATTATAGTGTATCTTTCCCAACAATGTAAGTGTGAAAATATGCCACAGAGCAAGCCTTTAATATATAGTAATTAGTTAAAAATGTAAGCATAAATTTGCATTCTTACTACATTTTAATGTGTCATATAATGTCATATACCTTATATATGTTAAAAAAAAATATATATATATATATAATATAGCCAGTCTGATTTAAGAATGAGGAATTTGAGCTCACAAAGTTTAAGTAACTTCTTCAAGGTCAAGTATTAAAACTCCTATTGAGATAAAAATTGTAATTAACACATGTGAATTAAAATCATATATATTGTAACGCTATTCAATGAGGTATTAAAGGAAAAATGAAAGGACACTGGGGCAGCTCCCTCATAGGATGGAGTAGAGTACCACCCTCGGAGCTGTGGAACATTGGTACTATTGCCACCATGTTTACTCTTTCCTAATGATGGTTTGTGCAATGAGGACCTCAAGTTGTACTAAATTTTTTATGTGGTGCTACCATTAATTATGAAGTTCAGTTATGTTTTCTGATAAATCAAGGTTTTTCATGTATTGGGTGTGGAAATATGAACTACAAAGTTAAAACTTACAGATTATCTATTGTCCATGAGTTGAAATTGTTCAACAAATTTAAAAATAACAACAAGCTTAATCTTGAAAAACTCTCCATTAAATTCTATTTGACAGAGAAATATCAGGTGTTTTGTATATTTAGTACCAATATTTATGTAGGTACTAGGTTGTGATAGTCTCTGAAGAAAACTAAGCAAATAGTACTGTTTGCTTCAGGGGATTACATTCTGGAGGAGGGGGGATAATGAACCAAATGTCTAAGTGCATTTTTTATGGGATAGTAAATGTTATTAAGGAATTTTTTTTAAAGGGACCTGACAGTGAGGTTTTGATCTATGCTGGAGAAACAGGGAAAATTTCTTTCAAAATGACAGCTGAATGAGTGGAAGATGGAGTTACCTAGCAGGTGAAAGACAAAGCGGTTGTGGAAATGGGGTGGTGATGTTGCATTGAATGAGAACTAGATGTATGAACAAATGTGAAACTTAAAACAGAACAGGGTGCAGTATCCTAAAACAACCAAAGGAACCCACTTTGTAGCCTGAAGAAGACAGTGAACTGAAGAGTTGGGTAGTAGGCAGGTCTGGAGTGGACACATAAGTTTGTTCAAATTTATCCTAAAAATAAGAAAAAAAATGATAGTTGCATGCATGGGAATGATCTGATCAGATTAATCTGATTTTATTCCACTCTAAGATCAACAAGATATCTAATTTTTGAGACAATATGGATGAACGTGGAAGACATTGTACTAAGTGAAATGAATCAAACACAAAAAGAAACATACTTGCATAACATTTTTTTACCAACTAGAAATAAAATATAGAACACATAAAAACAGAGAGTAGACAGGTTGTTGCCAAAGACATGGAAGGCGATGTAGAGAAGTGGATCAGAGTGTGCAAAAGATAAATCTAGACATCTAATGAACACAGTGAAGAGAATAGTTGACAGTGTGTTACTGTAGGCTGTAGATTTGCTAATTTTGTAGATATTAAATGCTTCTCATATAAAAAGTGTCACTTTCTAGGATGACATATTTTCTTAATGGAGTATCCATTTCACTACCCATTTTAAAGTGTCCTGGTTTGCATTGTAACTATGCAAAATACAAACATATGATGTGTCCATAAAAGTCAACTTCTGTGATATAGTGCTGAAAAATGGGAAAAATGAATAAAATATGTGTTTTAGAAAACATTTTGTTGGAACATATGATAAACATTGAATCTAGGCTGTCACAACTGCAATAGAAATTATTTAATGGATTTGAGTAACCTGAATATACTTTAAGGTTGCTGGCTCACTGGAGACTCTAATAAACCCCCAAATCAAATAGTCATCACTGATGTTTGTCTTTGGCAATGAGTTTCTAGCCTAGAGTTCATGAAAAACATGATGAAAAACATTATTTAGTGGTTTTGTGTCCAAGCACATTTGCTTGTAGATAAATATTTGAGGGTCTAACATTTACCAGGAATTTGATGCATTAGGATAAACAGAGTCCCAGTTAATATCTTCAAGACGTTTGCATCTCACCAATTTCTATAAAAAATCATTATGAATATTTTTTCTTCCTCCATTTAGTGTCCTAAAAATTTAGCTCTCTTTTTCTTAATGACAAAAGATTTCTAAATTTCAGTCTCAGTTAAAACGTTTACTTGGAGGGTGTTTATTGTCTCCAGGTCCTCTTTACTTTTATGTTTATTTTCTTTGCATTTATGAGGATCTCACCCTAAAATGTTCCTAATTAAATCTGTGTATATTAAACTTAGTACTATATTTCTAGGTAATTTGTGGATTTGAATAGCATCAAAGATTTCAAGATGCTTTTATGATTTTCTTATGGAAGACTGAAGTTCATTAAAAATCAAAATGATTGGGTGGATTGATTTTGAAAAAAAGTTAATGTCTACATAATTGTAGCCACAAGCAACCGTGTCTTGAGTTTAATCCCCCTTCCTGCTCCAGCACTCTATTTTATTCTAAATGATTCACTATTCTCTGCTTCTCTCTCTGGAGTTCTTAAACCATACCATCAAGCCTCCCACAGCATCCCTATATTGAGCATAACTGTGTTGTCATTACCAATGCTATCCTCAAAGATTGACTTTAGGATTTGTCCCTAAGAATATCCAAGCTAAGAACAACACTTTTCTAACAGAAGAGAGATCACGCAAGACTCAGGAGGGCATAGCCAGCCAGCCATATATCTGTCTCAAGCTTAAACAACAGGCAGTTATGGACAGAGAAAAATCTTCAAGTGGACTCTGCTAGTCTCAGACTCAGTGTGACCTATATGTAGGCAGAACTCAAGGAAAATAGAAATATCAAGAAAAGAAAAGCAGTAGACTCCCCTGGGATTAAAAAACAAAAGAAAAAGAAGAAATTCTCAAATATTTTCAAACACTGCAACACAAACACTTTTATGGCTGTGGTTAGGGTTCTGTAATTATTAATGATGAGCGGTGTTCTTTAGAAAACAACAAGTATATTTCTAATATTAATGCTTGTGGATGATGTCTTTGGTTATAGTTAATATTGATATGTTTCATTTGTTAATTGCTCCTGATAGCTTGGAAAAGGAGATCTTGACTTATTACTTGACATTTCAATAATATATGAATACATTATCACATGTAATATTTTCATCTGCAGTATAGTGATTAAATATTAATATGTGACCATTTGATCTCCATACAAAAAACTAGACAAGAAATTCTGTTTATGCAAGGCAATTTTTTTTTTTTCTGTTTGGAAACAGGTCTTTGTAATAGGATCCTTTCATCTATTAAACTACAATATACATATTACATTTTAGCAACCTTTCCTTGTTGACAGTATTTGTTTTCGTAAAGCAAGCAATGAATCAAAACTATCAAGGAGAAAATGATCAGAATATTTAAATCTTGTTTCTTAAGACATTGATTCTATTCACTATACTAACCAGAATTCAATTCACAAAACAATGAATTAAACATATATTTTATCACACTTATACTTTGCATTTCACAGAAAATCAAGAAAACTTGGATTTGGAGAACACCAAAACATTTAAAGACCGTGCTACCAAAACTACTGGGAATAAATTGTAGATTTATAAGCTTTACAATCTATGCCTCTTCCAATTATTTTGTTTGAGGAAATGAGACTTATAACCTTAAGATATTTACTTAGATGTCATATTAGGGCTCCATGCACTGCTCTGATGATTTCCCGATTTTTAATGTAGCAAAATACTTTTCAGGATAACTACTTAACAATAATTTCCAGTGTGCTTTTCACCAAATGCTATTGAAATATGAAATGATTTTACTTGGATGATAGTTTGTGACATGTACGCTACAATAGTAGTTCAGTAGGTATGTCATCCTGTTCTGTGCTACTACATATCTAGCAAAAGCTGCATTCTCACTGTATACAATATAAGTCTAAATTTTGTTTACTTTAAAACTGTAACTTTTGGCTAATATAAAAACATAATTATTTAGGAGAAACTTAAAATTATGCACTGACTTTAAAAATAAATTGAGAACATACTAAATTAAGAACTGATGTTAAATTTGCAAATATTTAAATAAAATGAATAATAATACAAATTAATCAATAAGTAAAACTAATATTATGTTAATATTAGCACTACTATATTCAGTGTTTGAGTAACTGTGTTATAGTTTCCTTTACTTAAGCTTTTAGTAATGTTTTTCATTTTCTATGATAGTGTTCATAAAATATGATACAGCCGAAATATTTTTAAATAGGTCTATAAATAGTGAAAGTTAACCAATTATGTGACTGAACATCTTCAGCCATCTTGACTACAGCCATGTGCTCACAGTAATAATGGGAAATAACCAGAGAGCAGAAAAGTTTCAGTTGTTTCAATAAAATGGGTAAAATTCCAGCCAATACTGTTGCCTGGATTGCCACGATCAGTACCACTCGAACTAGAAATAAAGGTGTGAGGATGGCTGTGGCCCTCAAAGGATCACAGATGGCAATGTAGCAGTCAAAGTCCATGGCCAGGATGATGCCAGACTCCATGCCCTGCAAGGCATGAACCAAGAAGAGCTGGGTGAGACAAGCATCAAAAGTCATGGAACTAGAACCAAACCAGAAAATGGCCAACATCTTAGGAGCGATGGCTACACAAAGACCTAGGTCAGTAGCTGCCAATACTGCTAGGAAGATATACATCAGTTGGTGTAAACTGCATTCTATAGGGATAACAAGTAGCAATAAAATGTTCCCCAGCAGAACCAGCAGGCACAGGCCAAAGAAAGAAAATCCAATCCAAAACTTCACATTGTCTAGGCCAGGGATACCAATCAGGGTCACCATCCTTGAATTCAGGTTTGACATACTGGTGCCTAGTCAGAGATAACTTACAAATGGGATAGAAAAGAGCTCTGCCCTCATTTTTCCTCTCAGAACATGTAAATATGGATGGAAATTTGATCCCTGTGACTCTACATCTTTAGGTACCAACTTAATTCAATATCAGAATAGAGCTCTTATTTATCTATTTAAAAAATAAAGTTGATATTTATGGACGAGGAATGAAATCCAATGTTCATTCCTAAGATGCTGTTTAAATGGAGACTATGGTTTTAAGAGCACTGATTCTGCTAGTCTTCTCATTAGGTTTCAAAGATGGAAATCTGAACTTTCATCCATGTCCCTCTGGGAACTTCAGTCACAATAAAGATTAGAGTAAATTCCTCTGTGATAACTGAAGTCATAGTACAGGTCCTCAGTCCCACAAACTGTTTCCATCAACTCAAACTTCAGAATGTTCAGACTGTGCAGTTTTGCTCAATCTTCCTATATTCTCATGCTCCAGCTGTAAAATACATATTTTCCCAGTTTAATAATTGACTGCCAAATCAATTGAAGAGTTTTCTCCTTTAGGTGATATTGATTGAATTATTTATGGACCGGTCAATTTTTCAGGTTCCTGTAGGAATTTTTCTAGTTGATTCTGTTGTCAGTAGTGACTGTTTTGGACGCATAGTTATTATTGTATCATGAGTATTAGCCGAATGGAATGAAAAGTGATCTAAATACTTAGAGATCTGAAAAGAAAGGAAGGTTGAAAATAAATAAGGGGCAGTAAACTGGATTAACATGCAGACCAAAATACCTAGCTTATTGGATAAGCCCTATGGATCAATCACATTTAGGTCATCACTGCAAAGATAAGGACTATAATGGATCTCAGTGCGACCTAGGTGCTTTTTTCCATTTTAATTTTAATTGGAAGTGAAAATAACTCCTGATACTTTGGATACACTGCCTCACTTCACATCTACCCCACACTTCTGATCATTTTTATATTTTGCTTCACCTCTTTCTTTGGAAAACCACCAAATAAAACTTAAAACAACATTATCTATAATCACATTTAAGTAAGGTTTCTCCTGGAAAATTCCACAAGCTTAAAACCATTCAAATTTTGTGCCACAATATTAACTGAAGACATCAACTGACTAAGGAATATTTCTTTGAATGTGACTTTTTTTCCTCTGACAGGAAACTGGAAGGAAAAGTTTTGTAAAATTACAGGAAAAAACGGAACAATTCACAGCCAGTGTTTACAGTCAGTGTTAACGTAGTAACACATGTGAATAAAGTTAGATATCAAATATGTTTTAATAGTTAATGGACAATGGGGAACCTTGCTTTATGAGGCTATATAGTGACATACATCAACAAATTAAGGCCAGTGTAATAGACAGAGATCAAAATAAATAGACGTTATATAAATAAGTTCCTTTTATATCAGTATGAAATGAGGTTAGGTAGAAGAACTGATAAATTCCCTAAAACTAATGGATTCTATAGATCAATGCATCTTGTTAGTGACATAAACTGTTAAATGCAAGACCTTGTACCGCTGCAGAAGGAAAATAGTTTGGAGATCATGTATTTGCCATTTTTTTGGTAATCCAACGAGAAATATAAGTAAAAATTAGCTCTAATACCATCATAATAGCTAATAATTAAACAATTTCATTAATTCTCTTCTATATAGTATAGTATATAGAAACACAGGATATAAATTTAGAAATATAAAATCTACTACTAGATTTACTGTTTTCCTCATTATAATGAGATTATGATACCAATTAATTCGTTAGATTATGAGACGGACTAATTAACACTATATATGGAGGTCAAGAAAATGAAGCCATCAATGCCTGGTAGCAAATGCTTGTCAGAAATACCAAGAATTTCTCAGAAAACAGAAACACTACTGCTTTCTTGCAGAAATATCAAATAAATACACAAAGAGCAAAAACTTTCTGAAGAAAGAATTGGTTAAAAACTTCATGATAAGATGTATTTTCCGCAGCTGAAGGACTTTGGCCAGCCAGGTCTGTAAGATCTGACACGTACGCAGAAATAGTGATCACTGTTGAGGCTGACACATAATGTCTCAGCCCTCTGCATATTTTGGTTAAGTAAACACATTGAATGTATTGAACTAATTTGGCCAGTATACCTGAAAAATAACCATGTCCCCTCTACAAAGCAATAGGAATATAATACATAGGAAGACTGATCTAAAAATTGCTTCGGTGACAAGAAATCTACTGTTATTTTGTGCAATTTAGCTTTACATCATAATCCAGTCAGAAAGTGTTTTTCCTGGTCTTGCAGTGGAAAATGACATAAATATAAGTAAATGAAGACAGGATAAAGCACAGAAAATGTATAAAAAATGTAAGACATTAATGACCCTAATACAGAAAACGTCAGATTTAAGAGAACGGAAAATCAGCTTAGGGTACTCTAGCCACTATAGCAATAGAATCACATAACAATGCTGTCACAGAGAGTAGAATATTTAATTTTATCATCTGTCAATATCATTCAAGCCTTCCTGTTTAAACACACACACACAGACACACACACACAGACACACACACACACACACACACACAACCTTGTAAACTCAGAGTATATCTTATTTAAAAAAATAATAAACCAAGCAATATTATAATCATTTTCATAAGAATTAAATTGGAATGAAATTCTTGTTTTGCTCTTGCTACTAATCAACAGCCTTTTTCTATTATGTTTTCTTCATAGTAATTAGAGTGATAGTTTTCATTACATTTGTTTCTCATCCATCTTTAAATGATGTGAATCTTTCTCATAAATTGTTCATAAAACAACCAAACAAACATCTAACATCTGAAAAAGAAACTGATCACGTTGTTACTGAGAAATACAGCTTTAAGATCATTCGATTTGCTACCTTTTGTACTCTCTATTAAAGATTCTTAGCTATATGCATTGCCATAACATCGATAAGAAACTTACCCAGATAAACAAATATCTGGCAGGAATATAAAATCAATAAAGGAAAATATATTTGCTGATGGATTTTAGAACCCAAAAGAAATTAAGAACTAAGCATCTTTCATCATTTGCCTGGAGCTCTTGTTTTCCTTTACTCTTCATAGAAGCTGAGGTGATCTCAGGAGGATGTTACTGACCTGGTCCCTGGAGAGGCCATCCCGCATTTGAGACCAGGCTCTGCAGAAGAAAACTCTCCCTACTTGAAGGCTCAAGGCCAGAAAAGATTTAGCTATTTTATCAGGAATAATGAGTATGGGAAATACCAAGTTATGGATCATTATCAGAGCATGATGATCTGAAATTATTTTTGAAGTGTGTGAAAAGAAAATCAGCGATAAAGAGAATTTGTATACTTACAAAACAAAAGACAGTTACTCTCTGCTGTAACTTTCAAGCCTATGGTGAGTTTAAAGTTGAAATAAACAAAATACATTTTGTACATATAATTTTACTATAGTTCTAACTCGTGAAGCTGCAATTACTACTACCACCACTGTGATCACAATAATTAAACTGTGAAACTGCTAAATACTTTGAAATTTCAAAACATAGGGTTAAAACAGTTCCATCTTCTTTGTGGCAAGATTCTTGTCACTTTGGTCCTTTTTAAAAATATTTTATTCATATATACTTTACCATAAAAATAATCCTGAGACATTTGCAGGTAAATGGATGTAATTTAAGAATTTGCTAACTAGTACACACATCTCATCTTAACCATATTTATTCCCCCTTCATCTCCCCGCTCCTCCCTGTTAACTCTAGATCTCCTTCTAATATGTATAAAAAACACTGCGCTGTCTCCTATCACCTCTCTTTTATTTTGCTCTTTAAAAAGTTTATTGTTGGATTTTCCCATGAATGAGAAACCTTCTAACCTTTAATCTTCTGTGTCTGATTTATTTGGCTTAGCATTATAGTACCAAGATACATCCTTCTTACTAAAACTGACTTCCATTTACTTTTTATGACCACTGTGGGTTAGGTCAAATAGAGAATATATTAATGTCTATTTCTATACCCTTTGAATCTTCCACTGTGACTAAGGAAATTGTTATTTGAAGTCAGAAAAGGTTTATTTCTTCTTGCCTTTTTACTACTTATCTGTTTGCCTTAGTGCATTTGTTTTTTATCTCAAACATATATGTATAAAATGTTTTGAAAATAGTTATTTCTTAATTTAGGCATAAAGGGTTCAACATTACCTAAAAAGTCTAGCAAAAGATTTATCATAGACTCTGACTTGAATTTCATTTAAGTCATCTTGAATTTGCTAACATTTTAGATATACTAGAACACCTGCATAGGTTTTTATGTCTTCAAACACATGTTTAACATTGTTAGTTGCAAAAAATAAAACAATTTTATCTCTACACAGATTTTATTTATTGTTTTCGTTGTCATGTTATTTTTGATTTGCTAAAATTCTGTTGCCATTTTGTTGTATATTTTTATAATGGATATAACTTTTAAATAAAATTAACATTTTAGAATCAAAACTGTTTTCCTGGTAAAATGAACTGGGAGCTACTGTACCACCCACATTTTCTAAAAGAGTTGTTTTGATAGTGAGTACTGTTTTTCCTTAAGTATTAGGTGTAATTCTCAAGGAAAGGGAACTTGCAGTTGTAAGTTTTAAGGGATTCTGTGTTATAGTAATACAGTAATTCTAATTTTATATTTGCATTTTTCAGTGCTTGAAATTGAAGTCCTTCAAGAATTGTAATCATTTTATTAAAATTGTTGATTCCATTTGCTCCATTTATGAACAATACTTAAAATTTGCTTCTATAAATAACTTTTTATGTCAATTACTTATGCTTTTCTTTCTCACTTTCTCTCTCCTTTGCCTGATAACTTGTCATGTATTTAATTGACTCCTATACAGTAATTACCTTTATCAGATTTGTCTTTATATATATTTATATATGTATATATATATATATGTATGTATATATATTACAATTAATTTTTCTATAACTTGCTCTGATTCAGGAATAAACAGGTTCTCTCTGTCTCATATATATATATATATATATATATATATATATATATATGTGTGTGTGTGTGTGTGTGTGTGTGTGTGTGTGTGTGTCTCAGAATATACCAATAAATAATGCACATTAATTTTAAGAACATGTAAAAGTGATGTTATAATTGGTCAAAAGTAAGCCATAACTTTATTCAAACCTTTAAACTTCTAAAAGTATGCCTTGATTGTACCAAAAATAAATTTGAAATTAATAACGAAGTTTATCAAAAACTCTTTAAATCTTTAGAAATAAAGTAGCACATATCTCAATAAGTTAAGAACTAGTTGGATAATCAGTAACTGAAGTTTCTTTAAGTAAAAGTAATTGCAAATTAAATGCAAAGAAATTAAAAAGCAATATAGATTAGAAGTGAAGTTTACTAGAAAAAATGCCAGCCTTCCTTCCTCCAAATACTATTTATGTAAACGTGGCCATCATTTTAGAAATGTCTTTAAGTTCCAGCATGACGATTTAAAATCCCAAGTATAAACCACGCAGAATCCAAACTATCATAATCTCTAAAAAATAATATAATCTTCTCGATGAGCATGAATATTTGACAGGTCACTGCTGGGATCCATGATTCAGAAGAAAATCTGGGCCACATGCTTATGAATTACCATTGCTACTCTTTACATTATTTCTTAAGGTATAAACAAACTACTCACAGCTGTATATATACTTACATAGAAAGCAGCAGAATAAAATTGTAAGTTACACATAGTAATTTCTAATGCATGTAAGAGAAATGTTATAATTAACCAAAACACAGATCCTAACTTACTGAAGTTACAGAAACATCTGCAAGTATTCCTTTAAACCAATGAATTTTAAGTTAAATTTAGTAATAATATTTACCTAAACCCTTAAGTATTTGCAAGTGTGTTACCATGTATCTCAGCACTTCATGAAATAGATCAGAATTCATAAATAACACTGACCTTAGTTTTATTTATTTTTTTGTTTAATTTAATTAATTAATTAATTTATTTATTTTATTGGTACCAGGGTTCGAACTCACGACTGCCTGCTTGTAAGGCAGGTGCTTATGCTGTTGAGCTAAAGCCTCAGCTCCTGACTTTAGTTTTAATTAAATAAGTTTTAAAATATAGAAAAAGTGAGATGCAGAAAAAATAAGTGATTATAAATAATTCGTAAATGAAAATATACATAGTCCAAAATTAGTTTAAATATTAATACAGAATGTTTAAATGCAATAAGTAGAAATATTGTAAATCAATTGAAAAGAAAGTAAAGAGAAAATAAAGAATTCTGACTCATTAGGTATTGAGACTAGTCTTTTTATATCCATTGGGCAACAAATTTGGAAATAAACGTTCTCATGTTCCACTGTGATGATTCAAAATAGCACAGCACATAGCTTCCATACTGTCACAGTCCTTAAAAATAATATGGCATTCTATTTGGCCAAGAGCATTCAATAGATCACTGCTGGGACCCATGACCCAAAAGAAAAATCTGGGCCATGCGCTTACGAATTACCATACTTTTTACCCCATACACAATAGGATTGAGAGCAGGTGGCAGCAGGAAGTAGATGGTGGACAGAAGAATGTTCGTTGAGGGAGCAACATGTTCAAAACGGTGGCTAAAGAAGGAAAAGAAAGCAAGAATGTAAAATTCAAGAAAAACAAATATATGAGCTGTGCAGTGTTAAATGCTTTGAGTCGTGCTTCCTTCTGGTGGAGAAGAAAAACAGCCTGAAGAATCAGGGCATAAGATATGAGGATAAAAATCATGTCAAATCCCAGAATGCTGAATCCCACAAAAAGACCGCATATCTTGTTGACTCTGACGTCTTCTGCAGCCAGCTTGACCACAGCCATGTGCTCACAGTAGCAGTGGGCGATGTGCACAGAGTGGAACACATGTAGCCTTTTGATGAGAATGGGAAGTAGTCCAACCAGTAGGACAGCTCTGATCACCACCACTCCCATCATACGCCCCAGGATGGAAGGTGTGAGGATGGACGTGTGTCTCAGAGGGTCACAGATGGCAATGTAGTGGCCAAAGGCCATTGCCAACAGAATTCCAGACTCCATTCCTTGCAAGGCATGAATAAAGAACAGCTGGGCTAGGCAAGCATCAAACACCATGGAACAAGATTGAAACCAGAAGATGGCAAACATCTTGGGAGCAATGGCTGCACAGAGTCCTATGTCGGTGGCTGCTAACACAGCCAGGAAGATGTACATACGCTGGTGTAAGCTGTGTTCTACAGAGATGCTGATCAGTAAAATTATGTTTTCCAGAAGTGCCACTAGACACATCCCAATAAAAGGGAACCCAATCCAAAACTGAGTGTGTTCTAGTCCAGGAATGCCAATCAAGTTTACAATTCTGGGGTTCAAATAGGACATGTTCCTGGGTTTTATAGAGGTTGATAATCTATCCTCCTGTAGGTGATTCTGAGTCCTGCATAAAACAATATGGATGGTAAGTGAAGTGCTCTGATTTTGTAGAAACATCATTGCCATGCAATTACTAGCTTTTTTAATTTTTGGCATTATATATTGAGGAAAGAATTCAATGCTTCTTGGCACTTTGGCCTGCTTACAGTGAGATTCTACAGTACTTTACATTAGAACAGATGCCAACAGTTTTGAAACCCCTTTTTACAACCATACAACAGACGAAAATCTAAAAATCTGAGTATTTCTGATTTAAATTGCTTTAAAGATACCAAGAGCAGTGATGTTTTTCAATTAGGGTAGATAAAATTAATAATCAGTCAGAAAGTAATTGTCTCATCAAAGAAGTCACCACAAAAAGTAGACCTCAAGACTGTGGCTGCAGGTACAGGGTAGAGCCACAACAGACAATCTTGCATACCTCTCTGAAGAATACATTGTCACTTGGGATTGTAGAGCAATTACTACACTTGGTCCATAGAAGCATCAGATACCCGGATGACTGACCAGAGCATCTGGCCCATTCCTACTCAAAAATGCTTTTGTTCTTTCCATGTACCTTTGCTGCCTGAACTCATTTCCCTGTTGGAACAATACAGGCTAGTTGGCTATCCAGTACTTATGGTTCTATAAATTGGTTGTAATTTGAACTATTCTGTAGCCATGATGTAAGTTTGTTGTATAAATTACCCCTAACAAAAGGCCTCAGAGACCCTTATTTAGGACCCCTCTTAGAAATGCAGGATCTATTTGTCTTATCCTTATTTCCAATAAAAGTCTTCCAATTTCTTTTTGTGGTTAATGAATTCATTCCTTGATGATATAAGACCTTGAGCTCAGTACATTTGACATCTAACACATCAGGAATTATATTTTCCTATATCACGCTAAGCTCTTTGGATCAATGTGCTTAAAAATCTTCCATTAGGTGGTTCTCTTCTGTCCACTTCTAGAAATCAATCCCATTTTGATACATTTAGAAATTTTCCTGTGAGCCTTGTCCCAGAAGAAATCTTGTTTCAGTCATCCTGTGTTAATTATGCCACTTCACTATTAATTGTCCCTTGGCTATTGGCATCTATTATCAAGTGGAATTTCTTGGCAGAGAATTTTAGTCATCTTGAGTACATTCATTCCCAAATTGAAATACTGAATAATTTCTTCCATCAATGCATGCCATTAAAAGAATTTGAAGAAGAAATATCCTTTCAGAGACATTCAGGGGAATTTGAAATATGAATTTGGAGTTAGTGTATTTGAAAGATGACTGCCACGGGGCATTTAATTAGTGGAATAGAAGATGTGCAAAAGAAAAACTGCTTTTGCTAGATTTAAGTACATTAAAATATTAAGATAATAAATTCAGAAAAATAAGCAATTTAAAACAAAAATATGTACAATCAAAATCAAAAACTACCTAGTTGATTTTGGATGAGATGACATATAGAGGTCCAATCAACTCAGGTGGTGAAAAAATAAGCAAAAGATAAGCATGTACCACAGACAAAAATCTATTTAGACTACAGCACACTGATAAGAATGTTAGCTAGCCAGCAAGTTTGCAAAGAGGAATTTTTCAGTCCCTGTGAGTACTGAGATTTTGGTAAAGCCTTGAGGATATGGAAAAAGGGTCTAGGAAGCAAATGTGATTATCTAAACAATGTCTTCTTCCAGTTCATTTACGTCCTGTAGGCTTTCCCAGCGCAAATGTGTTGTACTTAAAATCATGTATGTAATTGAAATTTCAAGAGAAAAGTTTCTCTACGTTACAGAAGATTTTTAGATTTAGGCGGGGAGGTTATAAGATAACAAAGTGACTATACACATCTTTTAGAGAAGATGAGTAGAATTCATTTATGTGTGCATCTTATATCACAAGTCTTGATTCTGCCTTATAAATACCTACAAAAAAAATAATGTCCTGGAGTTCAACTGTTAAGGGTAAGAACTCTTACCTTCTCAGTGGAAACCCTCTAGAGTTTAGACATGCTATGCAATTGTGTAGTAATTTAGTTTATTTATTATAAGTAGGTAGTTAGAGAAGTCTTAGGTAGGATGAGATGAATGAGTTATGCAAGCTTAAAAATGAAATAACCCAACCAGGTTAAAAAACAACTCCGATAGCTAAGCCAAATTTAGTGACGCGAGGTTTAAAATGAGAATATAGTGATAAAGACTCTTCCCTCCAAGAAGAAAACTATTGTCTAAAATATGGCAAATTAGCCTTTAATACCCCTTCCTGTACCCAGAATTGGCAAGAATATGTATACAAGATAATTAGTTTTCTTTTGGAACTCTTTTTAAATTGAACTCCCTTTCTGAGCTCTGTATATACATATAGGATCAAATCAGCCAGGATCGTGTATTGGACTTTATTCCCCTCTTTGTGGGTTAGAAATTTTTCTAATTATTTCTAATAAACACTGTCCTAAACAAATAGGTTGTACAAAATTAATTATTTCAAAAACTGTGTAGTGGAATTCGTGTGTGTGTGTGTGTGTGTGTGTGTGTGTGTGTAACTGTGTGTTACAAAAGCCTAAAAGTCAATGGATCAATAAAGTGCCTGAGTTGAGACCCCTTGGAAGGTGTCATTATCTTATTTATGTAAAAGAGTCCCTATTTTCTTTTTTAAATAACTTTATATAATATTATAATTGGCTATAGCTTAAATCCTGAAAACACTTTAAATATAATGAGTGACTACATTCCCTGTAGACAGAGACAAATTCATTTAAGAAAGGTTTATCTCCTTTTAGTTTCAATTTTATAAATCACTCCATAGGATTTAGAACTATTTTGAGTTTTAATCCAAGAATGTTGCTTCATATATAAACACTGACTCTAAATTCTGTAATAAAGAGGTTTCCTATGTTGTGGGGAAGAAAAAATAAACAAAACAAACCACACAAACCTGGGGAGGAAAAAAATAAACAAACCAAAGCAAACAAAAACAAAAACATAGCTAAGCAAAGCAAAGCAAAGCAAAGCAAAACAAAACAAAACCACCTTTTGAATAGCAGTGGAAATCTGCCTTTCTTTCAGAGGAAAATTTGTTGGAAATGTCAGTTGAGTGTCAGGTTACAGTTGACATGAAATATCTTTTTCAAAATCTAAAAAATTTTGTTTCACAATACTTACATAAGAAAAAAAGGTGAAATATTGCATTAACCTTATAATAACAATAATGAGCAAACTGTGGCAAAACCACCCCTGAATATGAATTAAGCAATAAATATTGTTGTAAGGAAAAAAAATTGTTGATACTTACATGTGGTATCTGGGTTATGTGGTGGTAAAATTGGAGAAGTAGTTGAACAATACTGATAAAAATGATAGTCCAGAAATGACAGATGCTGAAAGAAAAAAAGATACCTCTTAAGCTAAAATAGACCTTCAGTAATTGCCTTATTTTCTAAAGGCATTAACGGATAATATACTCACCACGCCATTGAATGATAATACTTTTTTCAAATCAGTTGCCTGGTGTTCAGCAAGATTTAAAATTAAGGGGCTGGGGATTTAGCTCAGTGGCATAAGCACCTGTCTTGTAAGCAGTCAGTCGTGAGTTCGATCCCTGGTACCGATAAAAAAAAAAAAAAAAAAAGATTTAAAATTAAGTATCAAAGACCAAAAGATTCCCGGGTCCCTACTGCTTAACACCAGCTTACCAATTATGAAATTACAACCTTTCCAGAGTCTACTTGTCCACAAATTAAAGACACTTACCTCACCATAATCACACTGTTTATGAAAGAGTTTCAGAAAAACTAACATATTCAATATACTGTAGTTCATGAATAGACTGGCATGGTAGTTTTTGAAAGTTTAGTATTTTCTCAAAGCAGAAACATGATGTGCAATGGAAATGAGTGGGAAAAAATAAAACCACTGGACATCAAATATAGAAATGAAAAAGATCCACGAGCAGAGGAAAGTTCTAGAACCAAAGAACTTCCTCCATTATCTTGTGGAACTTCTTCCAGCAAGTCATCAAGTAATTAGAATTGAGAGAAAAGACATCCTGTTTATAGAATTTTTTGAAATAAAAAGGAAAATTGCTCACAAAAAAATGCAACAATTCTGCTTAACTTTAGGAGGATTCAGTAATTTTTTGTTGAATTTACTTTCTTGACTCTTGTTTCTATAAAGGAAGTATGTGTGTGTGCTTGCGTGTTTGTGTGTGTGTATTTGTGTGTTATGGAAAGTTGAAAGTAAATGGATCATTAAACCTAATGATCTTTGCTATAAACTTGACAACTTTAGCTTTCTTAAAAGATACAAACTACTATCATGGAATAGGTGTTTTTATCCCTACTGACCAAGTAGGAAAGAACAAAAAGGCAAGCATGATCATACATGATTTCTAAATAAAGAAAGAGGGGGAAAAAAAGAATGAGCTGTTCAATAAAATATCAGATACTAAATCTTTTTAACACATATGATTTTGTCTTTTCCTTACTATTTACCCAAACTACCCAAACCCTTGCAACATTTATGGAGAAAGCAAGAGTACATTACTTCTACATTGTCTTTTTCATTATGAAAAATCAAGGAACATTAATTAGAATTCCTGTCATTATAATCTAGAAAGCTTGAAGATTTGCCTGTATCATTAGTTACTTGGCAAGCAGAAATTCAAGGATATATTAGCTAATTGTGTATAGACATATTTGAACTTAATTTCAACCCCTTAATTTTTGCACTGAACACAACATGTAGCAGCTTGTTTTTTGTTTCTTGGTTTGGCTTGGTGTTGTTGTTGTGGTTTGTTTTGGTTGCTGTTGCCATTGCTGTTATTGCTGTGTCTTGAGATGTCTCATCATGTAGTTTGGGCTGTCTTTGAACTTACAATTTAGCGCAGGCTAGTCTAGAACTCATGGCAATCTTCCTGTCTCAGTCTTCAGAGTGTTGGCATTACAGGCAGGTGCCACATGCCTTACTTTGTTTTGTTTTTAGTTTGAAGCTGTGTGTCACTAGTATGATCAATTCACTGAGTTTCCCAGGCTGCGCTTAAAGTCATGAGCATCACATAGGGTTGAGATTACAGGTGTGGGGCAACATGCCTGGCTCCCTTATCTTTTTAAAAATAATAATGATAAGCACATCAGAAAAAACAGGCAAAGAAGCCATTGAGAAAAACAAGATTTAAAACCTCTATTCTACTATTTTTTTTTTTTTCCCTAAAATACCTATCATCTCTCCTTGCTACCAATTTTACACTCACAGATTTACCTGGGGAAGTGAGCACTGGTCTGGCACATGAGGAAGTTGACAGTCTCAATTTGTTTTCACTCAAATGCTAACATTAAACAGACAGAGCCCTACATATGCTCACGTTACTACCACTGCTGTCTTTATAGCTCGGGTAGAACTCAATGCATTATCACTATCTTCTGATGTCCCTGGAGCATCATTATCCTGAAGCCCAGGCTGCATTTTTTAAAACAGGAACAAACTGGTCTCAGAGCTAGAACTGGGATAAGAAAGATTTCTAATTTTTAGAAGAAAGAAATTTCCTCCAAATAAGAACCATTTTACATTCTGAGCAAGGTCTTTCTAAGCTCAGTGGGAATAAGAATAAATAAATGTGAGAGGTATAGTATTTCTCAGATATAAAAATCAGAAATAAATATATTTTCAAGCTTTTGTCATCTGGCTAAGTATGGAAGTAAAATAGTAGAGAGAGAGTTATTCTAATAAATACATTAGTGTTTCACAACTTCATAATAAATGTAATCCTTGTTTCTAAAAAATTTGTGGTAAATTTGATGTTTCTTAAAGAGAAGTAAAGTATAGAAAATGAGCCCTCCCTCACTCTCAAAAAACATTAGTGTTCCTGACGTAGAAAAGGTAGGCTTGCAAGGGATGGGATATGAACTGAGGTCATGATAAGCCTTATAGAAGAACCGGATACGTCTATCAAAATTGACAATGTTTCTATTTTTGCCCAACTGTCCACATCTTTCAGGTGCTCCCATTTAAAATATATTCTCATACAAATTTTGCAAGTCTGGACTATCTCTTCTTAAATAAAATTTGACTAAACTTATCAATAATAGAATTATATTATAGAATCAGAGAGCACCAAAGCTGACCCCCACTGCTTGGCTATGACTGTCCACTGACTCTGCACACTGCTTGGCTATAACCGTCCACTGACTCTGCACTCTGCTATTCTGTGCCACGGAGCCACAGAAGAAACCTAATTGTAGATGAGGCCAAAGTTAAGAGAAAGAAAATACAGGGATAATGGGCTGACCTGGCCTACTGCTTCAGGGATTCTCAGGTTACTGATGCACAGTGAGTGGGTGAGAGACAGCTACTAGAAAGAGGAAGGAGAGGCTAGGTATTGACAGAAAGTTTCTAAGAAGTTTAAATAGGCTGACAAGGACTCAAGTCCCATCCCAGATAAGGAAGATCCAGGATGGAGAGAGATGACATTAAGTCCAGCAGTCTGCTTTGCCCCCTCACACGGCCTACATTCAGCAGAGTTCAGATCGGTAATTGTTTCCTCATCTACTAAATGCACAAGGCCTTGTCTCTTCTTGGAAGATGAGAACAGTCTGGAGTAAGAGAACAGAGGGGACTCGGTACGAGAAAGGCTCCACACAAATGCACAGGCACTGAAGGTGGAAAGAAGTGGTGACTTGCTGAAGACCAAGACTGTAGATCCTGGAAATAAATCACTCATTTAAAAATGCAGAGAAAGTTTTTCTGATTTAACATTTTTATTATTATTTTGTCTTTCCTTCAACAGTTTTTTTCTGAGGATAAGCATCTCTTTTTCTTTTCTTTTATCCTTTTCTTTTTTCCTTTTTTATTTCTTATATTTTTTGCTCTGTTTTTCTATACTCATCTTTTTTCTAGTTCATTATTTTCTGTGACTGTTTTCTAATACTATTAATTTCCTTTCATTTCCCAATAGAATCCTGTATCTTATTTCTTTCTCATCTTCCACTGGTGAGTTCTCTAAGTATTACTTTATACATTCTCTAGGTCCCCTTCCCCTCTGCCATTCCTAGTATAACTGTAAAGCTTTATGAATCTTTAGAGAGTCAACATTATATATTGTTGTTGAATAATATTCTATTGTTAGTGGAGGGAAAGTAGTTTCATATAGTAGAAGTGTACTGTAAATTGTTGGTAGGATAATCATGCAATAATATGAGTGCAGGCAAGGAGTTAACCATGCAAAAGAAAAGCTAGTTATGAAGAGCCATAAGATTAAGATTACATCATTAGTAATCTTTTCTACTTCATACTTGTTAAATTGTTTTATATATTTATTATTATGTGCTTACAGAATACAGTTATTACATTCATCCTGGAGAGCTGTACATATACATGATGGTTTACTTTATTTTTCCTCCCCTAAAATTTCCTATAATTAAGAACCTTTAGCTATCTACATGTTCTGTTACACAGGGAAGTCACTCTCAGAAAAAGATACCTGTCAATAATATAAGCACAACAGATGGAACATATCTTGTTTGACAGTTTTTTGATTTGGAAAAGTATTAATAACTACGTATTTTTCATCAAGTCCCCTTAGCACTTTCTTTGACTTTTCACAGAGTCCGAGTTGCTCCCTGGCTCCTAGAGAGGAGCTCACACTACTGAGGCTAATCCTTGCTTTGAAGAAATATTCATTACTTGAAGATTCCTAAACAGAAAATATTCAATTACTTTATCAAAAGTAAAGAGAACACAGAAAGACCAAGTATTTCTTCAACAATGATTGGAGAACTTTTGTAGTGTGGGAAAAGAAAATTTGAGCTATAGATAACATATAGACTGAAAAGAGGTCTTAAAAAAAAAAAACTTTTTTCAGGCATTTAGCAGTTTATATTTGAATGAAATAAAATATCATTTATTTTTCTGAATATAATATTGTAATTGTAACACAGAACACTGCAACAATAATATTAACCAGTATGACCATTAATATTATTAAGGTTGAAACTGTTAAAGCACTCTGAGAATGCCAAAAATAAAAATAAATAAAAGCAATAGTTTTACCTCCTTAATGACAACATTCATGTGTTTTTTCTGGCTGCTTAGGAAATTTTTAATTGATATATATATTTGTTTGTTTGTTTGTTTTTTCTTGCCAGGCAGGTACTTATGCTGCTAAGCTATAACTTTGGGCCTTCAATGTTTATATTTGCAGTAAACAAGAATTATATTTGTCATAGAGAAATGGTGTGCATCTTTTTTTTTTGGGGGGGGGTATGAGGGATCGAACTCACGACTTCACACTTGTGAGGCAGGTGCTTACACCTCTGAGCTAAATCTCTGGCTCTGTATTGCAATCATTTTTATTTCCACTTCCCCCATGTTCACAAAGTCTACCCACACACGCTTCTTTTATTTTGCTCTTTAAATCTCTTTTAGTTTGCTCTTTAAATTACTTAGATTTGCAGTGTTTCAGGTATGTGAAGCCATATGATTCATTACCTTCTTTGCCTGATGTATTTTGCTTACCACTATGATTCCATTTTCTTACAAATCTCTAACATTTATTCTTCTTAATGGCAAAGTAGTTTGGATTTAATGAGTTTGGAATGTAACATTCACTTTTTTGACAAACTTTTGAATCTTCGTGTTCTGATTTGAGAATAAGCTTATTTACAAATAGAGAGGGTTTTTTTTTTCTTCTTTTCTTTTTACTATTTGCCTATTTGCTTTATTGCTCTCACTAAGATCTCAAACACAGAATACATGGAAATGATTTTAAAAGAATTCCTTGAATCATTTCCGATTTTAGGGTCAAGTGTTCAAAAGGTGCCATTAATTGGGAAGTGAAACAAGAATTTTTATTAGAAACTGAATTTAATTTTTCTGAGACCTATTAAGTTTGTTTATATTTTGAATACCCTGGCGTAATTGTCTAGTTTCTTATGTCATAGAGTATACTCAGCAATATTTACTGTCATGTTATTTCTGTGTGGATTTGGCTTGCTAACATTTGTTAGACATTTTCAGTTCTAATTTCATAATGCATATGTGGTTTATGATTCAACTGACAGTGTTTGAAAGAAAAGAATTATTACTCTCATAATATGAATTGGAGCTGTTACGTTGTTACACTGCTGAAAAGATTTGTTTTGAGAGTTGCTATTAATTTTCCTTAAATATTTGATGTAAATTTCAAAAGAAAGTAATTTCAATTTATGAGCATATTTTGATATGAGTTTCATTGTTACGAGTTTCAATTCAGATTATATGTATAGAGTGGTATCTTGATTCATAAATTTAACTCATTGCAGCATTCTGGGGAAAACGACAGATTTTACATTTATCCAAAGATGACTGCAGCTTCTAGACTTCTACTGGAGGAAGTAGAATTGGTGTTTGGGGACTCCTGGTTTCTGAAACAAGGGGAGATTCCCGCTGTTTTGGAGTGCTTACGTCAAATGCATACTTGTTTCTTCCCCACCACTGTTTTGTTCTCCTCTAGATAGTTTTATCCTCAGCCAGCTCCCACCTTTGTTTAGAAATTTCATCAGAACCATGGCTAAATATTGGGCTGCGGATTTAGCTAAGTGACATAAGTGCCTGTCTTGCAAGCACGTGGTCGTGAGTTCGATTCCCAGTACCGACAAAAATAACAAAAAAAAAAAAAAAAAAAAAAAAGAACCATGGCTAAATATTCATACATAAATTCCACCAAACACAGCTCAAGGGAATGAAAGAAAAAAGTAAAAAGAAAAGGTGAAAAAAACAAAAAAAAAAAAAAAAGAAGAGGATAAATAACTCAAGTTGATATTGTTGGAGTATGGCAGAGAGAAGCCAACAGCAGTGATATTTCAGCAACTATTGCGGTTGAAATGAATAAAAGAACTTATTGCCAAGCACTTGACAATTGTCTTTTTACCCTGGGAGCACCCATAGAGAAGATGATGAAGGTCTTAGTCCTTCAGACAAGTTTACTGCTGCCAAACTCTCTGATTCTAGAACTTCCCTGAAATCTGGCTATGGAACTATCTTGATATCAGTTCAGATGGACTTCTTGGACATTTAGAGGACCTTGGACCAAGTGATCAGAAGGAACCAGAGTTTCAAGATAGGAAAATGGCCTTATTGACCTCAAATAGTTACTTTATTAGATGCAATGAAACAGGCGGTAAAGAAGCAAAAAGGAAAACAGCAAGAGAATAAGAAATGATAAAGATTAGAACCTGAGCTGAAAGGGAAACCAAGAAAAAGATGACACCCCAGAAGACAAAGGAAAGCAAAACAGTGTGGAATCAACCACATAAAAGAATTTCAGAATTTCCAAGGTCATGAATTTAAAATCAGCAAAGAAGACAGCAAAATTCATTCAAAGGCATGGAAAGGTGGATGAGACACATCTGACAGGAGAGACAAGATGAAAGATATTGCAAATGACCAGGAATTTTATTCTTATGGAATCTTTTTTTAATGAAATATTCAGTGATGGTGCTTTATGCAAAAAACAAGATTTTCTCTAATTTGGTCATATCTCTTCAGCCTAGAGAAAAGGAAAAAACAACACTGTGCAAATAGTAGTGAAAACCTCTGTTTCTTTTTCTCTAGATACAAATTTCTTGAAAAGTGTCAAGGCAAGCTCTTGTTTCATTTTTAGATACAGTGCATTTTTATTAATATAATTATGCTTTTAAGAATTTAAATTCTTAAAATGTTTTGTGTAATGATTCTTATATGAAGGAAAAACCGAGGAGGACCACTTCTGTTTTGCTACAACAGTGTGATAAACTGTGGTCAAAACAGTCATAAATATGGATTAAGGAATAAACATTGTTGTTAAAAAGAATTTTCTTTGATACATAGATATAATATTTGGGTTTATAGCGTGGGAGAAATAGTGAAGTAGGTATTAAATGTTTATAATAATTATGATGTGATTTTCTAGAAATTATAGAAACTGAAAAGGAATTATATATCTTAAGCTAAAATGTTATTGAGTAACTCCTAACAGTTTAAAGCTATAAATTGATATTGTGCTACTACCTCTGTATTTTTTTATAGTACCTTAAGTAGTTTTGCCTGGTGTTTAACAAGAATTTAAAATCATTACTTAAAAATCAGAAAGATGACAAGAGCTTTGTCTTGATATTCATTTACCATTTTTCAGATATATGCTTTATCCAGGGCCTATTAATCTGTATTATAAAGACACTGGCCTCACTTACACCAATAGTGTAATTTATAGGACAGGGTCCACAATGATTTATATACTTAACATATGTGATGCTATGGAAAACCTGATATGGTAACTTATGAAAAGTTTGATATTTTCTCCATACAGCAACAAGCTGTGGAATTTTAGGGTAAGGAAAAAAAATAACCACAGAAAAATGAAAACCTGATGATAGAAATGAAGAGCTCCATGTGAGTGGGAAAATTCCAGGGCAAAGAGCTTTCCTCCAACATTTTTGATTTAAGATTGGCATTTTTTCCAAGCACTCATTAAAAGATTAAGAACATGAACTAGTTTGCAAAATTTTTTTGCAAATAAAAGTATTCTAACTGCTTAAGAAAAGGTTTTATAATAATTATCTGTCCTTTTTTGGTTAACTCAGTATTGAGTATTTAATGGGAAAATTGTTTCCTTAAAGCCATTTATTTTAAGGAACAAAAAGCTATAAGTTTGATGATCTCAGATTTTAAAAATAATCTGATATCATGGAATGAGTTGTCTTATTCCTACTGATAGCTAGAAAAAAAAATCTATGATTTTAAAAAATGAAACAAGAAGAAAAGAGGAGCCTGGTTGCATTTTGCCTGGAGCAGGAAAGGGTTGCTCTGGTGGAGAAATGGATCAGACACTAAGTCCTTCAAAAAATACAACTCCCTTGTCTTTTCATTACTACCTACACAACTCTAACATCCCCTGCATTTACAGAGAGAGCAAGAGTAAGTTGCCTGTATATTAAACTTTTATCCTTTAAAAAAACCCAAGAGACATTAATTGGAATTAAATTAACTAGGAGCTAGAGAGCTGGGTAAAAACTTGCCTATGCCATTAACTTCTTGGCAACCAGAGATACACGAAGATATTAACTAAATATCTATAAAATATTGGAAGCTTAGTCTCCCTAATTTATCCTGTCATACATTTGTTTTTCAGTACTGGGGATGGAACCCATGGTCTTTCCATTGACTACATCTATTTCTATTCGGAGACTTAGTCTTTCTTCCAAGTTGCTAAATTGCTCTGGTGAAGATTGAACTTGTGATTTTCCCAATGCGCTGGAATTACAAACATGTACCACCATGACTGGCTACTTCTTTGATTAAAAAAAAAATTATAAATATAGGGAATAAAGTATAGTTAAAGAATTCATTGAGTAAAGCTAGATTTACCTAAATCATTGCCATCAATGCAGTTACACAGTTTAGAAGCAGAAAGGTACCTGGGGAACTGAGCACTGACCTGGTGCATGAACAGATTAGTCATGTCGATTTGTTTTCACCCAAGATTCTCAGTGCATGAATATATCAATGTCACTACTGTATATAAAGGTTGGGCTGATCCCAGAGCCTCAGTATCTTTTTGATGTCCCTAGTGTCTCACCCCGCTGAACCCAGGCCTTTTTACCAGCAGATCTGAGCCCTGTAAAATGGAGCAGAAGGTTTCCAATTTTCACAGAAAAGAGTTTCCCAGGATTAAGAATTTGGAAATACCTGATCTTCTGGCGCACTCAGAGCAAGCCCTTTCTGTATGATATTAAAAGTGAGAATAAATTAATCTAAAGAAGAAAGAAAGAAAAGGATAAAGAAAAATATATTTATACACACATAAGTACAATGGTTATACAGCCAATTTTTCTTGGTTCATTGAGCAGAAAGGTTTGTGTTAATATTGTTTGGACAAGATATCAGGCCTCTATTTTGTACTCTGAAAAACTACTACAAAGAACAATAAACAATGTATTAAGTATGGTAACTTACCTAGTAACCTGTTTTGAAGCTCTGCTATATTTTTTATCTTAAAATAAAAATATAATTTTCTAGAAGAGAGCAATGAAAATAAATCATCCTCTAAAACTCATATGGAAAAGCAGAGATTTTTCATATGGAAAAATCACCAGAGTAAGAGATTTTTTATAAATACTAGTGTTGCTAATAGTATTAATATTGCATAATAAATGTTACCCTGTTTCCAAAACGTTTAGGTTTATTTATCTATTTTTTATAATGCCATGGACTGAACCACAAGTGCTCTCCTCATAGTAGACGATCTTGCTTCCACTGAGCAGGATCCCACCTGCCAATTTTACTTCTAAATAAAATTTAAGTGCATTGTTTTCAGGGACAAGTTTTCTCAAACTCATCAGGTTTTTCTTAGATGACTACAATTAGTGCTTAGTTTACCAAAATTTACTTGACTCAGAGAGAAAAGGATAAAATATTTTCAAGTATTATCTATGGTTTTCTTGATTGCAATTTCTTTTTTTCTTCTCAATTTCTTCAGAAATTTATTAGTATTAGGGATTTTTTTTTTTTTTTATTCATTTCAGTTAGTCCCTCAAACTCAAGTCTCATCAGTCATCTACACTTTCTGGGAACTACTCATCTCCCTTATTTATATCATATGTATATACAAATGTGATTATTAAAATAGTATCTCTTTCCCAAAAACTTTCTAGAGGCTTATTTAACTTAATGTATAATTAAATTCTAGGATAATTTTTAGATCTATATTATTTTTCTCACATATTATATTAATATGTTTTTTTGTCTTTCTGTCTACTGAAATATTTCATACAAAAAGCTCATATAGCTACTTTATTGCCAGTGCTCCAGTGTTTGCTGTTTGCTCAAGCAAAACAAGCTTGTGAGTCTGCAAAAAGATGTGTACGGTAAATGTAGAGCAGCTTTTGAAAACTAATAGTAAAATGAAAATATATTTATATATGCAGTGTATATATGTAAATATACATATTTGTATATAAATGTGTATATATATACATATATATATATATATATATATATAAACATATATAGATACATGATAAATATAAAAAAAAATAACTGTTTCATGATTGATTCTTTTCACCCAAAATTTGGTTCAATAAGAGAAGCATCCAGCAAAGTTGTGCTTCGCTTTGCAAACTCCACATTAGGCAATGAACATGACTGTACCATCTTCCCCCAAATCATGGAACAAATTAAGTTCATAAGCTGAAATTTCATATATATATATATATATATATATATATATATATATATACACATATATATGCACACACATTATTATCATTGTTAATTTTTTTAATGTCATTAATATTATTCTATATAGAAGAGACAACCCTTGAAAAGCTATTGACCGTTAACAGAATTTCAATATAGTCATATTTTCATTTTTATTTTGTTAAAATTGGTGTGTAATTTGTTTGATGTATGAGTTTAATAGGAAAATGTTGTAGAATGGAAACAGACTTAACAGTAATTATAATTACTTAAGCATAAGACATTGTGCACATTTCCTTCAATCAAAGGATATATCAGAATTCATTCCATTTTCCTTCTATTACTTTGGAATTTTTCTGTATTTTCTAATTATAAGCCATGTACAGAGTCTATTTAGTGATCTCCAAAGATTCATCGTCTACATATATAGCCATGCATGGCTTTGACTAAAGGCATTATCTCAGTCAGGGTTTGTGGGAGACAACTCCAGTGACTTGCTTTGAATCCAAAACAATTGCTGTGATTTTGAATACTTGGAGATGCATTTCTTTATACTGATATGCAAAAGTCTGGCCAGGGATTTCAGTTGGCTCTGAGCATTGCAAATAAGGCTAGCCCAGGTTCTAATGTGCAAAGTTGATAACCATCAAAGATGTGAAAGACAACTCCAGTGGCTTCCTTTGAATCCAAAACAATTGCTGTCACTTCGATTATTTGGAGACTCATTTCCTTATATTGATATGTGAAAGGCTAGCTGAGGTGCTAATGTGCAAAGTCTATAGCCATCAAACAGTCCTGTTTCCCTGCATGGTGCTTTCCATAATACAGGATTGAGGTGGCAAGATGTTAGAGCAAAGAGCTCCAGGAATGTCAACTGGGTGTGAGCCTCAAGATAAGAGGTTATGGCTCCTCAAGGCACAAGAGTTTGCATATCAGAAACTGAAGCTACAGGGGGCTGGGGATTTAGCTCAGTGGCATAAGCACCTGCCTTGCAAGCAGGGAGTCATGAGTTTGATCCCTGGTACCGATAAAAAGGAAAAAGACAAAAAAAAAAAAAAAAAACTGAAGCTACAGTCCCCCAAAACAATTCCAATGTTACCTTAATTGGATTGTATAAATTGATACTTTTGCATATGTTTATCTCTGAAAATTATAGAGATGCCATTCTTGCACCTGGCCAGCCAGCACAAGTTACTCAGTAATCTCTGACATCCTCACTATCACTCATCCCTGAGCCACCCCCATTCTTCACAACATAATAAATGCTGAGAAAGGCCTAGGATAGGGGCCTTTGTCCACATGCCCTCTCAAGAATTGGACTTTGGATCCCTTGGCTGTCCTTAACTTAGAATACACCTTTGTGACTTTACTTTGTCATGGATAGCATTTAAAGAGCAACCTTCTATAAATGGTGAGGGAGCCATGAGGGCAGGAATAAGCCAAATGCTTGATAGTATTATTTCAGGAGCAAGAGAGGTTTCCTGATGTTAGACACATTCCCTGGTCACACTTACAGAATGGCCTGTTTTGTTTGAAAGGATCTTTCATGAATACATTCTGTATATGGCAGTGGATCCTCTTTCAATGTTCAGGTATTGGAATTATACATTTTTTCATTTTTTTCCCTATTAAAAATTGTATATCTGATACAGGCAATGCATGCACACACACACACACACACACACACACACACACACAGAGAGAGAGAGAGAGAGAGAGAGAGAGAGAGAGAGAGAGAGAGAGCAAGGTATTTTTCTCTCATTCATTTTATTATTACTTCAATTTAGATATTTGTGGTATGTAAGTCATTTCTCTTTCTGTTTTTCCAGTTGAAATGAAATTTGTCCTCACTTAAATAGTATGAACTAGGAATAAGTTAATAGAAATTAATGTATACATTAGGTATGAAAACTTCCACAACGGTGAAAACAAATGAGTCTCAATCCTCTCACAAAACCTCAAATTAGAAAACAAAACTGAGATTTTATCTTATTCCATAGAGAATGGCTGTGGTCATAAATTTAGGCAGTAAGAAACCTTTGTGAGGCTGTGGATTGGGAGAAAACACTTCTATATTGTTTCCTGTGACTGTACACTAGTAAAACCCCTTGGAAATCAATATGAAAAAAAACTAAAAATAGAAATTTCATTTGATCCAGCTGCATCTCTTCTGGGTGTCTCTCCAAAGACCTACTTAGCATATCACACTGACACCTACATGCTCAGGTTTATGACAACACAGTTCAAAATAACCACTCTTTGGAAGCAACCTGTCTGCTTAAAAGCAGATGAAAGACTAAAGGAATAGTTAGATAGATAAATAGATAGATAGATAGATAGATAGATAGATAGATAGATGTTGAAAGACAAAATACCAAGGCATAAAGAAGTATAAACTAGCGTCATTAATAGGAAAATGGATGCAAGTTGAGATCATATAGCTCTACTAAATAAGAAAGTTCAAAATTAAGTGTTTTTTCTTATGTGAGAATCATAAAAATAAAAGAGAGATAACAGGAAACATGAAGATCTTGAGGTGATTGGAAAGGGGACCAGGTATTGGAGCAAAAGGGCATCCTACTCCCTAGAGGGGAGGTGGAAGCACAAATGAATAAGATATCATATGCAAATCCATTACTTCTTCAAAATGAGCATAGTTATTATGTATCACAGTCTTATGCCAGTAAAAGTTTAAATATTAAAACACAGGTGACAACACAGAGAGCAGCAGCATGTCCCTGATACTAGACATCAATGAGTAGTTCAGTTTTCATTTTTATGGAATGTGGGAAGAAATAGAACATTATATGAATGCAACACAAAAGTGGCATTTATAGAAAGCAAGAAAAAATTATGAATTGTTTCAGAAGATATCTTTTTACCAGTGAAGATTTGTCAAAACAGAGAATTATTTAACATTTGAATTTCTCTCACTATATACCAATTGTTAATGTTTGTAACTAAACGTCCCCCAAAGCCTCATGCAGTGATGGTGACAGGCTTAGAGAGTTTGTGATTGATTTATGGTCCAATGCTGGGATTAGGGGTCTGAGTGCTACCCTCACTCTAGGATCGGTGGCCTACATACAGAATAAGAGGTAAACATTCTTCTCTGACAACCCTCCCTTTTACTCTTGCTGCTTTTATTGTCTTCCTATCACTATGAACTGTTGCCCCTCTGTCACGGCAACTTGCTTAGAACCAGGTGATTATGGACTGAAACCACTACAAACCATGAGCTAAATAAACCATTCTATCCTTAATTATGGGTGTCAGATATTTTGTTTGGCAACCAGAAAAGTAACCATAACACCATCCTTAATTATGTTTGCCACTACAATACATTTCTAGTATTAGGTTTTGGGAATATTGGAAACTTGGCAATGTGTTTCAGGTATAATAGTCTTGAATTTGGAAACCAGGATGTGAATTAGATGGTTTATCTGAAAAATGATTTAGAAAATATGGTGAGAGGTAACACAATATAAGAATCATTAATTTACACTATACTCTGAAGTTAAGTTTTGATGGTGTTTACAAAACTCTGTAGGTGTAGCAAATGTGAAGATACATGATTTAATCTGACTGAGGTAGTTCCTCCCATTCTTATTGGCAATTTTATTAGATTGATAACTAAATTTTATCATATATGAAAATTTCATTTGATACTGTGAGAAAATATTTGATCAATTTTGAAATGCCATAAATAACCACTTATTTGTGACCTTAAACACTTCTTGTGATCATATTATATAATTTGTATTGCCTTAAATTTCTCTCAATCTTTATGAAGAAAAATAATATCTACCTCTAATTTAATATAAATCCTGCCTCTGGTTTTGGTGCAAGTGAAGAGCTCACAACAAGGAATAAGTTTGAAATTTTTAGAGACAGAAATGAGGAATGAATAACATATGGTACCTGTGAATCTTTATGAAGGTATGCATTATCACATAATAAAAGGACTGTTAGCTAAATAGCTGAATATCAGAATTCAAAAATACAGACTCATAGATGAGAGCTTGAAGAATTATTTCACCAAAATATTCTTGTTTACCCAACAAATATTGTTTACTACTGTTATATACTACTGTCAAAGCAAAAATTACATTAGCAAACATGAGGTACGAATATATAGGTATGAATACATATTTTAATAATGTCTAAAATAATTTGGTATGCTCACTTATCAAGGTAACTTCATGCCAACATAGAAGTATGTAAGTTGAAGAAGAGTTCAACTACTTTGGATATTTTTGAATGAATTTGAGTTACTCTTTCATTACAAATATTTTCACAACCCCTTGATGAATTTGTTTTGTCCTGACCCCATAAATAACTAGATTTAAACAAGGAGGAACAACCACATACAGATTGGACAGAAGGATGTGAACATAACAAGGAACATTTCTACTGAACCTATGTGTCATGAAGGAAAAAAAAACAAAAACAAAAAAAAAAAAAACAAAAAAAAAACAAAAAAAAAAAAAAAAACGCTGAGGTGCAAAATGCTAAGATGACACAGACATGTGATACACATGTGCTGAGTGCTTTGCTTCTGGTGTCCCTGGAAGGAAGGTGGAAAAAAGCTTGGAGGGTCTGAACATAAGACAGTGCAATAAGGATTAAGTTTAAGATGAGTGCTGCAATAGTAAATAAACCATACATGATGTTGACCCTTATGCTGGCATAGGCCAGACGAGCCATATCCATGTATTCTCAGCAGGTGTGAGGGATAATGTAGAGTCCACAAAAGGGCAGTCATTTCAGAAGAGGATGGAAGGGAATCATGAGGAGGACTGGTCTGCCCACTACAACAGAGGCCATAATGGCCACCATCTTACAGGTAAGAATACTGGTAATATTGGTAAGAATTCTCAGTGGCTAACAGATGGCCATGAAGCGATCAATTGCCATGGCCAAAAGCACAACTGATTCCATACCAGTGTAGGTGTGGACTAAGAACATTTGGATGAGGCAGCCTTCAAAGCTGATCTCCCTGAGGTTGAACCAGAAGATGCCTAGCATCTTGGGGATGGTAGAAATGGAGAGGCCCAGGTCAATAAAAGAGAGAAGAGCAAGAAAGTAAACCATGGATTGATGAAGACTCTGCTCAGTCTTTATCACACATAAGATTGTGAAATTCCCCACAAGTGCTACCAGATAGACAACAAAGAAAGGGAGGGCAATCCAGGTATGGAAAGCTTCTAGACCTGGGACACCCAGCAGAAGGAAGGAAGAGGGATACAACACTGAGGCAGTGTCATTCAAAGAGGGCATGATGCTGCTGGGAAGTCTTGGATGTCTTCTTCAGTATGTCTGAGGAGACACGAGCAAATGTATGGTAGTGGGATATCACTATGTCTAATCACATGTCAGTTAAATCCCCAGTACAGTAGAAGAAGAAAATTAGCGACCATTATAACTGAGATGATCAAAGTATTGACTATTTAATATTTAAGGAAGACTGTTAAAGTTAGAAACGATGTTTTCTGGTGGTAATGGTTCACAGTTGTCTTTAGCTCATTTTTTTTGGTTAATGTACATTATGTAAAGCAAATCTCTTCAGTTACTAGCCTCAGCTTACTTTGGGTATGGAGTTGAGGACATGTTTAAAGAAATTTCTTGAATATTATGCAGTTAGAAAAGATTAAGAATGGGAAAGGGAAGAATTCAGGGAATTTATGGTCCAGAAGATGTGCAGGCGTAATGCAGTGCCTCTCTCATGTCCCTCCTCTCATGACTCCTTTCCTGCCCAGCTAAAACTGTGTTCATATTTTTCTTTTGATGAGACTTGGTCATGCTTTGGTTGATGAATCAATTGTCAGTATTTTTTGACAATAAAAATTTGCCATTTACAATTAAATCAAATAATACAAAGCATAATTTCAATAGAAGCAAAAATATTTAAGGATAAAACAATCAATTACGATATTTTGAAAATGACTTTAATTAATTTAAGTAAACATAAAATCCTCCTGTTCTGATAATCATTAAATGCAGCTAATATAAATTTGAATGGTTAAACACTGATATTTTCCCCCATAGAATGAGAAGGAAGAAATAATATCAATTGGTATTAATTGTATTTGAGATTTTACTGATATTTCTAATAAGTTTGATATATCAGAAAAAATATAAAAGACATCAGTTCATAATAAAAATGAACTTTCTATTTATGAGTAACATGAACTAATGCAAACATTCAAAACTAACCATTTAGCATATAAATTAGGTATGTAAAAGAAAAAATAATTTTCATATAGTGTTATCAAAAATTATAATTTGATGACATTTAATGATGTAATTTATGATGCAATAAAAGTTAAAAGTGTTTAACAGTACATATCTAAAGTATAGAACCTCATAGAGAATGTACAAATTATGCATATATATATGTATATATGTGAATCCATACACATATACATACACACACGATATACCTCTGAAAGACTGAAATATAGTAGGATTTAACTATTCCTAGGTTGCTTATTATATTTATTAAAATATCTACCAATACCAATAAATTTGAACATATTTTGAAATAGATATGTTTACCATAAATTCATTAGAATTGAAAATTAGGATGCTTATATTAAATTACTATACTTTTCACACTAAAGTGCAGAAACAGGGTATTTCTACAGAACTCCAGAAAAATAGATTTAAAAAATAGAGCTGTAAACACACTTACTTAATTTTATTTTTTATCTTTAGATATTAATTTAATAAGTTTAATAAAGTGACCAGTGTAACAGTGAAGTCAAGATAAGACAGTCAATTCTAAAACTCATACAGTGAAACTATGTATATTTCCAAAACAAATATAATGTTAACTTCTCAGTACATATAATAATTACAGTACACATCTCAGTACAAATAATTACAGTACAAATCTCAGTACAAATAATAATTACACAACTGAGGTGGATAAAGTTTTTGAAACATTAACCTCTTAATCAACTTTATAATTTTTGGCATTATTTAAAAAATGAAATTTAAAGTATAAGAATAAATAATAAAATAATTATTATGTCTTATAAGTTTTAAAAGTTACTATTAAGAATGGAAATTAAAAGATAAACATGGGAGGAAATATTCAAAATTGCTATTTATAAAAGTAGAATTTGCATCAAGAGTTTGTGTATACACACATATATTGTAATATACATATGTATACTTAAGACAAGACTCAAAACAGTGTAAAAGACAAAAGGATTAAATGACACTGGGGAAATGAAATATATAAATTATGTTAAAATTTGTAACATTATTAGGTATAAGTAAGTTATATTAAACATTGCGTGACATACCACTACCCATTACCTGCAATGACTAAAATATAAAGCCTATAGTGCCAAATTTTGGCACTATAGCATAGCATTGTATTCCAAACATGTGAAATAAAAACCAACATTTTGACAAAATATAATGCTTTATTTTACAATAATTAATATACCAAACCAATCCTTACATCAATTGAATGCCAGTGGTTTACTCAAGAGAAAGGAAAACACATATCCACCTAAGGATTTGAACACTATATAGATAACTGGTTTATTCATAATGACTCCAATATAGCAACCACACCAATAGTCATCAATAAGTGAACAGACTTTCAAATTCAGAATGCTTATGTAATATATATTTATTCATTAAAAAGATGGATTGATTGATTAAAATCTAAATACACAAATGAATCTAAAATGATTCTTCTGAGTTGATTGCTACTAGTTAATACAACATAGTAACTCTTATTCTATTTATATTAAGTTCTAGAACATAAAATGAAAGTATGAATTCAATGTGCCAGGTGAATGGCTGCTGGAGGTTAATTCAGGGTTTTCCTAGGAAGGAACAAAAGTGAGTGTGGTAAGGTTGAGAAAAGATTCCATATTGTTTTAGTGGTGTGGAATATATAGCTGTACACATTTCTCAACTGTGTAAAGATCAGATTTATACATTAATCCTATGTAAATTTTAATGTTAAAATTCAAATTGAAACATGGGAAAAGTCAAGAAAGTTTTGGTTGTTCAAACTGGACGATGAGAGTTCATGATATTTCATTTACTTTGTGTGTATCAAATGCTCAATAATAAAGTAATAAAAGTATAAGCCGGATGTGGTGGCTCATGCTTCTAATCCTATCACTCGGGATGCTGAGGCAGGAGGATCGTTGTGAGTTTGAGACCAGCCTGGGCTACAAAGTGAGCTCAAGGCCAGCCTGAACTGCATAGCGAGTCCCTGTCTCAAAAAAAAAAAAAAAAAAAAAAAAAAAAAGGTTAAAGTATAAATTTAACCAAAAGAAATGTAATTACATCATATAAAATACAATAAAGTTTAATAAAATATTTAAATTTAGAGTTTATTTTAGACAGAATATTTCATTTCAATAGAATACTGATATTTCATTTAATTGAAATCATTTTAATATTAAATTTCAAAGTTTTATAGTTGCATTAGAAGCACATGGGACCATCTGAGATGAATATGCACTTCTCAGGTGAAGAAATACAAATGGCAAATAAATACATGAAAAAACGTTTTTCATCATTGGCCATTAGAGAAATGCAAATTAAAACCACACTGAGATTCCATCCCACTCCTGAAAGAATGGCCAGGATCAAGAAAACCAACAACAACAAATGCTGGAGAGGCTGTGGGGAAAAAGGAACTCTTCTACATTGTTGGCGGGAGTATAGACTGTTACAACGTTTGTGGAGTTCAGCCTGGAGATTTCTCAAAAAGCTAGGATTGGAAGTCCCATTTGTTCCAGCTATTCCACTTCTGGTCATATTCCCAGAAGAACTGAAAACATCATACCAGTGTGATATATGTGCACCTATGTTTATAGCAGCACAATTTGTAATCACCAGATCTTGGAAACAACCCAAGTGCCCATCAACTGAGGAACTGATAAAAAAGTTGTGGTATTTCTATACAATGGAGTCTTACTCAGCTATAAAGAATTATCACATTGAGGTATTTATCAGTAAATGGGCACAGCTTGAGACCATACTCATAAGTGAAATAAACCAATCTCACATGTGTGGATACCGAATAGTTTCCCTAATGTAATAATGAGTCAAATATATAATAGTATGTGGTAATCATGATTTCCCATTATGTGGCCTTGAAGCCTTATAAAGTTTTCACTTATTAATTGGAATGTCTTTATTCTGGGCTGCTTGATATTATTGCCTGTGATGAAATGAACAGGTATTTTGAAGAAAATAAGTCATCATAATAGCTAGTGCTGATTTACTATCATCTTGTTTTGAAGCCCCACCAAAATATGGCTCTTCTGTTTCCATTGGTTTTATCATGATGTATCTTGCTGGATTTTTTATATGTGATAGTATAAACAAAAATTGTTATAGGCAAAGAGATAACATAGAAACCATTGTTTGTTTTCTGTTAGCTGGTTCAAAATACGCTACAATGCTTTCATCCACTTGAATGGTTTTACACTGACTTGATATATTTGAAGCTATAGTATATGAAGTTATGTTCAAATATTTCAAGGAAAAAGACAGACACTATGGTAACTACTATTACATCGGGTTATTTGGTGGTGAAGTACTAGGTTGCTGAAACTGTCATGCTTTGACCTGTATTGTTACATCCTCTTTTATCTCAGTCTCTCCCTTATTCATTTAAAAATTAGCTGTTTTTTATAATTTTTTAATTAAGGGGAAAAATAAAAAATAAGGGGAAAAATTAAAAATAGCAGGATATATTATAGTAACTTTTTGATTTCCTATTAACTTGATTTTAATTCCTGTAATACTTCCACTATCTTGTTTTGACTGATTAGACTCTGTTCTGTTCTGTATAATAGTATAAAGTTTGAGGGTATAGGCAACTACTTTGAAGACCATAACATTCACTATGATGCCCATTCTGGTTTGACTAATATCTTCTTTGGAAGTCCTGTAATGTTTACAAGGTTTAGGTTTTATTGGTCTTGTTCTGTACTGTTATAATACCTAATGAGATAGACAGTTCTTTTAAGGAAGCAAGAGGCATTATGGTAACCATTGTTGATAATGTTGTACTCTGTTTTTACATCATGTGCTATGTCTATCCTTGGTTTTGACTGACAGCTTTGTTTTGCATATTTGACTTTATTCTCTTCCAAAAAAAGTAGTAAGAACTAAGGAGTAATAAAACCCAAAATGTGTAAATTGTGTTGTAAAAAAAATGTTCTAAAGGATACAACTGTAAGTGTGTTTAGGGGTGTTAAATAGATGACCATATTAATGATCATTGAACACAACTGTTTACATTCTCACTGTTTGAATGTCCACTTTGTATGTTTTGATACTGTGACTTGAGCATCTATAAGATGATAATGTTCATAACAAAAACTCATGATTGTAAAATACTAACTGGCTTCAAATTTTGTCAGGGCTACTCATCTTCTGCATTTTCATCACAGGTTTTTAATTTCTGAAGTTAGCAGATACTCCTGCTCTGGTTTTAAATAACTGAGTTCTAAAATTTTCTCAAAGCGCTCATCTTGCTTTTTCTAGTCCTCTCAAATCTTTTTCCTTTCACATCTGTTATATGCTCCTGTCAGTTGTATAACTCACTGCACACTTTTTGGCCAAAATAATTTATTCTTTATGAGCTTCAATTTATTTCACTCTACATCTTTGTTTTCTACTGACTACTGTCCCTTGTTCTTCAATCACTCTGTCTCCACAAAACACAATGCAGAACTTCCACACTCATTTGTCTTTCAGGCCTCTGGTTTCTGAATATCAGTTAGAAAATTACAAGAGTGAAATCTTTCTCAGAAAGACCATCTACACATGAACATACTTTCTTGTGTGCTTGTTGCCTTTAACAGATATGCTAGACTTGCACTTTTTATCACTTTGAAATATATGCAAAAATTTCCTTTTGAGCATTTAACATATTTTCGTCTTGTTTCCTAAAATATGAATACGGTGGATGCAATATTTCAATTCTTTATGTTGCAGGATCGTGAAATTGTAATTTAATACTTTACCTTTGATTCTTGTCTCCTTTTAAATCTTCAGATACTACTATTTAATATGTCTCTCCATAGACTGATAAAGATAATAGATAGATACATAAATACATAGATACTTAGATTCTTAAATATATTATATTTACATATGCACGTTCTTCAACTTCTTTTAATCAGAAAATTTTAATACAGGTGTACAATTATCTCCATATATTTTCACTTAATTCCATAATTAAAAATCATCAAAATTATACACTTTTAAAATTATAAACCTTTTAAAATTGAACATCTTTTGTCAAGATTATTAATTATTCCTTGTTATTCACATGGATGGTATAGGTGATTACTCATAACAGGGATTTATCCCCTGAAAAGAAGTGAAGTGTACAATATCATGCTGTTGCTATGTGCTGTCACAATGTTTCACATTAGATCTTTAGGATTTAGTCACCTTTCCTGCTGAAACTGTTCACATTGATTTTTAAATTCTCATTTCCTTCTCTCTAGCCACTGACAATGATCATTCTATTTTTGGTCGGTTTGTCTACTTTAGACACCTTATAAAAGCAGAATCACATTGTATTTGTCTTTCTGGGCATGCTTTGCTTTACAGCATAGTAAAGATTCACTCACATTGTTACACACTGGACAGTTCTCTTCCTTTATAGTGTTGAAAATGTGCCAGTGCACGCATATGTCATGTTTCATCAATTTACCTGCTGGTGAACTTTCAGGTTGTTGACACATCTTGAATATCTTTAATGGTTCTAAAAGATTGCTGGTATTTCAATTATGTATTATCTTCCAATCCTATTTTCAGTGTTTTTAGATAAACAGCTACAAACAGGATTGCTGAGTCACTGGAGAACACCTTACCATTTTTCATAATGAGCTATGCCATATTCATTCTGACCATTAGGACACAGGGGTTTCCCTTTCTTCACATTTTGAATCCCGGTGTTATATTTTATTAAAAAACAGTCCTCCAAAATGTTGATATATTTGAGATCATTGTTTTTTTCCTGATAAGTAGTAATATAGTGGGCTATTTTATATATCCATTGGCTTTATGTGTGTCTTATATAGTTATTGTTTTGGCCTGTTTTAAACCTAAATATTATAGTTTTGTTTTACTATAGATTATAAGAAATCACTACATACATTAGAAGTTACTGCTTCTCAAACAAGTAGTTCCCTCTCTACTTTTCTTGTCATATAGGATGCCTTTTCCCTTCTTTCACTCTTTTGCTTTGTGAACATTTTTCCAATTTGATGTAGACCCATGCCCAGTTTTTTGTATCTTTCATGTGATTTTCATATTACCTTCAATATGTCTATATATTTTTAAGTAATTTTGAGTGAATGAATTATTCTTTCCTAAGTGTTAAATCAGCTTATTATTCATAAAATTTATTTAGCTTATAATTTTTTTGTTTAACCTATACTTTGCCAATGCCACTTACTCTTTTTGCCTATGTTAAGACACTCATGAAGAATATTGTAAAATGTAGCCCATGAAGCACCATGCATTACGAGAAGTTAATAAGCTATGTGCCCTTACATAGCTCCAATATGTGCTCACTCATGACCAAGTAGAATTTAAAATTGATTACATATTTTCATTTTTAAACATTTTGTTCCACTCAAGAGGTATACAGTGAGCATCAACAAACTAAAATAAGTTTAACTGGTCATTTTGCAAATATATACATGATCCTCAGAAACTTTTGATGTGACATTTATACAAGTATTTGGGAATATTTTCAGGCCATGTAACTTTGAAAAACATATCAAGATGTAATTAATGAAATTATGCATTATCTTCAGAAAAACATAAATTAATTTATTTTTTCCCAATGGCAAATTGTACAAGGTGTAGATATTCTAATAAAAAGCTGTGGAGATAAATCACATGTGTAGATTTTGGTAGTGGCATAGTGTCAGATAATTTTGGAACTTAATTCACTTTCTAACTTTTTTTTTCAAGTTTTATTAAAACTGACTGGTACCAGAAAACTTGAATGCATAATATGCTGTAAAGATAGTTTCTTTTTTAATTACTACAAAGATAGACTGAGGATAGTGAATAACAAAGCTACTCACCAACTTATTTAATGTGTACCACAATGAGAAACAGAAATTCAAAATTCATGTGTGTTATAACCTGTTGTGTTGATTTCTAAGCACTGAACAGTTTATTGAAATGCATTCATGACAAAACCATGGAAATATCATTATGGTATGATGTATTAAAATCAGCTTGCAAAAAAGGATTCAAAACAGTAGAAATTTTAGTATGGGTATAGAAAAGTTCAGATAAGAGAAGGAATACTATCTACATTTTCCAGATCACACTGAGGTATGCTTTTCTTTCACTGTGCTGCTCCTATTGTATCTTCCTCATCCGTGCTTGCACTCCAGTTCATGTGTTTTTGTCAAGTCCTAAACACTCTGGAAAAAAGTGTTGTTAATCTCCAATAATTAATAGCATTACCCTATTTTTTTCATATTTTCCATCTAATGTTTGCTTTGCACTGTAGTCGGAACTTGGGGATCAGAAGTGAAACAAGCCCCTCCAATTGCAGTGTTGGGAGCATTGCATGTTTGTTAATAAACTACCAGACTTTGATAGACACAACAGAGCTACTCTGCAAACCTGCCAAGAAATAAGGTCAGTGTCACCACACTGTTCTTAGAAGAAAGCTTGAGAGAGTAGCATCCTACCTGAGGGTTTCTAACTCAGACTTTACATAATAGCTGGGACAGTGTGCAGACAATGCACATTCTCAGTCCTGACCTGGTGATTCTGGATCTTTAAGTAGAAAAGAATAAATTACTCATACATCTACAAAGCAATTGAATTAACTTGATTCAACAATTTAATCAACTTGAACCTATAGTATACATGAACAAATATTAGTTGAAATATGTTAAATAATACAACTATGGACAATGAAGCAAAGCAGAGTTCAATAGCTCCTAATCCTAAGTGTTAAGTATGGCCTCTCCCCAAGCGGATTCCCATTTGTCACATTCTGTGCTATACTACGAAGAGCTCCGTGTTTGCAGTGTTTATTCTTTCCCAAGAGTTACATGTGGGAAAAACTTGCTTCACTATCTTTTAATATTTACTCACTTTAAAAATGTAGTCAGTCATAGCTCTCAAATGTAATACATTAAAATATCATGACTTGTATATAGCAAATATAAAAATAGCAGTTGGCCAATATAGTTTTCCTGGAGGATTTTCACCTGTAATTATATAATCTTAGAATGGAAAAGATATGAAAAAGTTTAATACTGTTGAATTCAGCAAAATTTATTTTTCCTTTGTCAGCTACAGATGTTCAGAAATTTTTGGAATCCTAGTTATTCACCAGTTTTCAAACTAAAAATTTCTTTGAATTTATAATTGTGGTTGGAAACTATGAAATGATCTTTCAAAACTTAATCTTGCCCCATTCATAGCAAGAAGAGTAAGTAAAGTGACCAAAGTCTTTTTGGTTGACTAAATTATGATGGTATGTGATGGAGACAAGCAAGAAATATATAAATTAATAACATCAGAAGAGGAAATGCATTGTGGTGGTCATACATGCTCAGAATCAGTAACCTAGAGGCAAGATTAGATGGAGAAATTTTTTCTTCATATAATTGATTGAAAACTCCTGTAATTGTGATAAAGAATGAAATCTAGACTTTGGATGTCAGACAGGTGCTGTGAAAATGGAAATTTCATTTCTTTGAAGCTGCTGCTATTTCATAAACTTCACTTACTTAAACAATGACTTTTTCATAAATACCATTAAATGATGTAATATTAAGGTTTAATTTAGAATTATACGTGAATGTGGGCAATATATTAGAAAGGAAGCATAAAAAATAAATTTTTGTGAAATAAATGCTGAACTATTTGAATTTTATACACCCTTATTATATTGTTATTGTGGTATATGTATTCTTTTCTAAATAAGAAAGAACTTTATGAAATGATTTTAGATAAAATATTGCTTAAATACCTCAGAAAATTTGTAATTTTTTAAAATGATGTGTTTGTGATTTCAACAAAAATTAGGGAACTTAAGGATTCTCAATCTTTTTCATATCACTGTGTTCAGTGAAGGCTGTGTTTTAAAATACTCATCTTGAGAGTGAACTTGTAAAAAGAAAAAAATACTCAGAGTTAAAGTTCTCCATGAAAGATGTGATTTGATGATGTTTAAGAAAAGGCAGGGGAGTCTGGATTGAAATTTAAGCTATGATTAGTGTGTAACAGAGGCAGAGAGACGACACATTAGTGAAGGGGGCCTATAGCTCCTGAGTGAGGATGGGTAGAAAGACTAACTTCCGTGATAGCACAGTCGGCCTGTGCTTCTGTTACTGTGTCCATTATTATTGATAGCTATTAAGTGCATATTTCAAGATAGCTACTGTCTATAATTTTAATGGAGCCAAAACAAAGAAAGAATCCGTGTTTGAGGAGATGTGATGGATAGTTTCATTGCCCTGATCTAACCATTATAGACATATACATATGCTGACATGCCAAACTTAATCCAATAAATACATGTAATTGTTATGTTAATTAAAGTTTTCTATTTATACATGCATATATATTTAATTAGCATAGCAATATATATTCTAGTAAAATGAGCAAAGTGACCTGGATGACAAGAAAATACTTTGAGAAAAAAATCAACATTATAAAGGTATTTACACACAAACACACACACACCCCACTTATGCATGTATTAAAGAATATAATTGACTAAAAGTTACTATAGTACACACCTGCGTCTGAGTAAATTGTCACCTTGACTCACCTTGCTGTCCATGTCTATTTAGCTTTCCTTTCTTCTCCTTTCTTGTCTTTTATCTCTCCCTCAATTTAATCCTTGATTAAATGGCCACAATATAATGCTTCCTGTTTAAGTGACTCTTTCCTGGTCCCAGAGCCAGACTACCTAGCACTAGACTGAAACTTTGTGTATCTCTTCAAAACATTTCTGCTTTCACCTTCTCTGTTTTAAGTGGGAGGTGTGAAATCTAACACTGGCCCTTAAAAGGGGTTTACACCCAGAGATGCTCCCTGGGGAGCAGACAGTCACAGGCACTGATCTTATGCTTCACAAGTATGGAGAGCAAGGTGGTTGGTGACAAAAGTAAATGCCCCAATTCTTTACATTGATTCCCAACTTCATGCTAATCGTGCATTGGATTAATGAGAAATGCTGGCCTCCAGTGCCTTACCTTCAAGAATACTCTAGATCTAGTTTCCTTCTCTTGGGCCAACATAGAAATGCAACTGACAAAGAATCTGGGATTATTCTTACACTATATTAATGCTGGATTTCCTTCCACACTAATTTCTGTCTCTGTCTTTGTTTTTGTCTTTATTTCTGTCTCTCTCTGTCTCTGTCTCTCTCTCTATTGCTCTCTTTTTGTCTTTTTCTCTCCCTCTCTTTGTTCCATTGTTTCCTCCCTCCCTCCCCTTCCATTTCTTCTGATCTCCCTTTCTTCTTCCCTTCCTTCCTTCTTTCTGATATTTACTTAGCTTCTTTTTGCTTGATCAAAATTTTCAAACTTTAACTGTTTTCTCTCACCTGCACCAACCATGAAAATGTCAAACTTAATAAACCCTTTAAAAAAGTGAAGCTCTAGCCATGATTATAGCTCAGAGGCACAGTGCCTGCCTGATAAGTATGAGGTCATGAATTCAATTCCATGCACAAAGAAAAAAAAAAAAAAAAAAAAAAAGAAAATAAAAAGAAAAAGAAAAAGAAAAAAAATGAAAAAAAGAATAATTTAAATTGAACAATTATCTCTTATTTCATGGACTATGCATTAGAAAAATTTGGTTGATATAGATTAGGTATTCAAAGATCAGTCTGTTAAAAAACACAAATACTCATTTGTACTGATTCTAATTAATAATAAAACACTGCTTTATAAAAACCAAAAAAAGGTGAAGTCTAGAAAAATAAATATGAGTTGCAGAAAAATGGCTACATGACTACACTGAGTAGACTTCAGAAAGAACACATGGCTTGGACTCTCAGCTCCCATAATTAATGAATATAGGCCTTTACACAAGAAAAAAAGTTTCTGTACATTCACTTAAAAATTTAGCCATATAAAACTGAGAATAAAGCAGTTTCATGGAGATTTTAAAAGTTAACTCCTATTCAGTCCTCCATGAATTTTATGATATAGGCAACATATTTTTTTAAGAGGAAAAAGAGAAAAAACACAAAACAAAACAAAGCGGTGTAAGGGTACACATAATACAGAACTACAAAAAAAAAAAAAAAACATAACAGTAAGAAATCACCTGTTAATAGATTACATATTATCATCTTGATAATAGTTGCTCAAATCACAGTATCAAAGAATACAAGGTGGACATTCAAACAGGGAGACTGCAAACAGCTGTGTTCAATGATCCAAAAACATTGATATAGTCAGCTATTTAACACCCCTAAACACACTTGCTGTTATATCCGTTAGAGTTCTTTTTCTTTTTTTTTTTTCCCTCTCTTTTTTTACAACAAAATTTACACATTTTGGATTTTATTACTCCTTAGTGCTTATTACATTTTTGGGGGGAGAGAATACAGTCAAATATGGCAAAACAAAGCTGTCAGTCAAAACCAAGGATAGACATAGCACATGGTGTAGAACAGAGTACAAGGTTATCAACAATGGTTATCAATGTTGTCTCTTGTTTCCTTAAAAAAGAATTGTCTATCTCATTAGATATTATAAAGTTGGACAAAACAGTAGAGAACAAGACCAATAAAACTTAGGCATTGTAAACATTACAGGACTTCCAAAGAAGACAATAGTCAAACCAGAATGGGCATCTTAGTGAATCTTATTGCCTTCAAAGTAGTTGCCTATATCCTCAAACTTGATACTATCATACAGAATGGAACAGAGTCTAATCAGTCAAAACAAGATCATGGGAGTATTACAGGACTTCAAAACAAGATAATAGGAAATCAAAAAGAGTTACTATTTATATATCCTAATTTTTTTAAAAATTTTTTCCCTTAATTAAGACAAACATAAGAAATGACTAAATAATTTTTTTAAAAGAATAAGGGGGAGATTGAGATAAAACAGGACATAACAATATAGCAATAGAGGTCAAAGCATGACTGTTTCAGCAACCTAGCACTTCACCACCATATAACCCAACTTAATAGAAGTTACCATAGTGTCTGTCTTTTTCCTTGAAATATTTGGATAAAACTTCACATACTCTAGCTTCAAATATTTCCATATCAAGAAGCGCAGAATAAAGCCTTTCTAATTAATGAGTGAAAACTTTATAAGGCTTCAAGGCCACCTAATGGAGAATCATGATTACCACATATTTTTATATATTTGAATCATTACTTACATTAGGGAAACTATTCAGTATTCACACATGCGAGATTGATTTATTTCACTTATGAGTATGGTCTCAAGCTGTGCCCATTTATTGATAAATATCTCAATGTGATCCTTCTTTATAGCTGAATAATACTCCATTGTATAGAAATACCACAACTTTTTTATCCATTCCTCAGTTGATGGACACTTGGGTAGTTTCCAAAATATGGCGATTACAAATTGTGCTGCTATAAACATAGGTGCACATATATCACTGTGGTATGATGTTTCAGTTCTTCTGGGAATATGCCTAGAAGTGGAATAGCTGGAATAAATGGGATTTCCAATCCCAACTTTTTGAGAAATTTCCAGACAGATCTCCACAAAGGCTGTACCAGTCTACACTCCCACCAGCAGTGCAGGAGAGTTCCTTTTTCCCCACAGCCTCTCCAGCATTTGTGGTTCGTTTTCTAGAGCCTGGCCATTCTTTCAGGAGTGAGATAGTATCTCAGTGTGGTTTTAATTTGCATTTCTCTAATGACCAATGATGATGAGCATTTTTTCATGTATTTTTTTGCCATTTGCATTTCTTCATCTGAGAATTGCTTATTCATCTCAGATGCCCATTTTTGGATTGGATCTTGGAATTTTGGGGGTCTGAGTTTTTTTAATTATTTATATGTTTTAGACAAGAGTCTCTTGTCTGAGAGAGAGTTCATTAAAATCTTTTTCCAGTTTTTGGGTTTTCTTTTCAATATGCTGGAAATTTCTTTTGACATGCAGAAACATTTTAAGGAGAAGTGGTCCCAGTTATTGATTCTGGGAAGTATTTCCTGTGTGTTTGAGTCCTGTTTGTGAATTCTCTACCTACTCCTATGTCTTCAAGGCTTCTACCCAATTTGTGTTTCTGTTTTAATATTCAGATCTTTGACCCATTTAGATTTTAATTTAGTACATGGTGATAGACATGGGTCTAGCTTTAGTTTTTGGCAAATGGAGAGCCAGGTTTTCCAGAACCATTTATTAAAGAGACTGTAGTTCTTCCAGTGAACCTGCTTGGCTCCTTTATCAAAGATAAGGTGGTTGCGTGTGTTTGTAGTTTTGGTTGTATCTTCTAATCTATTCTATTGATCTTCGGTTCTGTTTTGATTCCAATACCATGTTGATTTTACTACTGTTGCTTTGTAGTATAACTTCACGTCAGGGATTGTGATGCCTCCTGCTTTGTCTTTGCTGCTTAGAATTGCCTTTGCGATTCTAAGTCTCTTCTGGTTCCAGATGAAATTTAGGAGTGATTTCTCTAGATCTATAAGGTATGTTGATGGTATTTCCATTGGGATTGCATTGAATCTGCATAACAGTTTCGGGAGAATGGCCATTTTCGCAATGTTTGTTCTTCCTATCCATGAGCAAGGGATGTCTTTCCATTTTCGGCCATCATCTTCAATTTCCTTTTTCAGTGTATTATAATTTTCACTGTATAAGTCTTTCACTTCTTTCATAAGAGTAATTCCTAAATATTTCATTTTTTTGGTTGCTAATGTGAATAGTCCAGTTTCTCTTATTTCCCTCTCTGTGATTTTGTTGTTTGTGTATAGGAATGCTATGGATTTCTGAGTATTCATTTGTATCCAGCCACATTACTGAATTTATTTATTGTATCTAAGAGTATTTCAATGGAGTTTAGGGGCTCTTCTATGTAGAGTATCATGTCATCTGCAACAATGATAATTTAACTTCTTCTTTTCCTATCTTTTCCACTTTCATTTCTCTTTCTTGCCTAATTGCTCTGGCTAGTACTTCCAGTACTATATTAAATAGGAGTGGTGATAAAGGACATCCGTGTCCTGTGCCCGATTTTAAAGTAAAGGCTTTCAATTTTTGGCCATTTAGTATGATGCTGGCTGTTGGTTTGTCATAAATGGCCTTTATTATATTGAGGTAAAGACCATTTATTCCAATTTTCTGTAAAGTTCTTATCATGAATAAGTATTGGATCTTATCGAAGGTTTTTTTCTGCATCTATAGAAATGATCATGTGATTCTTATTTTTGGCTTTATTGATATGGTGGATTACAATTATTGATTTGTGTATGTTGAACCATCCTTGCATTCCTGGGATGAATCCCACTTGGTCATGGTGTATAATCTTCTTGATGATTTGCTGCTTCCTATTTGCCAATATTTTATTGAGGATTTCTGCATCTGTGTTCATTAGGCAGATCGGTCTATAGTTCTCCTTTATAGTTGGGTCTTTCTCAGGTTTTGGTACCACAGTAATATTTGCTTCCAGGAATGACTTAGGAAGGATTGCTTCCCTTTCAATTTCATTGAATAGTTTGAGGAGTGTCGGCATTAGGTCTTCTTTGTATTTCTTGTAGAATTCTGCAGTGAATCCATCTGGGCCTGGGCTCTTCTTGGTGGGTAAGGACTTAATTACATTTTCAATTTCATTAGCAGAGATTGGGTTATTCAACAGTTTTACATCCTCTTGATCTAGCTTTGGTACTTCATATGCTTCTAAGAATCTGTCTATTTCTTCTGTGTTATCAAACTTTTGAGAGTAGAGGTTTTTGAAATAGGTGTTGATGATCCTCTGTATTTCTATTGGGTCTGTATTGATTTCTCCTTTTTCATTTCTTAGTGCATGAATTTGAGCTTTTTCTTCCCTTTTTTTTAATAAGGTTGGCTAGGGGCTTATCGATTTTATTTATTCTTTGAAAGAACCAACTCTTTGATTCGTTGATTCTTTGGATTGTTTTCTTAGTCTCTATTGCATTCATTTCTGCTCTGATTTTTATAATTTCCTCTCTTCTTTTGGCTTTAGGCTTGACTTGCTCTTCTTTTTCTAGTTGTTTGAGGTGTAGCATCAAGTTGTTTATTTGTATTCGTTCTGTTTTCCTGATGTGGGAACTCAGTGCAATAAATTTTCCTCTCAGGATGGCTTTCATTGCATCCCACAGATTCCGGTAAGTTGTATCTGCATTTTCATTTTCTTTTAGGTATTGTTTAATTTCTTCTTTAATTTCTTCTGTGACCCACTGATTACTCAAGAGTGTGTTATTTAGTTTCCATGTGTTTGCGGAATTTTTGCAGTATCCTTTGTCATTAATTTCTAATTTCAGAGCGCTATGATCCAATAATATGCAAGGGATGATTTCAACTCTTTTGCATTTGCTTAAATATGTTCTGTGAGCTAATATATGGTCTATTTTAGAAAATGATCCATGTACTGCTGAGAAGAATGTGTATTCTGATGTTGTTGGTGGATCATTCTGTATATGTCTATCAAACACATTTGTTCACAGGTGTGATTCAGTTCTGTTATTTCTTTGCTCATTTTCTGTCTGATTGATCTGTCCCTTGGTGTCAGTGGCATATTAAGGTCTCCTGTTACAATTGTGTTACTGATAATTTGAGTTTTCATTTCTCTTAATAATTGTTTTATATAACTGTGTGCTCTGGAGTTTGTTGCATATATATTTAAGATAGTTATCTCTTACTCTTGGATTTTTCCCCATACGAGTGTGTAGTGATCTTCTTTGTCCTTTATGGTCATTGTTGGTTTAAAGTTCACGTTGTCTGCAAACAGAATGGCTACTCCTGCCTTTTTTTGGATTCCTGCTGCATGAAGAATTGTTTTCCATCCTTTGACTTTTAGTCTGTGAGTATCCTTCTGGGTTAGATGGGTTTCCTGTAAAGAGCATATGGTTGGATTTTGTTTCTTGATCCATTCTGCTAATCTGTTTCTTTTGATTGGTGCATTGAGACCATTTACATTAATGGTTATTACTGTTAAATGCTGGTTAATTGTAGGACTCTTATCTCTCTGCTGTTGCATCTTTATCTTTCGGTTCTGTTTAATTATTTGCTTTGCTTAGTGGTTTTTTCCTTTGTGTATCTAAACTGTCTTTCAATATTTTTTGCAGTGTTTTTTGGTGTTCATGAAGTTCTTCAGCTGTTCTTTGTCATGGAAGTATCGTATTTCACCATCTATTTTGAATGATAGTTTTGCAGGATATATCAGTCTTGGTTGGAAGTCATTTTGCTTTAGGATCTGGAATATTTCACTCCGTGCTCTTCTTGACTTTATCGTTTGTGCTGAGATGTCTGCTGTGATTCTGATAGGTTTTCCTTTATAAGTCATCTGTCTTTTCTCTCTGACAGCTTTTAATAATGTATTCTTGTATTGGATTTCTGGGATGGTGATTATTACATGTTTGGGTGTAGTTTTATTTATGACTATTTGGAGTTCCATATGCTTCACTGATCCTGATGTCAGTTTCTGATCTCATGCTTGGGAAATTTTCAGCTATTACTTCTCTAAATATCCTCCCGACGTCCTTCATGTTGTCTCCCTCTCTTTCATTAATCCCTATCATTCTTATGTTATTCTTCTTTGCATCGTCTTGCAGTTGTTGAATGGTTGTTTCCTGATTCCTTGTTATTTTCAAAAGATCCTTCCATTCCTGTTCACTAGCTGCAATCCTGTCTTCAAGGTCTGAAATTCTATCTTCACTTTCAATAAGGCCGTTTTTACAACTTTCAGTGGAGTTTTTTTTATTTCCTGTATATCTCTGTGCATCTGCATTATGTATTCTGTTTGTTTCTTATATTGCTCGTCTAGGGATTCTATCTTTTTGTTTAGTTCCTCCAATTTTTTATCTGTGTTTTCTTTAGATATATTTAGAATCTCTTTCATTTCTTTTATCATTTCTTCTTTTATCTGGGAGATTATGTCGAGTTTGAATTTCTTTAGACCTTCCTAGAGTTGCTTGTCAATTTCAGTAGCTATTGTGTCCATATATGAGGTGGATGGGATATATATTCTTCTATATACATCGCTCCTAGGGTTTCTTGAGATGGGCTGGAGGTTTGAGGTTGTAATTTGGTCTTATTTTTTTTTTTGTCATTTTCCTATATTTCTGTATTTCAATTGTTATTTGAAAGCTTCCCCAGGATCTGTTGAAAATCCCCTTCTATGTTTGGAGCTACTGAGACTCTGGCACCATGCTACCCCAAGCCATTGGGCCTATAGAACCAGTGGCCCTCCTTTTGCTGCTCAGAACTCTGCAGTTCCAGACAAGCTGGGCCTCAGGGACACTGTGCGCCCACCTGCCCCTTGGAAACTCCACAGTTCTTCAATCACAGCCAGGTTACGGTACTCAGCAGAGGCTGCAGTGCCTCAGGAACCTGTGGTCCCTCTCTGCTTGCAGAGATATCCACAGTCCTCCAGACACACGGAGAGGACAATGCGGGCACCCCAGGTCAGCCCAGCTCCTCCTCTGTACACTGATGGCTAGGCGTGACCGCAAAACAGTCTGGGCTCGGCTGATAGTGTGGGCCCGCCCACCTGTTGGGAGCTCAGCAGTTCTCCAAGTGCAACCGGAATGGGGAGGCTGATGTGGAAGCCTCAAACCCACCTCTCCCCTTCACTGCACCTATAAACCTGGGGGGGGACTCCAACAGTCTGGGCGGAGATATCCAGAGTCCTCCAGACATGCAGAGAGGCACCCCAGATCTTCCCAGCTCCTCCTCTGCACACCGATGGCCAGAGGCAACATATTTTGTTGATAGTAATCTCAACTAAGATATTTTGTGGAAATTCATGTAGGTTTCATTGGCCATAGTGCTTTCTTCTAGAACCCAGTGTTTAATTAGACTCAGCCAATTACATTCTGCATGCTCCTTATGCAGATAGGGTGACAGTAGAATACAGCACATGTTCACCACCCATGTAACACTGAGAACATCATCTTTACTTCTGTATGAACACTAATAGTAATCTGCATTTAGTTATTTGTTTAAATTGGTAAGCAAGCTTTCTAAATATTCCCCCCCATCACCTCACTTCTCCTAAAAATTTTCACTTATTTTAAACCACTTGCTTTCCAGTAGGGGAAGTACAAAGACAGATACTGATACTTCAGTGTTAGCATCTCCGTGTATCTAATCAGTCCTGCACTTAGAGATTTCTATTCAATGAACTGAGCTGTTTGTATATTGTTTTATTTATTATTATTAATTTTATTTAGAAAGAAAAAGTAAGTCAGAAAAGAAAAACAGAAAGCAAAAAGACAAACCACAACAACAAACCCAAAATAATAATATAGGCTTTCAAAACAAAATGAAAGAAATTTAACATTTTTTGTTGTATTGCTTATTGTTATTTCAGAGAAAGAATGAAAAAAAAAACAAAATAGAAAAAGGAAAGAAAAGATAGAATAATACAAAATTCAAAAAAATATCATAAAATTGCTAGTTGAAACATTACATATTGTCATCTTAAATATAGTTCTGAAAGTCACAAAATCAAAGCATAAAAAGTAGCTAGACACACAAACATTGACAGTTCAAGTCCTTCTTTTCAAAGATATAATAGAAATTTAGTAATATGATCATCTGTATTACACACTATACACACCGTTATATCCTTTAGAGCACTTTTTTTTTTCCCTTACAGTTTTACAGTATCTATTATACATTTTGGATCCCATTACTCTGTCAGTTTATATTATTTTTTATGCTAGTGAGACAATGTGATATTTACTAGTGTGCATCATGCCTATTTCACTCATGAAGATACTCAAATTGCCTCCACTACCTATAAAAGCCTTAAGATCATCATTTTTTTATAGCTGAGTAACATTCTTTTGCCAATAGCCTTCATGCATTATTTCACAAGCGGATTAAAATTCTTGCTATCTGGTAAGGTATATCATAATTCTCTGTTCCACTTCCATAATGTAATATTACTTGGTAATATTTCACTTCTTTAATTAAAATGTTTTTAATTTGCTACACTTAAAGGTTATAAAATATATAAAAATGAAAATATAGTGAAAACAGAATTTTAAAACCCTTTCTTTAACTTTGTTTCCCTCCCTTTACTCCTTTCATCTCTCAGTTTTTTTCCCAAGGACAGAGATCATGCTCACTACTTAAATCTTGCTTCCCTAATCTATATCATTTACCATTACAGTCTCAAAGTATATGCATATTCCAACCAGGGACTCAGGTTTATCTTTCTTTATGGCAGAATAACTGTCTGTTGTGCATAAATATCACATTTTCATTATGTATCCATCCATTCATATACTGGCTGCTTCCAAAATTAATTTGCTATGAATTGTGCTACTATAAACATGAGTATGCTTGTATCACTTAAATCTAATCTGTTTCATTTTTTGGGAAGGGTCCTAGAAGAAGAATAGCTATGTCAAATGCAATTTCTAGTTTTAGTTTTCTGAGAAATCTTCATGATGTTTGATGCTTCCCACTAACTGAGCATTCCTTTTCCTCCACACCCGTTCTAATTTTTCTTTACTTAGTTTTTTGGAAGTATCCATTTTTTCTGGAGTAAGAATCTCAGTGATTTTTCGATTTACATTTCCCAAATGACCAGTGATGTTTAATATTTTTTCATGTATGTATTTTCCAAACAGCTCACTTCAGAAGTATCTTATCATTGCAATGTCTATTTTTAATTTTCTTTTTTGGGGGAAGGTCTAATTTAAAAAAAAATAATTATGTATTCTAGATATTAGTCTTTGTCTCAAAAATAGCTGCAAAAATTATTTTCCTATTCTGTAATTCTCTGCCGACTGCCTTTGCTGTACACAAATATTCATTTGTTGATTCTTAGTATTATTTCTTGTACAAATATTTTTTTTTCTCAGAAAGTCTTTGCCTGTACCTGTCTTATTTTGTGTGCTTTAATTGCTTCTCAACTTACTCAATCCCTAAGGGTTTAATGATAATGCTTTTGATTTTAGCAGCATCTCACTGAAGGAAGAAAAAATCCAAGCCTGAGATAGGATGGATATCTTTGGAAACTAAGTCACATTCTTTATCTCCAGAGCAATGTCAGACTCCTAAGGGAAATGTCTTAAATACTATGAACTCTGTAACAGTCATGGCCCTTGCTGATTTGAGAGGCACCTCACAGGGAGCCCAAAAGCCAGGTAATTACACCATCTTTGCTGAAGTTCTGAATTGAGTATTTTTGCACTAGCCAGAAGAAATGTTTAGACATTTAAAATACTATGAACAAATACAAGTCTTTCTTTACTCTAATAGAGAAGATAATGAATGAGAAAGAGATGGCTATCATGGAGGATAAATATCTAAAAAGCAGTGCTATAGTGCTGAAGAAGATGAGATAATTCAAAAATAATTGTCCTGATAGGAAGAGGTAATTTTGTCCCAGTTTTTGTCTCTCAGCATTAACACTGCTAAAATGGGTTTTAATGAAAGTAAAAATGCCAATAATGAGCGGAAGCAATATAGCGTCTTTTAAGTGGGTAAATTATTGGTATTGGATATTTTTTTAAAAAAAATTGTTAGACCTAAACATTCCTTTTAAAAATACAGCACATCATGGAGAAAATTTACTTTGTAAGCTTCTGTTCCTTGTCAGAGGCTGCTCCACTTGAGGTGTGCTGGCTGCAGAGAGTGATGGGGAGAGGGTGGTTAGCACTGGCTCTTTCTAGAACTCTCATTCCTAGTGGCGCTGCAGTATGTTCCCATGCTTGGATACATTTCCTTGAAAACACTGGAATCACAAAATCAAACTGAAAGACCTGTTACTAAGTGGGTCACTCTCTGTTTTTTTTTTTTTTTTTTTTTTTTTTTTTTTTTTTTTTTTTAATCAGGAGATGTTTGCAGTGCAGAATGTTTTCCTTCTCTGTGGGGAGTTGTGCATATCCATAGCACATCTTTTTTTTCTTTTTTTCTTTCTTTCTTTCTTTCTTTCTTTCTTTCTTCTTTCTTTCTTTCTTTCTTTCTTTCTTTCTTTCTTTCTTTCTTTCTTTCTCATCTCCTCCCCTTTTCCCCCTGCCCTCTATCACTTGACCCTTTTCTCATTTGAGAAAGTTCTGCCTAGCTGCTTCCTACTGTCAATGTTTTATTTTTCTCTTTATGTATATTTTGAGATTTTCATAAGAGAGAAACCATGTGATATTTAAGTTTGGGTGTCTGGTTGATGTTACTTAGCATTATGTTGTAAAGGTGTGTCCATTTTCCTACATAGGACACACGTTTATCTTAACTTGACAGAAGGCACAGTAGAGATGGTGTAATTAAATGGTTTACCTGGAGATCCCAACAGAGATGGAACCAACACATTTAGCAACTGATTTAACAGTGTAAATGTGTCCAAGTGGTGTGGAGGAGAATTTAACATTATCCCACAGCCTTTTGCTACTGGATTCTACCCCAAGAAAGAGGGGCCTTACAATTTTGAATAATACTAGTATAATATGATCAGGTTTATCTTCAGATGAATTAATTTAATGTGGAAGAAGCTATTAAAAATTCTTAATCATATTAATGCTAAAGAAGTAAAATTAGACTCTTTAACATATTTATTTTCTGTTTTAGTTAATAAGCACATGGACTCTTTGTGGCCTTTTCAGTCCTGGGAGCTATGGTTTTAAGCTGGAAATAATTTAAGGAGTTAGTTTTTACTTAACTTGGAAATGATTTTGTTTATTTAATTACATTTCAAAGGAATCTCCTTTTCTGACAAGAAATAAAAATAGTAATACAGATAATGATTTCTTTGATTGTATCTGTTTAACTACAAACTACACAGGTCATGCACAAAACAAAAAAAATGTCTTAAAACTATAGGATGATTATTTAGTGTAAGGTCTACGGATCTCTTTGTTCTTTAGAATAGTCAGAAGCTGTAATTGGCATAATCACCAGGGTAATACAAATAACTGGGGAAGAAAAATACAGAGATGTCAACATGAATTATAACGTACACTTAAAATATAATTCCTTAGAAGTATGATTTTGAATAGGAGGAAAAATACAAGTAGTGAATTTTATTTTATATTATAGTAGAATATTAATAAGTACATGTATAAATTTGGAATACATTTATATTTTTAAGGAGTAAAAGTTGGACTTTATAATATACTAAATATATACTAAAAATAAAGACATTTAAATTGGGAACTTAAATAATTTGGGGGCAAAGTTGGTCAATTTTTATTTTGCCCATGCATCTATCCATTATTTAAGAAATACTAAAATTTTATTTAGGATAGTTATTTACTGTTTTAAATTACTGAGACATAAACAATTCCTTTTTCCTTTATAAAGTCAGGCTAAAATCTAGTTTAGCACTTGTAGGAATGCTACAAATTATGCTATTTTTCTATACATTTTTCCAAGATTGCACTGCATAACTAAGATTATCAATAAACTTTTTTGTTTCTTATTAGACCCGAAGTTTGGGGGGATTCTGCCTCGTGTCCCCATCATGTCATTTGCCAATGGCACCTGCTTCAAGTCATCTGTCTTCACATTCATTGGAATTCCAGGCCTTGAAACAATGCAACACTGGATTGGGATCCCGTTCTTCATCCTTTTCTCCTGGCCACCATGGGAATAGGGCTCCTCATTGCCTTCATCCACTCTGAGCACAGTCTCCATGAGCCCATGTATGTCTTCTTGGCTATATTGGTAGGCACTGACCTGGGCCTGACCTTATGCATAACCCCCAAAATGCTGGCCATCTTTTGGTTTCAATAAAGGGAAATTCACTTTGACTCCTGCCTTGTCCAGATGTATTTTACTCGCACTTTCCAGTGCATGGAGCCTGCCATTCTCCTGGCCAAGGCCTTTGATTAATATGTTGCTATCTGTGAGCCCTTGAGGCATTCTGCTATTCTCACTAGGAAGATGCTAATCAGCATTATCATCACAGTGACCATCAGGGCATCTGTTATCATCATCATGTGTCCACTTCTAATTAAACTGTGCCTGAAGCATTTCCAGACCACAGTCATAGCTCATTCCTACTGCGAGCACATGGCTGTGGTGAAGCTGGCTGCTGAAAACATCAGAGCTAATAAATCTTATGGACTCTTTTTGGCCTTCTCAGGCCTTGGATTTGATGTAATCTTCATTTTCTATGCTTTTATCTTCCAGGTGGTCTTTAAATTGCCCCAGAAGGAAGCGCACTTCAAAACACTGAACACATGCACAGCCCACATCTTTGTCTTTCTTCAGTTCTACATCCTCACATTTTTCACATCCTTCATACACAGATCTGGCTTCAATGTTGCTCCATATGTGCACATTCTCCTGTTCAACCTTTACCTCCTAGTTCCACCCTTGCTCAACCCTATCATCTATGGAGTGAAAACCAAACAGATCCAAGAGGGAGTAAGCAAGGTCATCATTTGCAAGGGCTAAATTGAATGGCGTCCCTCAATAACATACCTTGCAATTCTAGTTATGCAGAATGATTGTATAATAATTTTGAGGTTATTATTTTTAAATGCAACTAAATTGGTACAGTTCTATTCCCAGTTCCATAAAAAAGAAAAGGTACAAAATTTCAAAATATGATTGTAGGAGAGTATCAATGATTAATGCATTGCACATTGCTATCTTCAAAGTTGTTACTCATATTACAAGATACAGGCATAGAAAATTGATCAAATAGACTTCCAGGAGAACATGGCAGACAGATGACAGCATCTATGGAGGCTCTCTGAAAGACTTGGCTCAGAATTCAGGAATGGTGCAGAGTAAGGTGACATAAGCAGTTGGAGATATGCTCTGATGACCCAGGAACTAACTGGGCTGATAGAAACCAACTTGGAATGCAGTCCTTGTGCTAGAACAGGAACAGAGGGTCCTCAGGGTGGAGGATGGAGCTCATGCCATTGGAAGCCATGATTTGGGTTTCCCACCACACGGCGGCTGCGTCTACATCTGCTCCGCAAGGAGAGAGACTCGTGGAAGCTCTGCAGGACGGGCGGGGAGCCATGCACTGACTTGTGGTGAGGTGAGTGAGAGAAACTGACATTCTACCACAGTTTGACTCCAGCAGAGGACATTCTGGGACTGGGCAGACTTGCAGGAGTGGGGCGCTGCTGCAACTCCAGCCACGTATCCCCCTCTCAAGCGGGATTGGTGAGAAGTGCCTAGCCTACGTGACTCTGCTGGTGGAGACCCATTAGGCTAGCACAACCCAGATCCCAGAGCCTGAGGGTGGCTTGGAGGTGTAGGCCCCACGTAGGCTGCCTGGTCTGGAATTTCCTGGTGTGCTGCAGTGGGCGGGAACACCTAGCCTGCACAATTGGATCAGGCTGTGGCTGACAGGGAGGGAAGCTGGGCCTCCTATATAAGCTTGCGTATATAAGGAACAAAGAATATGGGAAGAGGCAGCAACAAGAAAGGCTCCTCAGCCCCTAATCCTGAGAAACAGGTAATAGCAGACACTGCACCAATAGACATAAAGCACCATCTAGAGAGCCTCATAGATCAGTTCAGGAATGAAGTTATTAATGACCTGAAGCTAGAAGTAAGCAGAATAGTTAGAGAAATGCTAAGCACCACCCAAGAAAAAACGGATGGTGGAATGGAAGAACAGAAAAAGAGGGAAGAATTGTTTGATGGAGAAAATAGAGAAAGCATAGAATACGTGACGCAGGTTCAAAGGGACTACCAGGAAACTAAAAACTCTATCAAAAACTGGCATAACAGCTTGAAAGAAACTAAGGACAGACTATCTGAACTGGAGGGCAGATTTGTAATATGGGAGAATGAAATGAAAAACTTCTTAAAAGTAACAAAGAAACAAACAGCAATAATACAAAGACAAGAAGATGATAAGAGGATCCATAACTTAAGAATTAAAAACATAAAAGAAGAAGTAGGAACACAAACAAATGAACTACAAAAGCTACTCACAGAAATAATCCAGGAGTATTTTCCTAATTTAGCAAAAGGTAAACTTACTCAGATGTATGAGGCATGCAGGACCCCAGCCACCTACAACCCAAACAGAGCAACACCCAGACATATAATAATAAAAATTCCAGAAATTCAATACAAGAACAGAATATTAAAAGCTGTCAGAGACAAGAAACAGACCACTTACAAAGGAACAGCGATCAGAATTACAGCAGATTTCTCTGCACAAACCATCAAATCACAAAGAGCATGGGGGGAAATAATTCAAGCTTTGAAAGATAATAATCTCCAGCCAAGATTGAGATATCCTGCACAACTGTCCTGGAAATTGATGGAAAAACAAGGTGCTTCCAGGATAAAGAGGAACTGGGGGAATTTGCAACCACCAATTCAACTCTACAGAGAGTATTGCAGGTTATTCTAAAAAAAGAAAAATACAAAGAATCCAGAAATAGTGGCAGGGAGGCCACAATGAATGGAGCAGAGAACAAAATGAAGAAGACAAACTGACAACTAATGACAGAAAAAGAGCTCAACAGAAATGAGGCAGAGAAGATTGGATGATAGGAACAGCTATTTTGGAGAAAATGACGTCCTAATAGGTAATACTGATTTAGTATCATCTTGTTTTGAAGTCTCATCAAGCTTTTGTTCTTCTGTCTCCATTGGTCTAAACAGGTTATATCTTATTGGATTTTATTATGTACGATAGTATAAGCAAAAACTTTTAAAGACAAGGAGATTATACAGAAACCATTGTTCATTTTGTTAGTTGATTCTAAATACCCTGTAATGTTGTCATTCTCTTAAATGGTTTTACATTGTTTTGATATATTTAATGCTACAGTATATGAAGTTGTACTCAAGGATTTCAAGGAAAGAGACAATATGGTTATTACTTTTATGTCAGGATTATCTTGTGGTGAAACACTATTCTGCTTAAATGGTTATGTTTTGATCTGCACTGTTTTGCTGTTATGCCCTCTTTTATCTCAATCTCAACTCCATTATTTACTTTTTTTATTTTTATCCTTTTAATTAAGGGACAAATAAATAAAAATAGCATAATATATTATAGTAACCCACTTTGACTTTCCATTATCTTGATTTAAAGCCCTGTATTACTCTCACCATCTTGTTTTTGACTGATGTCCCCCTATTCTGTTTTGCTTGATAGTACCAGGTTCGAAAATTTAGGCAACAGCTGTGAAGATAGATTCATTATGATGCCCATTCTCGATGACTTTTATCTACTTTTGAAGACCTACAATGTCTCCAAAGTTTTGGTTTTGTTGGTTTTGTTCTTTACTGTTTTGTTCAATTTTATTATAACTGATGATATAGGCTATTCTATTAGAGATAGTGGGAGGCATTATGATACCCATTGTTGATCACCTTGTATTATGCTTTTACATTATCTATTATGTCCACCCTTTTGATTTGATTGACTCTGTTCTGTTATGTCACATTTGGTTCTACTCCCTTCCAAAAAAGTAATAAGAACTGTGGGAGTAACAAAACCCAAAATGTGTAATTGTTATTGTACAAAAGAGAGGAAAAGAAAGTGGTCTAAATGATATAACTGCATGTATATTTAAGTGTATAAGATAGAAAATGATATCACTGAGTTTTATTGGATCATTGAACAGAACTTTTTGTAGTATCATTGTTGGAATGTCCACTTTACAAGCTTTAATTTTGTGACTTGAACAATTATTTCTAAGATGACAATATCTAATCCATTAACTAGTGATTTCCTACTGTTTATTTTTTTCTGTAAATCTGTATAACTGGTACCCTTTCTCTGCTTTTTTTTTTCTCCTTAAATAAAATTTAAAAAAAATTAAAAAAAGAAAATTGATCAAATAGTTTAGGCACAATCCTTTCTTTTCAATGAACTTCTAGCATTTACTTGTGTATCTGTCTTAACTAATTTGTGTGCAAATACACACACACACACACACACACACACACATATATATATATATATATATATATATAAAATCCACAGGATAGATAAAATTTTATAAATCAAATCACAAATAAATATTTTCACATTTTCATATGAAATTTTAGTTATTTTTTCTAAGCAGATAACTTATATTAAAATATCATTTAATTTTTATTTTAAATTTACTGATATTTTCCCCTTGCGATCAGATCTATTTTATAAAATATCAGTCTAATAGTTATGCTTTTTCTAGTTATTACTAGTTCAAGATATTCTCATAATTTTATAATAAGACTCATAGAAGGGTGGAAGAATGTTATCTTTTGATTATTATAAATTCTTGATTCTCTAAGTACCCATTAGCTATTAAAATTCATATGTAACGTGATAAAATAAGGATTAAATTTCTGCTCTTTTGCTCCTCCCTTTTATCTCGCTATCTCCCTTGCTTCTCTCTCTCTCTCTCTCTCTCTCTCTCTCTCTCTCTCTCTCTCTCTCTCTCTCTCTCTCTCTCCCTGACTCACTGTGTGTCACCTACCTGATTATCTTACTGGAATTACATGGAGGCACAAACTATCATTAAATACTGTTTCATCAACCTTACATTTTCTACCAGTTACTTGTTGCAGGCTCCTTGAGCTTTACAACTCATTAAATTTTATATAATGTTTACCTATTTTTTCTGCAGGGAACTTCTGAAGAAACAAAAAAAAAAAACATTTTGTGACATAATCAGAAGAAGCAGTTATGTATCTTCCTTATATTCTATCTGCTAAATCAAGGAATATTAAAGGAGGCTGCTTTGTCTATATATCACTGAAGTTATGTTTCTAATTTGTTCAAAAAGCTATTCATTCTATTAGTGTGTACATTTCACAGTACCTTCAAGGATGATAATTACAAGACAATATGTTCACATTATAATGAATTGCAATAACATTTCTAAAAATCTCATCTTTGCCTATATTTACTAAACACAATAAGCAAGTTTTGTTAGAATTGTGATTGAGAATCATCAAACTGCAATCTAAAAATGCACATTTTGTATATAACAAAGTTTATATGGACCCTATTTTAATGTTGTTACTCAATTTGCCATTTTTCTAATTCCTTTTTGTATTTGGCACCATATATTACACATGAGTCCTTCCCTATTTTATGAAATATTTTGAGGAGCATTGCATTCTTTGAAAGATGTAATAAAACTGACTAGAACCCATCTGGTCCTAGAGTTCATCCAGTTGGGAAACTTTTATAACTTATTTATCCTATTGCATGTTAGTGGATTTTATATATCTTCTCAGTTTGATGTTGGTGTTTCTTATGTTTCTAGAATTTCCATTTGTCCTAGATTCTCTGAATTATTAGTCTTCAGTAATCCTCAGAACTTCAATGATAATCATTGTAACAGTTCTTTTTATCTTGAATTGTACTTTTTTGGTTTGAGTAGTCACTCTTATTATGATTTGTTTGACTACATGTTTATCAATATTGTTCATGTTTTCAGAGAACAAACTTTGTCTTATTCATTGTGCATTATTCTTTTCTTCTCTATTTCATTAATTTCAACTCTGTTCTTTAGCATTTCTTTCCTATTTTAGCTTTGGTTTCAATTGATTCTTGTTTTTTGACAGCCTTGAAAAATATGATTAGGTCATTTTTTGTGATCTGTATGGTTTTCATTGATGTAGGCACTCATAGTGATCAACTTTCCTCTTACTACTGTCTTTGGTTTATACCAGAATTTCTGTTTTGTTGTGTTTTCATTTCCACTTGATTATAAGAATATTTTAAATTTTAATCTGATTTTTCAATGACCTATTGATTCTCCAAAAAATGAATTTTTCAGTCACAAGTTTGTAGAGTTTCATTGGTTTCTTTTGCTGGCATTTTTTCATTCAGTCATGGTCTGGTAAGATAACAGCAATTTTTGATGTTTTGTATTTGTTTCTTTATAAACTAAAATATGATTTACTTTGCTGTATGTTAGGGAAGCTATGATTTGCTGCTGAATAGATTAAATACAGTTATCCTATGAGGTATATGATTTATAAATATTTTCTCCCATACATAGAGTTGTATTGCTACCTTTCTGGATCATATAATTTGCAGAAGTTTACATTTATATGCATCTCATTTTCAGTATTTTATACAGTTGTTTATGCTCTATTATATCTATTTTTTTCATCTACTACAGCATCACAACGATTTACTCCTATTGAGTGGCACAATCTTAATTTTTACATTTAAGTATATAATGTGCTCTACTTTTCAATTTGTTGTTCATTTTTGTGTCCATAGTGACAGTTAATATTGCAATTCTTATTCTCTGAGAATGGATTTCTACTTATCTTACTGTCATTTCTTTAAAAAGGTCTTCCTTCCACCTAATTTTCTTTGTATTCTCAGAGCTCCTAACACCCTGAATTCTCAATTAGTTTCCAGTGAGCTATATAACTGTCCTTATGCCAGCATCACAATATATCATTGATTAGTAAGCTTTAAAATGGAGATGAGTCTTTCAATTTTGTTTTTATGGTTTCCAGAATGTTGGTCTTGTTATGTATATTTGAACTGCCACAATAATTTTGACAGCATATTTTTGCAAGACAGTAGCATTGATATTTCAGTAGGAATATGCTGAAATTGTGTATCAACTTGGAATGCATTTCAATCTTAATTGTAATTCTCTTTCATAACTATGGGTGTTTTCCACTTTTGTAGATCTTTTAAATGTATTTAATAATTTCATTATGTGAAGTTATTTATTGTTGTTTTTTGAGCAGTTTTGGATTAAAATATCTGATCTTTAGTGACATTGATACCATAAAATTTTAGATCTATTTTACATGAAATTACTTTTATATATTTAAGTTTATTCATTGTTAGAGAATTAAATATTGATTTTTGTTATGTTCCTCCAAATTTTCAAAAATAATTTTATTGTAAGCATACACAAAACATATGTCACTTTTGTCATTTTTAAGTATAAAATTCAGTCAATGCATTTTTTTATTTCCTGAAACAGAACCAGTAAGCATTAAATCATAATTCACTCTTTGCACTTGTTCTCAACTTCCTTTATTTCTATATTATCTCATACAGATTTTGTTATCACAGTTATTATATAAAAGTAGAACCATGGAATTTTTATGCTTTAAGTTGTGGCTTAGTTCATTAACCTGAAAGTTCAAGATTTCTCCATGGTGTAATATATCAGAGATTTACAATTTAAATGGGTCTTTTTTCCTAGTGAGTTTTGTGAATTTCTTACATAATTCAGATACTAACTTTTTATCATATGTTGTTTCAATTCTCAGAACTTTCATTTTGTTTATTGTCAAATTTCTGAAGATTTTAATTTGATATAATTTCATTTATCTATGCTTCTTTGCTGTGACTGTTCTTTCTTTTTAATGTCTTTTTGATGACTTTGTCAAAACTTATTTGAAAATTCTGGGATTGCTATTCCTTTAAAGTTGACCAGATTTCTTTATTTTTGCCAGTATCATTTAATTTTATCACTATAACCTTGTAATATATTTTGAGATCAGGAGGTATGATGCTTCCAGTTTGTGGTTGGTGGTCATTTAAAATACTTAAGAACCTTTTTTAGCTATATGTCACTTCTGTTTCTTTGAAATTCACTATTAGTAATTTAATTGAGATTGTATTAAACTTTTAGAATATGTGGTGTAATACGGATATCTTAATAATATAATTCCACTTACCAGTGAAACAGCTGTCATGAAACTAGAAATCTTATGAAGCCTGATAACAAGATCTGCCTTAGCACTCCCTTTCTGTGATTTTTCACTTGGAGACTATGCTCCAGATGACTATCACTTGTTCAGATAGAACTGCAGAATGAAACATAGGGATATCTGAAGCTTATTTTCCACATCAGTTTCTAGTACTGCACTTTACAAGAATGGAGCTACTTTTGTTTTCAGCTACTCTTTGGCAAATTGTCAAAAGTCTTACTTCAGAAAATACTAGCCAATACAATATTCAACTACTTATGAATTATAACAAGGTAATGATATAGTGAGTGTGAGGAAAGTTTGCAGAAGAGTTTCAATAATTACAAAAATGTCTTTAAATGTCAGTTATTAAAACTTTGTACTTACTGAAAGTTTTAATATAGTTTTAAAATGTTAACGTAGTGCATGTGGGTGCTTGTGCGTATGTGTAACAATATGATGCAAAATGATAACTAACTTCCTTGAACACATCAAGTAAGGTTGTGATGTGCATTGAATTATGAATTATTTGTAAAATAGTTGCAGCTACTTCCCAAATGTTAAACCGCAATGATTTCACCATGATAGTCTTTAAGTAAAATAAAGTTTATTGCTATATTCCAAAAAATCAAAGTCTTGTAGTGGAGCAAATTTCACAAATATTTAACATTCATTTTAATGCAATATTCATTTTAATACTGTTTAAGTTCTTCAAATTACATGTAATGCATGTATCTTCTGTGGAAATCTATTCTTCAGTCCAAAGTTTTCAGTTGATATATATGGGCAAATTGTTAGAATTTTTAATAATTTTCATTTTTTCAAAATTAATGTCATACATTTCTTCTCATAATGCAATATGACTCATAGAAAGTAATAAATGTAATAATTCTTAGCAGTTATAAATGATTATAGAAAATAAAATAAATGGAATGTACATTTAATGGTAGTAATTTACAAAATGTTAGAATGGCTCTGCTAAATTCATTAAAACATTGCCTCATCTATTATTGTAGTATATAAGTAAAAGTAAACATCAATTTCAAGCTATAGCAAACAATATTTCTAATAAAAAGAAAAATTTTTCAGACTTTGCTGTTCATGTTTTTTTGAACTTACAAATCTAATCCTGTTTGTCTACATAGTCAATATATTTATGTCTTATACTAAAAGAAGGGCAGAAGCTTTGAGTTGTCATTAATGGAGCTTTAACTTTTCCCTTGTTATTAGTGTTTCAAATTTTTTAAGAGATGTTAGGACGAGAAAATCATTGGCCTCCCTTGATACTTTCAATTAACAATATTTTACATAAGGTGTGTTTTCAGAAACATTAAGTATTATTTTCTTGATTAAAAATAATAATATTTTCTACTTACTTTGAGAATGTATTGTGCTCTTCTGTAATAAAATATACAATAATGTATTTTATTTCACTGGACAGTTTTCTGTGTTTGTTTTTGTTTTGTTTTGCTTTGTTTTGGTCCTGGGAATTGAACTTACAACCTCACATTTTCCAGTCTGGTGCTTATACCACTGAGCTAAACCCCAAACCTAGGACAATTTATTTTAAACAAATTGATCCTGTGAATTCCACTGTTGTTTTTCAGTCATTAACTATTTTGGTGATTAGAAAAGTGTCCTTCAGAAATCAAAATTAATTTTAATTATTAGAATTATAAACATCCTTGTGGGAATTTAATATACCTGGAATAAATAGGTATGGAAAAGTATTTCTATTATTTCTATAAATGAAATTTACTTATCTTTGTAATATATCTATGGAAACACAAAAGAAAATTGATTCTTGAAGAAAATGGATAGGTTGAATATAAAAGACATTGGTACACAATGATAGTAAGCCTGGGTAGTTTTAGTAAGGAAAAATCTTTAAAGACCTAAATATTTGAGACTTGTCATACCAATAAAAAAGACATATGAACATTATCTCTAAAGATAAGGCGCTGCGAATTTAGTTTTTTAGAGTAATTATGTTGGTAACCCCATGTGATATTAGGAGTGGAGTGCTAGAAACTGGAGAAATATTTAAGATGAATTTAATAAAACTAAATGTATATTAATCAAAATTTCATTTTTATTTGTTATTTCTAAAATATTAGAAAATACACAGTGTACTTAATATGAGATATAGCATCCTGCTTAAAAGCAACACTGTTTAAATTAGATATTCTTTTTTTTAAAGAATTGCAAGAAGTCATTAAACACACCATGCAAATAGGAGAAATTAGCACTACCATAAAACTATAAGAAAAAATTTTACAGATAAACACAGTTAGAAATTTCTTATGTATTTACCCATTAATTCTTCCTAGAAAATACTTACTGAAGTCTCAATTTCATGATCATTGCTGGAAAGAGAACATATTCATTACATTACTGAACCTTGAAGATAAACTTACTACTGTACTTAATCATGACACAAAATTGAAAGTCATTGTATACCATCATGTGATGAACACAGTAGTGAAAAAAAAAACTGTTAGCCTACTGAGCAATCACTCTTTGTCTTGAATTTTGTCATTTTTTCTAACATACAACCCTTTTTGCAATAGCAAACTTATAAATAGTACTCAAAAATTTGCCTTTGGTCCAAGATTTTTAGTGAAGTTTTCAGTGGAATTCTCCTTTATGGAGTGCCACAAGATATAAGAAAGATAAAACAGAAAATTTTTGTTAAAGATTTCAAAATTTATTTTGTAACAAAAATTTATTCAAAATCCAAAGTATCAGCCACCAATTTAGATTGTGTAAATATGTCTATTTTCAATTAAAGAAGCGTGATGTGTTCACATCATCTCCTTCATTAAAATTGATAGGGCTACCGGAGGGATGATTTCACTCCTGTAATGGAGTACAACATTCAAAACCAATATGAGAGGAGACAAAAACATTTAAGACATGAGAGTGAGTGTTCTGCAATATTTGTTAATTTGGGATCTACAAAGATTTGTGATCTGAGGAACTTTGAAAAGTTAATTATCTAGAAAAAAATTTTTAAATTGGCTACTTCAACTATGTTAATTTCCCATTTGCAGAGAAACTACAACCCTTACTTTGAATCGAAAGCACGGACCACATAGTCACGAATCTGCTTGGTTCTCACTCCATAGATGATAGGGTTGAGGGCAGGTGGGATGACCACGTAGAGATTGGCAACAAGAATGTGGACATAATGTGGGACTTTTTTGCCAAATCGGTGAGTGAGGAAGGAGAAAAGTGACGGTGTATAGAAAATACACATGACCCCCACGTGTGACCCACATGTGCTCAGTGCTTTATGACGAGCATCTTGAGATGGGAGGCGGAACACTGCACGGAGAATGTAAGCATAGGAGATTCCAACCAGGGCCACATCCATGACGAGAAAGGAAGCCACAAAGAGGCCATATATAGCATTCATTTGAATGCTGGCACAGGCTAATTTGGCAATGCCCATGTGCTCACAATAGGAGTGGGCAATAACTCGAGCATCACAGAAAGGCAGACGATGAGTTAAGTACACAATGGGTAAAATAAGCAAGACAGGACTCATTACAATACCCGCACCGATCCCTGCCAACACCCTGGGTGTCAGAATTGTTGTATAACGCAGTGGCACACAGATGGCCACATAGCGGTCAAAGGCCATGGCCAAGAGGACTGTAGACTCCATTCCTGTGAAGGTGTGTATCAGAAACATCTGAGCAACACAGGTTCCAAAACTGATTTCATGTGCATCAAACCAGAAGATACCTAGCATTCGAGGTACCGAGGATGTGGAAAGTGCTAGATCTATCGCTGATAAGATGGCAAGAAAGCAGAACATTGGCTCCCTCAGCGCAGGGTCAGACCAGATGACCAGGAGAATTGTAGCATTGCCCAGCAGAGCCATTATGTACACGGAGCAAAAAGGCAGGGAGATCCATCCATGGAAAGCCTCCAGCCCAGGAATGCCTACAAGGAAAAAGGTGTCTGGGTGGAAAGTGGTAGTGTTGGTGTGGATCATCGTCTTACTGATGAGAAGTAGCTGACCAGCTCTAGAAGGGAAATGAAGACTTAAAAATGTTTAAGTCAAAACTTCAGCGATAAACTTATAGTTTATATGTAATTTTCTTACCTAAACACCCATGTTAACATTCAAGACTATTAAATACAGGCAATTACAGGAAATAATTCAGTAATTTTCAAGTTGAAAGCAAACTGATTTCACATTAGATTTTGTTAACCAGAGTTTCTGTGGCTCAGGCTTTGTTTAATATCAAGAGCAAACTTTCACTAGCCAGAAGCTTTGCTTCTAATCACAATCTTTAATCCTCTCCAGATACAAAACTATACTTTGTTGAAGTACCTATAAAATCACCAAAATGTGGATACCTGTACTACACAAAGAGCTGAACAATGTACAGAGACATAGTTTTTTTTTCTAGAAATACAGAATAAAAAAATAAAGCATAATTAGTTAAAGTTTAGTATTGAACTTAAAAATTATAGTGAATCTTTATAATTTCAGTCACAAAAATTTATCTTGAGTTTTATTGACCATTTCTTTCTCTTTTTAAATTTGTACCATTGTAGACATGCTATATTAAACCGAAGAAATAAAAACAGTCACACAAAGTTATAAAACATCACACATAGAAATCTCCACCAGCAGAAAACACATATTTCGCACCTATTATGTTGAAATTGATTAATACTGAAGTCTGACTGTTATAGTATCCAATTCCAAGAAAATTTACAGGATATCTAATAATTGTACCCTTCTATGCATGGGGCAGTAAGGTTTCTTGAAAGGATGGGATCTGAGAGAAAAAAAAGGAACTATATTGACAGTGAGCACTAGACTAGGCTGAAGAAATCCTTGTCATAAATTCATATCGTTTCAACTTTTTATTTTTCACATTCACTCTTCTTCCTCTCTAGATTCCTTCATTTTAGCTTTCTTTCTATTCCTCTTCTTCTTTTCTTTCTATCTTCCCTCCTCACCTTCAAATTGTTCAAAAACTAAAAAAGAGAGGAAGAGCTACCCACAAAATAGTAAGAGAGAACTGTAAGAAGCTAAGGATGGGTGAAAGAAGAAGTGAAAAAAGAAAAGAAGAAGAGAGAAATTAGAAGGATGAAGAGGCTTACAGAACTGAATCGAAATCTCAATTTTTAAAAGTATTTCATTAATATAATTTTATTTTTCTATTTATTTTATGAAAAATATTCCATAACCAAACAAAGAGGATATCTATGGTTACTATAAAGTCTATCACTATCATCCAAAAGTTTAGAAATAACATATGCTGGCAAGAATATAGTAAATGGGATTCCACTACACTGATTCTGCGAATATTATCTAGGAAACACATCATGGAAATCATATGGGGATTCTGTAAAAATTCTAACAATAGAAGTTCCATGCTATCCCACTTTCACCCTCTCAGAAATCTTGAGCAAAGGATTAAAATAACCTATTACAGGAATACATGCATTAGACAATGTGTTTATATGAACACTCCTTATAATAGACATTTTAAGAGAGATTTGCCCAGCCGATAAAGTCTCCACGTCTGTATTCAGAAGTCCATCTCTAATCTGTTTTACCCCTCTCCATTTGTAATCACCTTGATAGGTCTGCACTTATTTTTAGTATTCTGATAGCCTTACCTTTTTTTTTTTTTTTTTTTTTTTTTTTACTGAAACCTACACACCTTTCATGGACAATTTTTTTCTGGAAATGGAGACAACCATTTATACCACAGCTTTAATTTCCCTCTACAAATGAGTATTTTCAGAACTGAATTGTGACAGCTTAATACAATAAAAACTTTTTGTAAGGATATCTTTCTGTAGTAGTGAAATAGAAAATACCACCTTATTAAATACCGTTGTGGCCCGTTACTAATTGTTAGATGGATGTCTCTGTTCAAGGTCCATTGCCCCACACATTTAATGGGAAATCTCTCCTCCAACAGGGGCAGAGAAGACCCCTCATCTGCCTCTGAAAGAAATGAGTTTTATAATGGGAGGACAGAACTCAGAGCCCTTGGGGATTTTCTGACATTGAAGATAGTTCAGATGCGTTGTTTCACCCAGCCATAACATCTCAGAGTCTCTGGAGAAAGCTCCCATTTTCAGAACCAGTTAGCGAGGGACTGATATTGAGGCAAACATCTGTTGCCTTCCACTGTCCTCTGGAGACACATGTTGTGAAACAAAATTCAGAAATACAAAACTATTACTAACCAAACCAGACCCATGTTGACAGTGCTGGGAAATTGGGTGAATGAAGCAAGAAAACTACAAGTTTAGTCCTTCCTGGGAAGTGTGGCAAGACATTCTCTTAAAATAACAAACAATAGAGTGTTGGGGACACTGTCAGCGTGAAGGGCCTGGGTTCAATCCTCTGTGTCAAAATGACAATATTATTATAATAATAACAGGAACAAAAAAACACTAAGATAAAGAAATCTCTTCATAGGTATATTTTATATTGTGATTTTCTGGGATTTTATAATAATTCAAATTTAAAATATTTATTATCAATATGCGTATCTCCCATACTTAGCTTAGTTTTATACTAAGTCAAACTGTACTAAATTATCACAAGTACCATGTAGAATAAAACCTCTCTTCTGTGAAGTGCTTATCATAGTAGCCTTCAGGTAATTATTATGAAATTTAAAAATCCAGTATAATAGCATGATTTCCAGTTGTGAAAATAGAAAATGTGTTAATGCCAAAAATGTAATGTAATAAAAATGCCAATATAATGATTTAAAATTAAAATAAACTGACACTATTTTATTGTAGAAAATAGGTGTATATATGTATACATATATTCACATGCATTTTTTTATATTTAGAAAAAGAAACAAGAATGAGTAAGTCTGGGTCAATGTCATTAATATAAATCTTCAGATATATAGTAAAATACCAATGTATCAAGTTTGAAAATACTGAAAATGCCAAAATGCAATTAAAATAGGTACAAAATTTAAAAAATAGGTAATAGCAAATATGGAGATAGAGCTTTTATAAATGAGGGGAGATGAAGTTGTTAGGGAAGAAGGGTGGGAAAAGTGGAAAGCAAAGGAACAAGATGTTCTACACATGTGGACCAACTCTCCATAATGACCATGCCTCCAAATATGCATTATTAAAACTAAAAATGAAAAAAAAATGAATCACCAGACTTTTAACTAAACTCACTGGAAGAGTTGTGGGGTTGAATGCAAGAATATATACCTAGAAGCTTTCTAAGCAGATGCCTCAAGAAAATAGCAAGGGAAGTTAATTGGGATTTAAAACGATGGGCATTCATAGTACTCCTCAGAGGGACATTGTTTAGAAAGATAGACATTCACTGTACTCCATCAGAGTCATACCATTAAATAATACTTACGTGGTACTGCTATCAAAAACTTGAAGCATACAAAGCTTTCTGAAGCAATTCAAATTATGTATTCCTAGAGTAAAGGAAAATTTGTTGAAAATGTATTTTTTATGCTTCACAAGAAAAACTAGTTGTCCCTCTTTATTTTTACTGATAAATGCAATGCATATATTAATGGAGTAACCTGATGCTTCAAAACATGGACACATTTGTAATGTTCATATGAGAAATATCCTGTCTCTTCAATATTTATCACTCATGATGAAGTCAGATCAAGTTTATTATCTATGTCTGTTCAAGAGAGTCCCAGAAACACTTCCTCCCAACCAGCCATAGCTTAGTAGCTTTGTAGCCATCAGTCAACCTCTCCTCAACCCTCTTTAACTCCAACTTATCTCAGCCTGTGACAACTTCTATTCTACATTTATCTATCATGAGGTTTTCCAATGGGTAAATCATGCAGGATGTCACAATTCAAGTCCCCAGTCCATCAGTGCAAAAGAAACACATTGATCACTTTAGATTGTCATCCATTTCTTGACATTTCCTCTTAACCCCCTCTGTAAGGTTGACAGTTATGAAGATTTCTCTTAACCACTTCATTTTCTGAGCCCTGGTCCTGTGGAGTTGCTGTTTATCATTTTCTTATTCTCATTAGTGATGTCTTCAGTGCTTCTTCCCACTTCCCAATATTAAGCACACTCATCTTTTACTGTTGCACGTTATTCTGAGACTCTCATAACAGTACTTATCTGGTACTAATTTGTGCAATATTTTGAGGTTGTTATTGTTATTGAACCTTATCAATTAACAGAAGCAATTCTGCATGGCTAATTCAGACTCTGTTCACATGAATGCCAGTGCTAAGATTTTACAATTTTTCAAAGCTTAATATAAAAGGAAATCTGGTTGCTTTTCTTCCTATAATAAAGTCTCATAGTAAAATTGAAAATTACTGCCGCATAACAACATGTCTTGAAACAAAGAACATAGAATTATGTAGATTACATTATCATTTAAAGTATCTCATACTCCTTCCAAGTCTCTTTCCTCACTCAGCAGCCTATTCAGCGGTACCACTGGGCAATAGCAAATTTGAAAGGAAAATTTACTTAATGTTGAAGAATTACTCAAGCATGCTCACTTGTGCTAGTATTTAGAATAATCTAAATTTTCTATTGTACTGTTTTGTCTTTATTGTGTCATGTAACTATATGCACTTAGATATAATACACATAATATTTCTATGTGCTGAATATTGCATAGGTCACATTTATATGTATTATACATACATAACACCTAAATATGAAATTCAGAGTGCTAAGTTTTAAGTTCAGTGAATTTAACAAACTTTTGCAACCATCACCATATCCAAGGCTTTCCCTTCACTCAAGCAGAAGCTCCACCCAGAAGCTCTACAAAAGAATTTGCCATTTCCCTCTTCTCCCAACCTCTTGTGACTCTACTTTCTCTTTATTATGTGCCTTTTCTAGATTTTCATACAAATGGAATCATATACTATTTATCCTTTTGTGTCTGGATTACTTTGTGCATAGTATTCTCAAGGTTATCCAAGTACATTGCTGCATGTTAAAGAAGCTCATTTTTAAATGTGTGTTTTTAATATTAAGTTGAATGAATTCCTTACATACTTGTATATGAACCTCTAATCAGATATATTTTCCATTTATGTAAATTTTAATTTTGTTGAACACTATGCAAAAGCTTTGGGGTTTATTGTAGTCTCTTTTCTTCATTTATAGTTTTGTTACTGTGCTTTTCTCCTTTCATTCAAGAAATTATGTCCTAGATCTGTTTCAAGCAAGTTTATTTTCTGCTTATCTACACATCTCATTCATAATTTTAAGACTTATGTGATGTTTTAATACATTTTGACTTATTCTCTTTTAGAAATATTAATACAGACTCCAGTTTCAAAATGCTCCTTATGAATATACATATTTCCTAATAAATTTTATTGAGATGATTGTGAATTTTTCCAAATGTGTCTTTTTTGGTTAATTATTCTGGGGTTCTGCGTTAGAGTGGTCTAGGTATCTGTTTTTACAGAGATTAATTTTTTTTTTTTGTACAAGGGATTGAAATCAGATACTTCACAAAGAACTACACATTAGACCTTTTTATTCATTTTACTTTTTAATTTTTAAAAATTTGAGGCATTAAACAGCTGAGGCTCAAATTTGGGATCTTCTTGCCTCAGCTCAGATTCACAAACTCGGTTGGGCCTACTGTATTGCTTATTACAATTTTGTAGAAATTGAAATCAGGAAGTGTGACACCTAGAGCATTGTATTTTCTAGTTTGCTTTAGCTAATAGGGTTCATTCATAGTTTTATATGTCTTTTAGCATTGTTTTCACTATTTCTACAAAAATTGCCATTAGAAGTTTGTTCAGGATTACACTGAATCTATAGATCACTTTAGCAAACCTAAGATGTTAATGATGTTTATTCCATTTATCAATGGAATTCCTGTTGGCTTTTTATCACCAAGATGCAGTAACTGACATCTACAATTTAAAGACAGAGTGACTAAGATTGGCTCATGATTTCATGGCCTTCAGTATGAACTAGGTGGCTCCAATGCAGGAAAATCATGGAAGAGCGGTTTGGCAGAGGAAAGCTGTTTCCTTCATGTTAGCCTTGAAGGACAGCAGGGCAACAGTGGCCAGGGATCAGACATTCCACCCAAGATCTGCTCCCATGACCCACCCTGAAACACTCAGAAGCATGCTGCAATTGTCCCCTCGGCAGCTGCTCAGCCAGTCAACCTAGAGCAATTAAGCTTAATCTCTCTTCAGTTTTAGTAGATGTGATGATGATAAATATGTACATAGGTCTGATAATAAATTTCCTGAGTGTCCTTTACTCTATGGATTTTCAGGTGAAGACTATGCCCTAAGTAGCAATTGTTACTTCAGCTATGACGCCATAATTAATTACATGGACATTTGAGTCTGACATTTGTGTTCTGCAGCACAACGGCTCCTAGTACTCCTAGTAAATTGCGGCACAAGACGCATTTCTCTTTTTTTTCAGACGCTCTGCTGTGAATTGTTGACTAACATTTTTTTTCCCCGAAAATATATGTGAATACAGCATTCACCCACTTAGGAGATGGTGATGATGCACTGAGAATAAACAAATTTCTCAGTACTGTGAAACGCAATAGAAAATATTTCCAAGTAGCAACTATGATAATCTTCATACTTCAGAAGCTGTAATATTATTTCTATTTGAATTTAGTGTTTGTGTGTCATAAGGAGTGCAGGGTGGAATATGCATACATGACAAGACAATAGATCAATAAGAAAAGTCACTTTCGTCACAACTGATCACAATCAACGTTAGTATAATCTGGCAATGAGAGCAAAATCAGACTGGCAAATCTCAGGAGCTGTTGGAAGGATTTAATCAAAGCATGCTTTCAAATTGTATTGTTCCCCTGGTATGAATTATTTTTAAATTTTATTTAAAAGGAAAAAGAGAAAAAACAAAACAAAACAAAGCAGTGTAAGAGTACAAGTAAAACAGAACTACAAAAAAAAAAAAAAAGTAAGAAATCACCAGTTAATAGATTACACATTATCATCATAGAGGTAGTTGCTCAAGTCACAGTATCAAAGCATACAAAGTGGACATTCAAACAGAGACTGCAAACAGTTGTGTTCAATGATCCAACCAAAAACATTAATATGGTCAGCTATTTAACACCCCTAAACACACTTGCTGATGTATCGTTTTGAGCACTATTTTTCCCTCTGTGTTTTAGAAAAAAATTTACACATTCTGGGTTTTATTACTCCTTAGTTCTTATTACTTTTTTTTTGGAAGAGAACAAAGACACATATGGCAAAACAAAGCTGTCAGTCAAAACCAAGGATTGGTATAGAACATGATGTAAAATCAGAGTACAAGGTTATCAACAATGATTACCATAATGTCTCTTGCTTCCTTAAAAAGAATTGTCTATCTCATTAGATATTATAAGTTGAACAAAACAGTAGAGAACAAGACCAATAAAACTTAAACATTGTAAACATTACAGGATTTCCAAAGGGGATAATAGACAAATCAGAATGGGCATCTTAGTGAATCTGATTGCCTTCAAAGTAGTTGCCTCTACCCTCAAACTTGATACTAGCATACAGAATGGAACAGAGTCTAATCAGTCAAAACAACATAGTGGGAGTACTGCAGGACTTCAGATCAAGTTAATAGGAATTCAAAAAGATACTATAATATATAATGCTAATTTTTAAAAATTTCCCCCTTAATTAAAAAACATAAAAAAATAACTAAATATTTTTTTAATGAATAAAGGAGAGATTGAGATAAAAGAGTACATAACAACATAACAATACAGGTTCAAGCATGAAAGTTTCGGCAAACAAGTACTTCATAACCAAATAACCCAACTTAATACTAGTTACCATAGTGTCTGTCTTTTTCCTTGAAATATTTGAATATAACTTCATATACTATAGCTTCTAATATTTCCATATCAAGAAATCCAGAATAAAGCCATTCAAATTAATAAGTGAAAACTTTATAAGGCTTCAAGGCCACATAATGGGGAATCATGATTACCACATACTTTTATATATTTGAATCATTACTTAAATTAGGGAAACATCGGTATTCACACATGTAAGATTGATTTATTTCACTTATGAGTATGGTCTCAAGCTGCACCTATTTATTGATAAATATCTCAATGTGATCCTTCTTTATAGTTGAGTAATACTCCATTGTATAGAAATACCACAAATTTTTTATCCATTCCTCAGTTGATGGAAACCTAGGTTGTTTCCAAGATCTGGCAATTACAAATTGTGCTGCTATAAACATAGGTGAGCATATATCACTGTGGTATGATGCTTTCAATTCTTCTGGGAATATGCCTAGAAGTGGAATAGCTGGAATAAATGGGACTTCCAATCCCAGCTTTTTGAGAAATCTCCACACTGACCTACACAAAGGCTGCACCAGTCTACACTCCCACCAACAGTGTAGGAGAATTCCTTTTTCCCCACAGCCTCTCCAGCATTTGTTGTTGTTGGTTTTGTTGATCCTGGCCATTCTTTCAGGAGTGAGATGGTATCTCAGTGTGGTTTTAATTTGCATTTCTTTAATGACCAATGATGATGAACATTTTTGTATGTATTTATTTGCCAATTGTATTTCTTCATCTGAGAAGTAAAGATGCCCATTTTTGGATTGGATCTTTGAACTTTGGGGGCCTGAGTTTTTTTTAATTCTTTATATGTTTTAGACAAGAGTCCCTTGTCTGAGAGAGAGTTCACTAAAATCTTTTTGCAGTTTGTGGATTTTCTTTTCACTATGCTGGAGATTTCTTTTGACATGCAGAAACTTCTTAATAAGAAGTGGTCCCAGTTATTGATTCTGGGAAGTATTTCCTGTGCATTTTGAGTCCGGTTCATGAATTCTCATCCTACTCCTATATCTCCAAGGTTTCTACCCAATTTGTCTTCCAATAGATTTAGTGTTTCTGTTTTAATATTCAGATCTTTGACCCATTTAGATTTTAATTTAGTACATGGTGATAGACATGGGTCTAGCTTTAGTTTTCGGCAAATGGAGAGCCAGTTTTTCCAGCACCATTTATGAAAGAGACTGTCATTCTTCCAGTGAACCTGCTTAGGTCCTTTATCAAAGATGAGGTGGTTGAGTGTGTTTGTAGCTGTGGTTGTATCTTCTAATCTATTCCATTGATCTTCGGCTCTGTTTTATTCCAATACCATGTTGACTTTACTACAGTTGCTTTGTAGTATAACTTCAAGTCAGGTATTGTGTTGCCTCCTGCTTTGTCTTTGCTGCTTAGAATTGCCTTTGCTATTCTAGGTCTCTTCTGCTTCCAGATGAAATTTAGGAGGGGTTTCTCTAGATCTATAAGGTATGTTGATGGTATTTCTATTGGGATTGCATTGAATCTGTACAACAGTTTTGGGAGAATGGCCATCTTCACAATGTTTGTTCTTCCTATCCATGAGCAAGGGATGTTTTTCCATTTTCTGAGATCATCCTCAATTTCCTATTTCAGTGTATAATTTTCACTGTATAAGTCTTTCACTTCTTTCATAAGAGTAATTCCTAAATATTTCATTTTTTTGCTAGCTAATATGAAGAGTGCAGTTTCTCTTATTTCCCTCTCTGTGATTTTGTTGTTCGTGTATAGGAATGCTATTGATTTCTGAGTATTGATTTTGTATCCAGCCACATTACTGAATTTATTTATTGTATCTAAGAGTCTTTCAAAGGAGTTTAGGGGGTCTTCTATGTAGAGTATCATGTCATCTGCAAACAATGACAATTTAACTTCTTCTTTTCCTATCATTACCTCTTTTGTTTCTCTCTCTTGCCTAATTGCTCTTGCTAGTACTTCCAGTACTATATTGTCCTTTATCACAATAAAGGACATTCTTGTCTTGTGCCTGATTTTAAAGAAAAGGCTTTCAATTTTTGGCCATTTAGTATGATGCTGGCTGTTGGTTTGTCATAAATGGCCTTTATTATATTGAGGCAAATACCATCGATTCCAATTTTCTGTAAAGTTCTTATCATGAATGAAAGTTGGACCTTATCGAAGGTTCTTTCTGTATCTATAGAAATGATCATGTGATTCTTACTTTTGGCTATATTGATATGGTGGATTACATTTATTGCTCTACCTATGTTGAACCATCCTTGCATTCCTGGGATGAATCCCACTTGGTCATGGTGTGTAATCTTCTTGATGAATTGCTGCATCCTATTTGCCAATATTTTATTGAGGATTTTTGCATCTGTGTTCATTAGGGAAATTGGCCTATTAGTTCTATTTATTTGTTGGGTTTTTCTGAGGTTTTGGTACTAGAGAAATATTTGCTTCCAGGAATGACTTAGGAAGCATTGTTTCCCTTTCAATTTCATTGAATAGTTGGAGGAGTCTAAGAATTAGGTCTTCTTTGTATTTTTTGTAGAATTCTGCAGTGAATCCATCTGCCCTGGGCTCTTCTTTGTAGGAAGGACTTAATTACATTTTCAATTTCATTAACAGAGATTGGGTTATTCAGCAATTTTACATCCTCTTGATCTAGTTTTGGTACTTCATATGTTTCTAAGAATCTGTCTATTTTTTCTGTGTTATCAAAACTTTGAGAGTAGAGGTTTTCGAAATAGGTGTTGATAATCTTCTGTATTTCTATTGAGTCTGTAGTGATTTCACCTTTTTCATTTCTTAGTGCATGAATTTGAGCTTTTTCTTCCCTTTTTCAAATAAGGTTGGCTAGGGGCTTATTGATTTTATTTATCCATTCAAAGAACCAAATATTTGATTCGTTGATTCTTTGGATTATTTTCTTAGTCTTTATTGCATTGATTTCTGCTCTGATTTTTATAATTTTCCCTCTTCTTTTGGCTTTGGGCTTGACTTGCTCTTCTTTTTTCTAGCTATTTGAGGTGTAACATGAGGTTATTTATTTGTATTCATTCTATTTCCTGATTTGGGAACTCAGTGCAATAAATTTTCCTCTCAGGACGGCTTTCATTGCATCCCACACATTCCGGTAAGTTGTATCTGCATTTTCATTTTCTTGTAGGTATTGTTTAATTTCTTCTTTAATTTCTTCTGTGACCCACTGATTACTCATGAGTGTGTTATTCGGTTTGCATGTGTTTGTTGGATTTTTGCAGTATCTTTTATCATTAATTTCTAATTTCATAGCTCTATGATCCAATAACATGCAAGGGATGATTTCAACAATTTGCATTTGTTTAAATATGTTCTGTGAGCTAATATATGGTCCATTTTAGAGAATGAACCATGTACTGCTGAGAAGAAAGTGAATTCTGCTGTTGTTGGGTGAAACATTCTGTATATGTCTTTCAAATCCATTTGTTCGCAGGTGTGATTCAGTTCTGTTATTTCGTTGCTCATTTTCTGTCTGGTTGATATGTCCCTTGGTGTCAATAGCATGTTAAGGTCTCCTGTTATAATTGTGTTACTGATAATTTGAATTTTCATTTCTCTTCATAGTTGTTTTATATAACTGGGTGCTCTGGAGTTTGGTGCGTATATATTTAAGATAGTTATCACTTCCTCTTGGAGTTTTCCCCTAATGAGTATGTAGTGACCTTCTTTGTCCTTTATGGTCATTGTTCTCTTAACATTCATGTTGTCTCTAAACAGAATGGCTACTCCTGCTTTTTTTTTTTTTTATTCCTGTTTCATAAAGTAATGTTTTCCATCCTTTGACTTTCAGTCTGTGAGTATCCTTGTGGGTTAGATGGGTTTCCTGTAAACATCATATGGTTGTTTTTTGTTTCTTGATCCATTCTGCTAGTGTGCTTATTTTGATTGGTGCATTGAGACCATTTACATTAGTGGTTATAACTGTTATATGCTGGTTTATTGTTGGCATGTTATCTCTCTGCTGTTGCATCTTTATCTTTCTGTTCTGTTTAATTATCTGCTTTGCTTAGTGGTTTTTTCCTTTGGGTATCTAAACTGTCTCTCAATATTTTTTGCAGGGTTGGCTTGCTGCTCATGAAGTTCTTCAGCTGTTCTTTGTCACTGAAATATCGTATTTCACCATCAGTTTTGAATGATAGTTTTGCAGGGTACATCAGTCTAGGTTGGAAATCATTTTTCTTTAGGATCTGGAATACTTCAATCCATGCTCTTCTTGAGTTTATTGATTGTGCTGAGAAGTCTGCTGTGAGTCTGATAGGTTTTCCTTTATAGGTGAACTTTCTTTTCTCTTACAGCTTTCAATAATTTATTCTTGTGTTGGATTTGTGGGATGGTGATTATTATATGTCTGGGTGTAGTTTTATTTTGGTTATGATACTTTGGAGTTCTATATACTTCACTGAACCTGATGTTGGTTTCTGATCTCATGCTTGGGAAATTTTCAGCTATTTCTTCTCTAAATATCCTCTTGACATCCTTTATGTTTTCTTCTTTTTTATTAAAGAGGAAATTAAAGAAGAAATTAAGCAATACCTAAAAGAAAATGAAAATGCAGATACAACTTACCGGAATTTGTGGGATACAATGAATGCCATCCTGCGAGGAAAATTTACTGGGCTGAGTTCCCACATCAGGAACACAGAACCAACAGAAATAAATAACTTGATGCTACACCTCAAACAGCTAGAACAAGAAGAGCAAGTCAAGCCCAAAGCCAAAAGAAGAGAGGAAATTATAAAAATCAGAGCAGAAAACAATGCAATAGAGACTAAGAAAATAATCCAAAGAATCAACGAATCAAAGAGTTGGTTCTGTGAAAGAACAAATAAAATTGATAAGCCCCTAGCCAACATTATTTAAAAAAGAGAAGAAAAAGCTCAAATTCATGCACTAAGAAATGAAAAAGGTGAAATCACTGCAGACTCAATAGAAATACAGAAGACCATCAACACCTATTTCAAAAACCTCTACTCTCAAAAGTTTGATAAGACAGAAGAGATAGACAGATTCTTAAAAACATATGAAGTACCAAAGCTAGATCAAGAGGATGTAAAACTGTTGAATAACCCTTTCTCTGTTAATGAAATTGAAAATGTAATTAAGTCCTTACCTACAAAAAGAGCCCAGGCCCAGATGGATTCACTGCAGAATTCTACAAAAATACAAAGAAGACCTAATTCTTAGATTCCTCCAACTATTCAATGAAATTGAAAGGGAAGCAATCCTTCCTAAGTCATTCCTGGAAGCAAATATTACTCTAGTACCAAAACCTGAGAAAGACCCAACTAAAAAAGAGAACTACAGACCGATCTTCCTAATGAACACAGATGCAAAAATCCTCAATAAAATATTGACAAATAGGATGCAGCAAATCATCAAGAAGATTATACACCATGACCAAGTAGGATTCATCCCAGGAATGCAAGCATTGTTCAACATATGTAAATCAATAAATGTAATCCACCATATCAATAAAGCCAAAAATAAGAATCACGTGATCATTTCTATAGATAAAGCAAAAGCCTTTGATAAGGTCCACCATTTATTCATGATAAGAACTTTACAGAAAATTGGAATAGATGGTATTTGCCTCAATATAATAAAGGCCATTTATCACAAACCAACTGCCAGCATCATACTTAATGGCCAAAAATTGAAAGCCTTTACTTTAAAATCAGGCACAAGACAAGGATGTCCTTTATCACCACGCCTATTAAATATAGTACTGGAAGTACTAGTCAGAGCAACTAGGCAAGAGAGAGAAATAAAAGGGGTAAAGATAGGAAAAGAAGAAGTTAAATTGTCATTGTTTGCATATGACATGATACTCTACATAGAAGACCCCCTAAACTCCATTGAAATACCCTTAGATATAATAAATAAATTCAGTAATGTGGCTGGATACAAAATCAATACTCAGAAATCAATAGCATTCCTATACACGAACAACAAAATCACAGAGAGGGAAATAAGAGAAACTGTACTCGTCACATTAGCAAGCAAATAAATGAAATATTTAGGAATTACTCTTACAAAAGAAGTGAAAGATTATACAGTGAAAATTATAATACACTGAAAAAAGACATTGAAAGTGATCTCAGAAAATGGAAAGACATCCCTTGCTCATGGATAGGAAGGACAAACATTGTGAAAATGGCCATTCTCTCAAAACTGTTATACAGATTCAATGAAATCCCAATAAAAATGCCATCAATATACCTTATAGGTCTAGAGAAATCCCTCCTAAATTTCATCTGGAACCAGAAGCGACCCAGAATAGCAAAGGCAATTCTAAGCAACAAAGACAAAGCAGGAGGCATCACAATCCCTGCCTTGAAGTTATACTACAAAGCAACAGTAATAAAATCAACATGGTTTTGGAATCAAAACAGAGCCGAAAATCAATGGAATAGATTAGAAAATACAACCACAACTACAAACACACTCAACCACCTTATCTTTGACAAAGGAGCCAAGCAGGTTCACTGGAAAAATGACAGTCTCTTTAATAAATGGTGCTGGAAAAACTGGCTCTCCATTTGCCGAAAACTAAAGCTAGAACCGTCTATCACCATGTACTAAATTAAAATCTAAATGGGTCAAATATCTGAACATTAAAACAGAAACACTAAATCTATTGGAAGGCAAATTGGGTATAAACCTTGAAGACATAGGAGTAGGTAGAGAATTCACAAACAGCACTCAAACCCACAGGAAATACTTCCCAGAATCAATAACTGGGACCACTTCTCATCAAAAAGTTTCTGCATGTCAAAAGAAATCTCCAGCATATTGAAAAGAAAACCCACAACCTGGAAAAAGATTTTAGTTAACTCTCTCTCAGACAAGGGACTCTTGTCTAAAACATATAAAGAATTAAAAAAACTCAGACCCCAAAATTCAAAGATCCAATCCAAAAATGGGCATCTGAGATGACTACACACTTCTCAGATGAAGAAATGCAAATGGAAAATAAATCCATGAAAAAATGTTCATCATCATTGGTCATTAGAGAACTGCATATTAAAACCACACTGAGATACCATCTCACTCCTGAAAGAATGGCCAGGATCAAGAAAACCAGCAACAACAAATGCTGGAGAGGCTGTGGGGGAAAAGGATCTCTCCTACACTTTTGGTGGGAGTGTAGACTGGTGCAACCTTTGTGTAGTTCAGTCTGGAGATTTCTCAAAATGCTGGGATAGGAAGTCCCATTTATTCCAGCTATTCCACTTCTAGGCATATTCCCAGAAGAACTGAAAGCATCATATCACAGAGATATATGCACACCTATGTTTAGAGCAGCACAATTTGTAATTGCCAGATCTTGGAAACAACCTAGGTTTCCATCAACTGAGGAATGGATAAAAAAGTTGTGGTATTTCTATACAATGGAGTATTACTCAGCTATAAAGAAGGATCACATTGAGATATTTATCAATAAATGGGCGCAGCTTGAGACCATACTCATAAGTGAAATAAATCTATCTCGCATGTGTGAATACCGAATAGTTTCCCTAATGTAAGTAATGTTTCAAATATATAAAAATATGTGGTAATCATGATTCCCCATTATGTGGCCTTGAAGCCTTATAAAGTTTTCACTTATTAATTGGAATGGCTTTATTCTGGGCTTCTTGATATGGAAATATTTGAAGCTATAGTATATGAAGTTTTATTCAAATATTTCAAGGAAAAAGACAGACACTATGGTAACTACTATTAAGTTGGGTTATTTGGTGGTGAAGCACTAGGTGGCTGAAAGAGTCATGCTTTCACCTGTATTGTTATATTGTTATGTCCTGTTTTATCTCAATCTCTCCCTTATTCTTTAAAAAAATTCATTATTTCTTATGTTTGTTTTAATTAAGGGGAAAATTAACAAAATTGGCAGGATATATAATAGTAACATTTTTGATTTCCTATTAACTTGATTTGAAATCCTGTAATACTCCCATGATCTTGTTTTGACCGATTAGACTCTGTTCCATTCTGTATGATACTATCAAGTTTGAGGGTATAGGCAACTACTTTGAAAGCAATAAGATTCACTAAGTTTCCCTATCTGGTTTGACTATTGTCTCCTTTGGAAGTCCTGTAATGTTTACAATGCTTAAGTTTTATTGGTCTTGTTCTATACTGTTTTGTTCAACTTTATAAGATCTAATGAGATAGACAATTCTTTTTAGGAAACAAGAGACATTGTTGATCACCATTGTTGATAACCTTGCACTCTGTTTTACATCATGTTCTATGTCTACCCTTGTTTTTGACTGACAGGTTTGTTTTGCCATATTTGACTTTATTCTCTCCCCCCCTAAGAAGTAATAAGAACTAAGGAGTAATAAAATCCAAAATGTGTTAATTTTGTTGTAAAAAATAGAGGGAAAAAAAGCTCTGAAGGATACAACAGCAAGTGTGTTTAGGGAGTTAAATAGCTGACCATATTGTTTTTGGTTGAATCATTGAACACAACTGTTTGCAGTCTCACTGTTTGAATGTCCACTTTGTATGCTTTCATACTCTAATTTGAACAACTATCTCTAAGATGATAATATGCAATCTATTAACTGGTGATTTCTTACTGGTTTTTTTTTTTTTTTTTTTTTTTTTTTTTTTTTTTTTTTTGTAGTTCTGTATAACTTGTACCCTTACACCGCTTTGTCTTATTTTGTGTTTTTCTCTTTTTCCTTTTAAATAAATTTAAAAAAAAAAAAAGAAATATGACCATCATAATATTTATTATCAAAAGTCTAAATTTCCTTCTGAGGGCTTTATAGATGTTAAAAGTTGGGGGATAAACTGGACTTGCAAAGGTACTGCCAATCTTTGTGGCACTGAAACTTATTTTTCTTTTTACTGCAACCTATAGAAGTATGATGCTTGGAGATGATAAAGAGTTTTTCTGCATAAGACAATGTCAGACCATGAAAACTTGGCTGGAAAACTTTAGTAGGAAAGGTTATTACTTAAAAATGATTGCTTACTGCCTGTCAAATCAGTTGGAAATACTGTGTGTAGAAACTATTCTTCAAACTAGACATCAGAAATTTAGCTTCAGGAATGCAGTGGGTAATCTTGTGTGCTTTTAGGATAGTAGTTATTAACTATCTGTATATTACAATATACAGAGATTTAAAATCAATTTAAAAAACAAATAAGCATTAATTTAAAAATTAATTTTTGGCTTTTGTATTACAGACTTAAAAACTGTTTCATTTGATGAGCATTAAAAAAATACAACTCCCAAAAGTAAACACTTCAAACAATGTTACTGGATCTGTTTGTCAATAAATAGCCTCCAGAAAACTCATCAAATTTATCTCTTCTCCAAGATAAAAATAAAAAAAAACATTTCTTTAATAACACAGGAAATCCTGAGAATAAATATATTTCCATATTATTTATACTATCATCTGTCAAGACCGTCTTGAGAATTTAGTGCATTTTCTATGATTCTTACTGAAAATATAATTAATCCATTCTATCTATTAATGAATTCTGAAATGATCTCTACTAGGACACAATGTAGCTGTGTCAGTGAAATATAGCTTTTTTAATATCATATCATCTACATGCTGCATACTTCTGTTTAACATTCTGTGCACCATTCTTGTAATCTACTTACAATTTTTCATTTACAAAAGTTTTCACCAACAGCGTATAGAAAAAGAAATTAAAAATTGCCAGGGATCTAAATTAATGGTGGACCATATCTTTATATGGCTCCCTTGAATATGTGAAAGAACACCAAGATAATCTTAAGTGATTATTGAATATTTATTTTTGAATTTCAAACTCTCAGGGAATCATCTACATTTTAAATGTGTCAATCTTTAAACCTGAAATTTCTACTTCATTCAACAAATAAAGAGTCCACTGTAGAGAACAAAGTTGTAAACCTTTTTAAAGTTTAAGTACATTAAAAATGTTCGTGCACACACACACACACACACACACACACACACAAAAGACAGAATAATTAAAAACATTTTTGAATCATAGTATTAAATTTCTGTGTATTTAAAATCATAAACCAAATTTTCATTCCTTTACACAAGCACTGTTTTCAGTTAATTCATGCTTTTACATAAAGGGGAACATGTCACAGGGAGGGCACATGGTGCCTACAGATTTTTATGAAATGTAGAGAAAAAAGAAGCTAAAATGGGAGAGAAAGACTACACGCTTGTAAAAGTATAACATCTTATTGATATCAACAGGTGAAAAAACGTTTTCAATTATATTGGAGAAATCTCTCAAAACCTTTCCCATTTTTCATTTAAATTTGGGACATTATTCTTATAGAGAAAAGCAAAACAGCTGAAGTAAGAAGTTCAAGGTGAAATGTGCCATTTCTAAAACAGAGTTACGAAGTTTGGAATTCATTGCCACAGTTAAAACAGGACGAGTTCAATGGACAAGATTTTACATCCTGTAAAGTACTGTCATACTCAATATTAATACGAGAGGAGATGAACTTCCTTAAGACATGAAAGCATTCTGCAAAGTTTGTTAATTCAGAGTCTATAAAATTTTGTGATCTGAAGAATATTTAAAAGATAATCTTCCAAAAATACTTAAAATTGCTTACATCAGGTCTATTCATGCCCTTCAGAGCCAGAAAAACCAACCCCTTAGTTAGATGTGAAAGCATGGACACGTAGTCACAAATCTGCTTGGTTCTTAATCCATCGATGATAGGGTTGAGATCAGATGGGATGACCACGTAGAGATTGGCAACAAGAGTGCGGACATAATGGGGGATGTTTTGCCAAATCGGTGACTGAGGAAGGAGAAAAGTGACAGTGAAAGATAATGGACATGATCCCCATATGTGACCCACATGTGCTTGGTGCTTTATGAGGAGCATCTCAAGATGGGAGGCAGAACACTGCACAGAGAATGTAAGCATAGGAGATTCCAACTAGGGCCACATACACAACAAGAAAGGAGGCCACAAAAAAGACATATATAGCACTCATGTGAATGCTGGCACAGGCTGATTTGGCAATGCCCATGTGCTCACAATAGGAGTGGGCAATAACTCGAGCATCACAGAAAGGCAGACGATGAGTTAAGTACACAATGGGTAAAATGAGCAAGACTGGACGCATTGCAGTACCCGCACCATCCCCTGCTAAAACTCTGGGTGTCAGAATGGTTGTTTAATGCAGTGGTTACACAGATGGCCACATAGTGGTCATAAGCCATGGCCAACAATACTGTAGACTCCTGTGAAGGTGTGTATCAGAAACATCTAGCAACGCAGCTTCCAAAACTGATTTCATGTGCCTCAAACCAGAAGATACCTAGCATTCGAGGTACCGAGGATGTGGAAAGTGCTAGATCTATAGCTGATAAGATGGCAAGAAAGCAGACCATAGGCTCCCTCAGCACAGGGTCAGACCAGATTACCAGGAGAAATGTAGCATTGCCCAGAAGAGCTATTAGGTAATCAGAGCAAAAAGGCAGGGAAGTCTACATCCAAGGAATCCGTACAAGGAAAAAGGTGTCTGGGTGGAAAGTGGTACTGTTGGTGTGAATCATCATGACACTGATGAGAAGAGGAGTAGCTGGCAAGCTCTAGAAGGAAAATTTCTCATTTAAAAATGTTTAGACTCAAATTTGTACAGCTCAACCTCTAACTGAAATGAAATGTAAAATTCAATACCAAATAAGAAATAGACAGAAATTGAACACTTCAAATGGAATGGAAATTGAATTAGTAGTAGACTTTGAACACTAATTTGTATATATTTGCTCAATTTTCATACAGAAACTATTATTTTTAATACCATGTTACATATTTTAATCTGTATCTCCAAATCTGTTTGATGATACTACATGCGTCACTTTAGCACTTCAGCACATAACATTACATTACAGATAAGAATGGCTGCATAGAGAGCATGACCCAAGATACTGCATTCTTGGTATTCTAGATAAACAGAATGATAGACACAGGAGAAGAATTTCCTATTTTAGTTTGGTTTGTATTCTTGTTTTTGTGTGTATTTAGGAAATCTGTCCAACAATTTAGTCTGCTGCACTAAATTCTGTTTCCTATGCCCACTTTCATTCCCTCACAGATCCACTGTACTGAACCTCTGATAGGAAAACATTTGTTGAAAAATGTGAAATGTTGCTCACAGAAACCATCTCCCAAAGAAACATGCACTTTTTGCTACTGGGATTTTGACTGGAATCTAATTAATAAGGAAGTCTGCAAGTCATACTGTTTAACAAATTCTCAGAAGTAGCGAAGAATAAACATGCAACAGTTATACTCCTACCTCAGTGGGGACACTAAGGTTTGTTAGAAGTTGGTGTCTTAAAGAAATAAAGTAAAGATCATCACGGCAGTCAACAGGTATTAGAAGAAATTCATGTTTCTAATTTATTTTATTTTGTTTTATTTTATGTTATTTGTGATGCTCCTTGCATCCTTCATGCAGTCAAAAAAAGTAAAGAACTAAATGAAAAAAAACAAGCGCAATATAGAGGGGTATAGAGTAAAATAGGAAGAGAATGAAAAGATGAGAAAGAGACGCTGAGAAGATGGAGAATCAACATTGTTAATGTAGCCCCACAACTGAAGAGGAATTCTAAATTCTAAAAACTATGTTATTCATGACTGTTTTAAAGAAGGAATTTCTGCATTCAGTACATCCCGTAAGTTTGTGTATCGAGTCCATCTCCAATGTTTCAATTTCCTTTTCTGTCATTTTCATAATCAACTTTGTAAGTCCACACTCACCATTGGTCTTCTGTTAGCCTTATTTGTGGCTAATTACTAGGTCAACTACAGCACGTCCCTTAACTCTTCTACAGTAATCTATGTCCACTGCCTGTTTCTACAGGAGATTCATGGGATGGGTACCTCCAGGAAGACATTTTGAATATATTTTAAAGTTTCACCAAATATTTCAGTACGCATGTTTACAGAGCAAGGGAAAAGTACATCAGAAAAGACTGAGGGCCAGGAACACAGTGACATGAACAATGAAAGCCATGATTTATCCTTGAAAAATATAAAAACAACTCTGATGCACATTTATGGAAAGATATAATCTCCTTAGTACTTACATCTATCTGAATCAGATATGTCAATATCTAATTCATCATGAATTTAACAGTTCAGTAACAAGGAATATAATTTACAAAAAATAAAAACAGCTAGATATTCTTCATTCCAAGGGCAATATAATCTTCGTTCCTAGTTACTGGAAGCAAAGAAAATTTGTCATTTTTAAAGATACCTAAAATTGTACTTTCTTAAATATTTTCATGTATTTTATTATGACATTGGCATGGGTGTACTTTCAAGGTAGTCTGTGTTTTATTGTCTGTAACTGTTTCATGGTAAAAAAGTATCTTTTGATTATTTGTATCACGAGAGGCAAAATAGTGATTACAACAACCATTTGAATAAAACTGTCAAGCTATTATATAGATATTGGTGTGCAAGAGGAACAAGGCCAAAACAGAGATGTTTACAAGATATACAGGTAGTGAAAAGAGAAGTTTAAACTGGCTGAGGAAACAGGGAACTCTGAAGAGGAAATAGCACCTTTAAACAGAAAGAAAGCCAAGAACAAGAGATGCTATTTTTAGAAGACATGCTCTGGCGGGCTCATGAGAACATTTTCTTCTTCTATGAAATCTTAGCTTAGATTAATGAATAATTTTAAAAAGATGGGACACAAGAATCTTTGAAATGAAAGTAGGATACTTTCAGCCATGGAAACAATTTCACATGATCAATCAATGTAAATGATAATGTCAGATTTTGTATTAAACAAAATTTTCTGTATTTCCAAATGACATCTGTGAAAAATCAGGAATCTTGTCAAATAGTGAAATAAAGAACTATAAAAATATTTTCTACTTTTGAATAAACTCAAAGGGTCAAGTCTGGGAGAAAAGAAGTTGTTTAGCTTATAGTTGCATGGTTAATAATTTTAAATTCATTTTAATTAATATATACAAACAAAAGTATACACATCAATGGAGAAGTCATATTTGAGAGAAAAAATGAACTGTATTTCACTTTTTATATAGAGTATACATTTTTAATTATAAATAAAATAATGGAAAATTGCATATCTTAAATCGTACAATTTTACACCAGAATAGGGCAATATGTGACTGGTTAGTTAAGTATATCAACAATGATTTAGACACTGGGTAGAAATAAATAAGGACATATAAAAATAATGAAATTTTGTACTTGTCAGTCATACATAAATACTAGGCTGTGATTGACTATATCAGAAATCATAACAGCATCACAGTTTTCTAGCCACAAAGTTTTAAAAATATGATTAATCTTACATTTTGAAATCATTACACTTATCCTCACAATGAAACCCGTTCAAACCATTATTAATTACTTGACTTATTTCAACCCATGTCTATGTGTAGGAGCACCACTGGGCTTAAAAAGGAATGAATTTTGTCATTAAATTTTGTCATTTGTTAAAATGTGGCTTTGCTTAGTGATATCAAGATAAACTATCTTACCACTGAAACACAAATACTCCATGATCTTACTTGTGCAATTTTTGAAAATGCAAATGTTCAACTCAAGAGATAAGAGGTCAAGAGTACTGGAGAAAAAATGATTAAGAACACAAAATTTTATTTGCCAGAGGAGTGAGTTCAATTCCACATTTTGAGTGTGTGGATACATTTTAGTGGTGCAGTGCCTGTCTGGGAAGCTCAAGTCTTGAGTTCAATTCTCAGTGCAAAAACAAGCAAGCAAGCAAACAAACAAACAAACAAACAAAAAACCCCGCTATGTTCCATAATCCTGACTGTACTTGATTCCACTCCATGATATACTTGAAAATTACTTTAGAAATAGTGTTAAATTTTTTTTCTACTAATATGCAAGACCTGCCTTAGTCACTGGAATGACACTTGTAATGAGTTTTGAAAATGTGAGCCAGAGAGTTGGACGTTTTCCTGATGCTGGTCAAGGTGTATGTAAACTGCTTTGGTTTCTCCTCCTTCAAATGCTCTACACTGGATTCTAACTGCATTTTATTGTCAAACATATCATGAATACATCAATTTAGACTTTTTTCATCTGTAAAATCTTTTCTCAACAAATGCATTTTAAGGATCTAATCAGTTTTTGTTAGTACTTCAGGAATCAAGGATAATGCTTACTCAGAACACAGGATTCTACATTAGAGAAGACAGAACAAATGGTTCATGAACGGTAGATTAAAATTGAACAAGGATACAGAATATCGCAAAAATCATTGGCCAATTCAAGTTACTGTTCTCATGAAGTTTAAATTGAACAGGCCTTTTTACACTCATTGGCTGAGCTTTACCTGGTTCTTTCTCAATGATTGCTGATACTTTCCTAATTTTAGAGTAAACTGGTCTATCTGAAGATTTTCCTATCTGTTACGTGTTGATTACACTACACTTTGCCCAAGTGCTTCAGTTTGTTAACTCCTAAGGCAGGAGCTCAGTCCAAAACAAGCCACACTAATGAATTTTAATTAGCACTTCTTTTCTATAACTATATGGAATGTTACAGATAATACTGTAGCATTTTTCCTGTAAGCCTCCTGTAGAAATAGACACACTTCCTTTTTTTTTTTTTTTTTTTTTTTTTTGGTGGGTGGACTGTATTTACTCATTGACATTGAACTCATCACCAAAAGCACTAGCAAACTTGTCTGCCTGAATCTTACCAAACAGTTATTTTCCCCGTAAAGCATATAACAGTTTTTGGTCATTTTCGACACAGCCCTCAATACTACAGCTGAGAGCAACCTTAAACCCCTATGTAGTTAGGGGTTGCAAGATGAACAATTGCATACAGTTGCATAATTTATTTTATGTATAGTGTTCTTACAAGTAGTCACCTACATAGAAAGTACAGGATATCGGTCCACAACAATGAAGACCTAGTAAATACAGCCGAGGACCTGGATCCGGTGGCAATAACTTGCATGAGTTTTGCTGAGAACCCAGAACTGGCAACAATGAGCCATGCAAGTCAGTTTCACACATCTGTGCTGGGAAAGCTCAAAGGTTAGCGGTGGAAGCTACAGTATATACGCCAGAGGGCTGAAGGGTCTGTGCCAGGTGGCTGAGGGATGTCTAATGGAGCCAAGAAGGGAAATTGAAAATAAGGACCAGTGTTCCACTAAAAAGTACCACAGCCATTCTCTGCAACACTGAATTCCTGAGCTTCTCTGATTATAAAAACAGCCGAGTACATATCAGGAAGCCAGCATGGCAAATTTCTCATGAAGAGTAAACTTCTCTCATCATCCTCTCTGGGGCCAGGAAGCAATGTTCAAAGTAAAGATCAGAGCTCCACAAAGTGGAAGCAGCCATTCCCAGTGACAAGCTCCCAAGCTGCTCTCATGATAACAGCAGAGTTCATATCAGGGAAGCCAGCATGACATGCTCCTCTAGAAAAAATGATTCCAAACAACAACATTTAGGACAACCCACAATGCTGCTTTTTCCCATCCAGGTCTCCTATTTATGCTCCCAAAAGTCCTCAGGTGGGCCATCCACACTCAGTACTATACTGATTCAGTTCAGCTGGTATTTAAGTTTAACACCAGTTACAAATCCAGTGTCCATGGGATCATTATGAAAGACATAAAGAGAGAGAGAGAGAGAGAGAGAGAGAGAGAGAGAGAGAGAGAGAGAGATGCAAAGATACAGAGACACAGTACTGAATAGAAAGCAAAATGAATATTTGTTTCTGAGAGCTGAAATGGTACCTCACAACATTTTCCTTTTTTCTCTGACAGCATGTAAGAAGAGCAGGTCAAGTTTTTGACAACTATTTGCATATTGCAGAAGACATTAATGACCGTGAATATTGATCTGGCGTTGCAAATACATTTTTTTTTTATTTAAGAGGAAAAAGAGAAAAACACAAAACAAACCAAAGCGGCGTAAGGGTACACGCAATACAGAACTACAAAACAAAACAAAACAAAACAAAACAAAAAAACGTAACAGTAAGAAATTACCTGCTAGTAGATTACACACTGTTTTCTTGAAAATAGTTCCTCAAATCACAGTATCAAAGAACACAAGGTGGACATTCAAACAGGGAGACTGCAAACAGCTGTGTTCAATGTTCCAAAAACATTGATAAAGTCAGCTATTTAACACCCCCAAACACACTTGCTGTTATATCCGTTAGAGCTCTTTTTCTTTTTTTTTTTTTTCCCTCTCTTTTTTACAACAAAATTTACACATCTTGGATTTTATTACTCCTTAGTGCTTATTACTTTCTTGGGGGGGGGGAAGAATACAGTCAAATATGGCAAAACAAAGCTGTCAGTCAATACCAAGGATAGACATAGCACAAGGTGTAGAACAGAGTACAAGTTTATCAACAATGGTTATCAACGTTGTCCCTTGTTTCCTTAAAAAGAATTGTCTATCTTATTAGATATTATAAAGTTGGACAAAACAGTAGAGAACAAGACCAATAAAACTTAGGCATTGTAAACATTACAGGACTTCCAAAGAAGACAATGGTCAAACCAGAATGGGTATCTTAGTGAATCTTATTGTCTTCAAAGTAGTTGCCTATGTCTTCAAACTTGATACTATCATATAGAATGCAACAGAGTCTAATCAGTCAAAACAAGATTGTGGGAGTATTACAGGACTTCAAAACAAGTTAATAGGAAATCGAAAAGAGTTACTATTTATATATCCTAATTTTTTTGAATTTTTTCTTTAATTAAGACAAACATAAGAAATGACTAAATAATTTTTTTGAAACAATAAGGGGGAGATTGAGATAAAACAGGACATAACAATATAACAATAGAGGTCACAGCATGACTGTTTCAACAACCTAGTACTTCACCACCTTATAACCTGACTTAATAGTAGTTACCATAGTGTCTTTTTCCTTGAAATATTTGGCTAAAACTTTATATACTCTAGCTTCAAATATTTTCATATCAAGAAGACCAGAATAAAGCCTTTCTAATTAATGAGAGAAAACTTTATAAGGCTTCAAGGCCACCTAATGGGAAATCATGATTACCACATATTTTTATATATTTGAATCATTATTTACATTAGGGAAACTATTCGGTATTCACACATGCGAGATTGATTTATTTCACTAATGAGTATGGTCTCAAGCTGCTCCCATTTATTGATAAATATCTCAATGTGATCCTTCTTTATAGCTGAATAATACTCCATTGTATAGAAATACCACAACTTTTTTATCCATTCCTCAGTTGATGGGCACTTGGGTTGTTTCCAAGATCTGGCGATTACAAATTGTGCTGCTATAAACATAGGTGCACATATATCACTGTGGTATGATGCTTTCAGTTCTTCTGGGAATATGCCTAGAAGTGGAATAGCTGGAATAAATGAGATTTCCAGTCCCAACTTTTTGAGAAATCTCCAGACAGATCTCCACAAAGGCTGTACCAGTCTACACTCCCACCAGCAGTGCAGGAGAGTTCCTTTTTCCCCACAGCCTCTCCAGCATTTGTTGTTGTTGGTTTTCTTGATCCTGGCCATTCTTTCAGGAGTGAGATGGTATCTCAGTGTGGTTTTAATTTGCATTTCTCTAATGACCAATGATGATGAGCATTTTTTCATGTATTTTTTTGCCATTTGCATTTCTTCATCTGAGAATTGCATATTCATCTCAGATGCCCATTTTTGGATTGGATCTTTGAATTTCGGAGGTCTGAGTTTCTTTAATTCTTTATATGTTTTAGACAAGAGGCCCTTGTCTGAGAGAGAGTTCACTAAAATCTTTTCCCAGTTTGTGGGTTTTCTTTTCACTATGCTGGAGATTTCTTTTGACATGCAGAAACTTTTTAATAAGAAGTGGTCCCAGTTATTGATTCTGGGAAGTATTTCCCGTGCGGTTTGAGTCCTGTTCATGAATTCTTTACCTACTCCTATGTCTCCAAGGTTTCTACCTATTTTGTCTTCCAATAGATTTAGTGTTTCTGTTTTAATATTCAGATATTTGACCCATTTAGATTTTAATTTAGTACATGGTGATAGACATGGGTCTAGCTTTAGTTTTCGGCAAATGGAAAGCCAGTTTTTCCAGCACCATTTATTAAAGAGACTGTCATTCTTCCAGTGAACCTGCTTGGCTCCTTTATCAAAAATAAGGTGGTTGAGTGTGTTCGTAGTTGTGGTTGTATCTTCTAATCTATTCCACTGATCTTCAGCTCTGTTTTGATTCCAATACCATGTTGATTTTACTACTGTTGCTTTGTAGTATAACTTCAAGTCAGGGATTGTGATGCCTCCTGCTTTGTCTTTGCTGCTTAGAATTGCCTTTGCTATTCTAGGTCTCTTCTGGTTCCAGATGAAATTTAGGAGTGATTTCTCTAGATCTATAAGGTATATTGATGGTATTTCTATTGGGATTGCATTGAATCTGTACAACAGTTTTGGGAGAATGGCCATCTTCACAATGTTTGTTCTTCCTATCCATGAGCAAGGGATGTCTTTCCATTTTCTGAGATCATCTTCAATTTTCTTTTTCAGTGTATTATAATTTTCACTGTATAAGTCTTTCACTTCTTTCGTAAGAGTAATTCCTAAATATTTCATTTTTTTGCTTGCTAATGTGAATAGTCCGGTTTCTCTTATTTCCCTCTCTGTAATTTTGTTGTTCGTGTATAGGAATGCTATTGATTTCTGAGTATTGATTTTGTATCCAGCCACATTACTGAATTTATTTATTGTATCTAAGAGTATTTCAATGGAGTTTAGGGGGTCTTCTATGTAGAGTATCATGTCATCTGCAAACAATGATAACTTAACTTCTTCTTTTCCTATCTTTACCCCTTTTATTTCTCTTTCTTGCTTAATTGCTCTGGCTAGTACTTCCAGTACTATATTAAATAGGAGTGGTGATAAAGGACATCCTTGTCTTGTACCCGATTTTAAAGTAAAGGCTTTCAATTTTTTGGCCATTTAGTATGATGCTGGCTGTTGGTTTGTCATAAATGGCCTTTATTATATTGAGGTAAAGACCATTTATTCCATTTTTCTGTAAAGTTCTTATCATGAATAAGTGTTGGACCTTATCGAAGGCTTTTTCTGCATCTATAGAGATGATCATGTGATTCTTATTTTTGGCTTTATTGATATGGTGGATTACATTTATTGATTTTCGTATGTTGAACCATCCTTGCATTCCTGGGATGAATCCCACTTGGTCATGGTGAATAATCTTCTTGATGATTTGCTGGATCCTATTTGGCAATATTTTATTGAGGATTTTTGCATCTGTGTTCATTAGGGAGATCGGTCTATAGTTCTCTTTTATAGTTGGGTCTTTCTCAGGTTTTGGTACTAGAGTAATATTTGCTTCCAGGAATGTCTTAGGAAGGATTGCTTCCCTTTCAATTTCATTGAATAGTTTGAGGAGTGTCGGCATTAGGTCTTCTTTATATTTCTTCTAGAATTCTGCAGTGAATCCATCTGGGCCTGGGCTCTTCTTGGTGGGAAAGGACCCAATTACATTCTCAATTTCATTAGCAGAGATTGGGTTATTCAACAGTTTTATATCCTCTTGATCTAGCTTTGGTACTTCATATGCTTCTAAGAATCTGTCTATTTCTTCTGTGTTATCAAACTTTTGAGAGTAGAGGTTTTCGAAATAGGTGTTGATGATCCTCTGTATTTCTATTGGGTCTGTAGTGATTTCTCCTTTTTCATTTCTTATTGCATGAATTTGAGCTTTTTCTTTCCTTTTTTTAATAAGGTTGGCTATGGGCTTATCAATTTTATTTATTCTTTCAAAGAACCAACTCTTTGATTCATTGATTCTTTGGATTATTTTCTTAGTCTCTATTGCATTGTTTTCTGCTCTGATTTTTATAATTTCCTCTCTTCTTTTGGCTTTGGGCTTGAATTGCTCTTCTTTTTCTAGCTGTTTGAGGTGTAGCATCAAGTTATTTATTTGTATTCGTTCTGTTTTCCTGATGTGGGAACTCAGTGCAATAAATTTTCCTCTCAGAACGGCTTTCATTGCATCCCACAGATTCCGGTAAGTTGTATCTGCATTTTCATTTTCTTTTAGGTATTGTTTAATTTCTTTAGTTTCTTCTGTGACCCACTGATTACTCAAGAGTGTGTTATTTAGTTTCCATGTGTTTGTGGAATTTTTGCAGTATCCTTTGTCATTAATTTCTAATTTCAGAGCGCTATGATCCGATAATATGCAAGGGATGATTTCAACTCTTTTGCATTTGCTTAAATATGTTCTGTGAGCTAATATATGGTCTATTTTAGAAAATGATCCATGTACTGCTGAGAAGAATGTGTATTCTGACGTTGTTGGGTGGAACATTCTGTATATGTCTATCAAACCCATTTGTTCACAGGTGTGATTCAGGTCTGTTATTTCTTTGCTCATTTTCTGTCTGGTTGATCTGTCCCTTGGTGTCAGTGGTGTATTAAGGTCTCCTGTTACAATTGTGTTACTGATAATTTGAGTTTTCATTTCTGTTAATAATTGTTTTATATAACTGGGTGCTCTGGACTTTGGTGCGTATATATTTAAGATAGTTATCTCTTCCTCTTGGAGTTTTCCCCTTACGAGTATGTAGTGACCTTCTTTGTCCTTTATGGTCATTGTTGGTTTAAAGTTCACGTTGTCTGCAAACAGAATGGCTACTCCTGCCCTTTTTTGGATTCCAGCTGCATGAAGAATTGTTTTCCATCCTTTGACTTTCAGTCTGTGAGTATCTTTCTGGGTTAGATGGGTTTCCTGTAAACAGCATATGGTTGGATTTTGTTTCTTGATCCATTTTGCTAATCTGTTTCTTTTGATTGGTGCATTGAGACCATTTACATTAATGGTTATTACTGTTAAATGCTGGTTAATTGTAGGAATGTTATCTCTCTGCTGTTGCATCTTTATCTTTCGGTTCTGTTTAATTATTTGCTTTGCTTAGTGGTTTTTTCCTTTGTGTATCTAAACGGTCTTTCAATATTTTTTGCAGGGTTGGTTTGGTGTTCATGAAGTTCTTCAGCTGTTCTTTGTCATGGAAGTATCGTATTGCACCATCTATTTTGAATGATAGTTTTGCAGGATATATCAGTCTTGGTTGGAAATCATTTTGCTTTAGGATCTGGAATACTTCACTCCATGCTCTTCTTGACTTTATCGTTTGTGCTGAGAAGTCTGCTGTGATTCTGATAGGTTTTCCTTTATAAGTGATTTGTCTTTTCTCTCTGACAGCTTTTAATAATCTATTCTTGTGTTGGATTTCTGGGATGGTGATTATTATATGTCTGGGTGTAGTTTTATTTTGGTTATGACTGTTTGGAGTTCTATATGCTTCACTGATCATGATGTCGGTTTCTGATCTCATGCTTGGGAAATTTTCAGCTATTACTTCTCTAAATATCCTCCTGACATCCTTCATGTTGTCTCCCTCTCTTTCATTAATCCCTATCATTCTTATGTTATTCTTCTTTGCATCGTCTTGCAGTTGTTGAATTGTTGTTTCCTGGTTCCTTGTTATTTTTTAAAGATCTTTCCTTTCCTGTTCACTAGCTGCAATCCTGTCTTCAAGGTCTGAAATTCTATCTTCACTTTCATTAAGGCGGTTTTTACAACTTTCAGTGGAGTTTTTTATTTCCTGTATATCTCTGTGCATCTGCATTATGTATTCTTTTTGTTTCTTATATTGCTCGTCTAGCGATTCTATCTTTTTGTTTAGTTCCTCCAATTTTTTATCTGTGTTTTCTTTAGATATATTTAGAATCTCTTTCATTTCTTTTATCATTTCTTCTTTTATCTGGGAGATTATTTCGAGTTTGAATTTCTTTAAAGCTTCCTGGAGTTGCTTGTCAATTTCTGTGGCTATTGTGTCCGATATATGAGGTGGATGGGATATATTTTCTTCTATATACATCGCTCCTAGGGTTTCTTGAGATGGGCTGGAGGCTTGAGGTTGTAATTTGGTCTTTTGTTTTGTCATTTTCCTATATTTCTGTGTTTCAAGTGTTATTTGAAAGCTTCCTCAGGATCTGTTGAAAATCCCCTTCTATGTTTGGAGCTACTGAGACTCTGGCGCCGCGCTACTCCAAGCCATTAGAACCAGTGGCCCTCCTCTGCCTGCTCAGAACTCCGCAGTTCCAGACAAGCTGGGCCTCAGGGACACTGTGCGCCCACCTGCCCCTTGTAAGCTCCACAGTTCTTCAATCGCAGCCGGGTTAGGGTACTCACCACAGGCTGCAGTGCTTCAGGAACCTGTGGACCCTCCCTGGTTGCAGAGATATCCACAGTCCTCCAGACACATGGAGAGGCCGATGCAGGCACCCCAAATCTGCCCAGCTCCTCCTCTGCAGACCAATGGCCAGGTGCGGCAGCTAAACAGGCTGGGCTAGGCTGGTAGTGTGGGCCAGCCCACCTATCGGGAGCTCAGCAGGTCTCCAAATGAAGCTGGAATGGGGAGGCTGATGTGGAAGCCTCAAACCCACCTCTCCCCTTCACTGCACCTGGAAGCCTGAGGGAACTCCAGCAGTCTGGGTGCAGATATCCAGAGTCCTCCAGACACGCAGAGAGGCCAGTGAGGGCACCCCAGATCTGCCCAGCTCCTCCTCTGCAGGCCTATGGCCAGGCGCGGCAGCTAAACAGGCTGGGCTAGGCTGGTAGTGTGGGCCAGCCCACCTATCGGGAGCTCAGCAGGTCTCCAAATGAAGCCGGGAATGGGGAGGCTGATGTGGAAGCCTCAAACCCACCTCTCTCTTTCACTGCACCTGGAAGCCTGAGGGAACTCCAGCAGTCTGGGCGCAGAAATCCAGAGTCCTCCAGACACGCAGAGAGGCCAGTGAGGGCACCCCAGATCTGCCCAGCTCCTCCTCTGCAGACCTATGGCCAGGCATGGCAGCTAAACAGGCTGGGCTAGGCTGGTAGTGTGGGCCAGCCCACCTATCGGGAGCTCAGCAGGTCTCCAAATGAAGCCGGGAATGGGGAGGCTGATGTGGAAGCCTCAAACCCACCTCTCTCCTTCACTGCACCTGGAAGCCTGAGGGAACTCCAGCAGTCTGGGCGCAGAAATCCAGAGTCCTCCAGACACGCAGAGAGGCCAGTGAGGGCACCCCAGATCTGTCCAGCTCCTCCTCTGCCTCAAATACATTTTAAAATTAGCCACACTGACAGTTCAGAATCACGAGAATCAATTATAATTTTGCAGTTTATATAAAATATATACCTGAGATATGCAATTGTGTATGATTTGAATTGAGAATGTAAATGAGAATAATTTTAAATATTCAATGTTTTATAATGAAACTAATTTGCATTACTAACACAGAATGGTTTAAAAATAGTTAAAAGATTTAAAGGTGAGTGAGATACATTCGAAAATAACAAGCATATCTAGCTAAAAGCATTGAAGAATTAACAGTATCTGTTTCTCTTTTAAATGTTAGCCATAAGAAAATACTGGTTATAACTAAATATTTTTATGAATTTTATTTATAAATTATGACAGCAATAAGGCATATATAATAACATAAAATAGAACATATAATATTTAAAGTTTGATAAAATGCAAAGATTCCAAATTCCATAAATATGATACATTACTGAGACTAATAATAAGATATTATAAATGATGTTAGTGCTTTAATGATATTTTAATATTAAACATAAAAGGGATTATGTGAAACACAATCATAAATTCCAGCAAATGTAAGACATAGTAGTTGTGCTGTAAGGCAGCCTCCAGACACAGCTGGGGAATATGCACTATAGTTACCCCATCTTCCACATTCTTCTCTCATTTAGTGGTCGATTTTAAAATTGTACAAGTTGTATTCTGAACCTAAATATGAACTCCCTCAGGGTTTTTTTTTTTTTTCCTTACACCATGGGGATTCTATCACAATTCCTGCCCATGGGAATCTGGGGCACCTAGAAACTATTTAATTGAGCTCATTTGGAAAAACTATAAGCCATGAGAAGGAAAAATTGCTCAGGACAAGGAGGTGCTCATTTTGATCCACACAATCCTGGTGAGGTAAACGAGTACAAACTGATTGTCTCTGTGCCAAGATCTGCCTGCTCCACAGTCACATGACAGGTTTCACGGTTCAACTCATTTCAGCCTGGCTCTGAAAAACAGATCTGTGGAAGATTCCTTGAGACAACTGATCTCATTTGGGTTTATGGCTCCTGAATACATTGCTTGCATCTTGCAAACAGTGGCATCTCTAGTACTATAGGCTAAGACTGGGCAGCATTTTCCTTAGGAGTAAGTTGGTACATCGTTTTTTCTTCATACCTCAGTATATCTGAGGCAGATGGATAAAGGAAAGTTTGCAATGAGGGAGATGTGCTAGTTTATAGGCTAAGAAAACTTTAACATGTATGATATTTAGGAATGTTTCATTGTGCTCAAAGTAGTCCATATTATAAAAACTTTACATAAGAATGGATGGTATGTTAGTCCATATTATATAATTTTAAGGTATAAATGGATGATATGGTAATGTTTTATATAAGAATGGGTGGTATGAGTCATGTAACTGTTACAAATTCATATTAATTGGCTACAATTCACATTCCCCAAATTCACACTAGGGTAGGACTGGGCAAACTAACTGAGTATTCTATGTTTGATTTTTCTCTGTCTCATAAACATCAGCTGCCTCAGGACTCATGAAAGGACCACGTGGGATAATGCCTGCAATGTAAACAACAAAATAGAAGATCAATTTGGATTGGCTTAAATTATTTAATTTTAAACGAGGGATTGCAGATGTAAAAGTCATTGAAAAGGAATTATAAACCATTTATTTCATTGCCCAAAATGGTATGTAAAATTTTTCTTCTTGCCTCACTTTCTCTATTACACAACCAGAAAAATAATGAGTAGAATAGAGCTCACTTTTGTTGAAGACAAAACTTAAACAAGGCTAAAAATTTAACATTATCATCATGAAACTGTTACTGCAATTTACATAGAAATAATTTACCAGAAAATAATCATATTCCTTCTACTTGAAACATAGGAAATACATGAAAAGGTATCATTTCTATGTGGGATGAATGTGCAATAGAATAAAGAAGAAAGATATAAAGAAATACAACGTTCAAAACACTGATGATAGATAAATTTTTGATAATACATAGACACCAAAAAAGTGGCAGTGATAGTTTAATTTAACTAGGAGCATAATGCCATAAAATTGGACAGATAAGAGATTCAGTAAAAGTAAAAGTTTTCCAAAGATTGATAGGTTTTTGAAAATACCGTGAAGAATGAAGACAGCTTTCATAGATTGAGAAAGCAACCAACTTGCTAGAGCAAGAAGTGTGGAAAATGTATTTCAAATGATTATAAAAGTCACTTAGCATGTATTGCATTAGACATATGAGAGCAGGATTTGCTTGTAATTTCCTAGGTTTTTCTTTTCATACAGCTGCAACTCTGTATTATTTACTCACCTTGAATACTACAGGGAATTCATTAATCGTTGAATAGATCACTAATGTTATACAAAGTGAAGTCATAGCAATAAAGCTAAACCATGTACTGTCTGTACTCCTTCCCATCCATCCCTCACTTGAGCTCTCCAAACCTGGTTATGGATCTCTTTAGATCTTTTCACATTTATTTATAATTGCACTTCCATTCTATACTGTATGAGTCATTTGTGCACATATTCATATTAATGTGAAAAATGACAATGTTACATTATATTTGAATATCTGCGATTAAATTCACAGAAATGCATGGTACTTTTTAAAAATATTTTGAGAATATGATTGTAGATATGCTTATAATTTTAAAATTTAGTATTATTTTCTTATTGGAGTTTTCAACAATTCAATTTTATGCAATTCAAAAGTGTTTCACAAAAGGAGACATTACTTTTTCACAAGTTTATATGTGAAACTTTTTCTAGGGATGAGAAGTAGTTAAATAATTCACTTTAAAGTACTAATTTGATATTTTTAGTAGTAATGTGTACTACCTTATTTTACCCTAAAACTTACTTCAATCATCTATTACTTTTTTCTTTTTATAAAAATAAAACATACTTATATAACCAAATAATAGAATAATATTTTTCATGGTGTCTCTCATTATTTTCAATGTAGTTCCTCAGTATGAAATAGAAAACAAAATGATTCTTACCAAAATAAAAATAGATAAAAGCACAAACTTTTTCAACAAAATGCTGCTAGTAGTTCTCAAATGTTCCTCTTAATCCAAATGTTACATCAACATTGTATTTCTGTTGTCTAATAATGTACTCTATCTTTAGTATCCTATTCATATTAATTTTAAATTTCCACATTATAAGTAACAGAAAAGTCTTTTTAGTGATTGTATATCTTCATCCACTTTACTCTTAATTTTTCTACATGTGACCTGTTCAAATAGTTTGTACTGGGATAATATATTCATAGTTGCTGAGATAAAAAGTAAACAGAAAAACAGGTGGGTAAAGTGTGAAGAATAGGGGAATGTTAAAGAAAACCATGACTTATTCAAATGATGGAAAGATTTATTTTAAGACAAACAAGGGAAGGTTTATAAAAGACAAGAGCTTAGAATGCTAACATAACCTTGATTACACAGAAGTGTAAGACTGACTGAGCATTGTTATATTAATTTTCCTTCTGTGGGGCTTTTGGGAATGGCTAATTATGAAGAGAAAAGCTTATATTTAGAGTAACTTTTTAAGAGATATGAAATGGGACATTCATTCACTGTTAATAATCAAATATTGGGGGAAGCATTTTTTCCACTCTATATTAAACATAATTTTATGGTCACCCACACAGACGATCACACAATTAGGGGACTTCATCACTTTAATTAATTGTGAGGAATCATCAATCAGCATCTGTGCTAAAAACTAAGTCTAACACTGACATTTGTTTAACAATCTGCTGATTACTAAACATTCCTGAATCAAAAGTAAGCCTTCCTGAATCAAAAGTAAGGGTAAAATTTATATGTGTTAGTATATAAAATGTTCATAGGAAATCAGCTGATTTAGTGAGTGTCAACTTTAGAAATATTAACTGTTACCACACAACTTTCCAGTAATCAAGTTTACCTAAATTCTCATATTGTCCGGTAAGTGTCATGATTCAGAAATGACATTCCCCTGGCCTTCAAAAGCTACCTTGATGAATATACTCAGCTATTTTCATGCTCAAGAGAGAATATCCATCTCTTGGGACTCTGTATTGAAACAGTAAAACTAAGCAGAAAGTTTGGTGTGAATATCAAATCAGGGTAAGAAGCTATGTTTTAAATAATTACAACTATTTCAAAGGCCAGTGTGCAATACATAGTTCAGTCCTTTCTCATTGGGCACTGACTTAAGCCTTATTATTCATGCTCATAAAGTTATATAATATACACTTATTTTTTCACAGTAAATAAAATGGTTCAGAAACAATTTATACAATGTACTAAAAGTGAAGAAAAGATGAATAACAAACTTTTAGGCAATCTATATGATAATCAAAACAATACTAAAGAGAGCCAGTATAGCAAGTATATCGCAGTATTGGAATGAGTGCAGAAATAAAACAACAGGAAATTTGAGGAACAGAGGAAAACCTATGAATTGCATTTGAAAGAGTAAATGTGTTTATAGTGAGTCAGACTAAAACCAGTGTTTTGAATAATTAGAATAATGACAAGAGGTGATGAAGCTTATATGACAACATAAAATGAGAAGGTGAAATAATACTCGATGATATCAGGGGAAATGCAAATTTTGGGGCCGCAGAGCATCTTTAAAAATAAAGTGACTTATTTCTTAACAAACTGTGCTAAGCACATCCTTGTTACCATACTTAAATATGTCTTATGGAAATGTGAATAAGCCTTGTGAATCCACAAACATTGAAAACTGTTATTTTTCCTTGGTGAAAACCACATTCTGTTGTATAGTATATGCAAAATATATAGGCCAACTTCTAAAAGCATCAGTTCTCTGTGGAAAACCTGCTTCTTTAAAGTTCAATTGGTATGACATTTTTCTCAATGAACGATAATAAATTTTTCATAGCTGTGACTCTGGATGTGGTATATAAATCTTAACCTTATTTAGCATCTATAATTTAGTGAAACTGCGTATTAAAAATTCATAATCAATAAAACCTGTGAATGTTAATAAAATGAGAACACTTGCTAAGAGTACGTTTACAGGGTTAGGAGGTTCATATAATCCAATGCATCTAAAAAAGAACAAAATATTTTGTATCGCTTCATTCAGACATCCTCTGAGTTTTTATATGCTGACATTTTTAAAATAGGATAACCGTGTCTAAATACTTGATGGTGAAATGATGAGACATTTTCTATGTAGGTGTTTATATTTAATGTATTTGTCCCATGACTCACAGTAAATTATATTTTTTCTTTCACTTTGAAAATTTCAAAACTTACAAACTATTGTTCCATGTGCTACAGAGGAAGCATCCAAGAGGAGAAAACTAAAACTTGTGATGTCAGTCTACAATAAAACCGACGTCCATTCAATAACCTTCATTCTCACTGGCATTCCGGGTTTGGAGGCTGCGCACATCTGGATCTCCATTCCATTTGGTGTAGTCTATCTTTTAGACTTATTGGGGAACTCTTCCCTTCTCTTTATCATCACGACAGACCCCAGCCTCCACAAGCCAATGTATCTGTTCCTCTGCATGCTGGCAGTGGCTGACCTTGTTGTGTGCACTACAGCTGTCCCCAAGCTTCTCAGCCTCTTCTGGTTTCAGGATGGAGAGATTTGCTTGGAAGCCTGCCTCACCCAAGTGTTCCTGATTCACTCTTGCTCCACCATGGAGTCTGGCTTCCTCCTGGCTATGGCTTTTGACCGTTATGTAGCCATATGCAATCCATTAAGACACTCAGCTATTCTCACATACCCTGTAATTGGTGGATTGGGACTAGCTATCGTACTCCGAGGCACAGCACTTCTCAGTCCTCATCCTTTCCTGTTGCGCTGGCTTTCCTACTGCAGAACCAACATAATTTCCCACACCTACTGCGAGTTCATGGCCCTGATCAAGCTTGCCTGTGCTGATACAAAATTCCACAGAGCCTACAGCCTCATTGTTGCCTTCATCACTGGCGGGGTGGACTTCATACTGATCCTTTGTTCCTATGTCCTCATTCTCCACACTGTCTTCCACCTCCCTTCCAAGGATGCCAGGCTCAAGACCTTGGGCACCTGTGTCTCCCATTTCTGTGTCATTTTAGTGTTCTACACTCCGGCCTTCTTCTCTTTTCTCACACACAGATTTGGGCATCGAGTAGCTCCCTGTGTCCATATATTTGTGGCCAATATCTATCTTCTTGTTCCACCCATGGTGAATCCCATTATTTATGGAATAAGGACAAAGAGAATAAGAGACAGATTTATGCGATTTTTGTCTTTTTCAGGCCCCATAAGGAAAGTAAATCGAAACCTTAAAGACATGGGGTAGGCAAAGAGTTCCTTAACAAAATGCACAAAATCCGCACTGCATGGGAAGTACTTCAAAAAATCAACAACTTCATCTCATCTAATTAAAAAATGTTGTGCACTAAAATAAATCACCAAGCAAGCGAAAAGAAAACCCACAGACTGGTAAAAAATTTTCAACAACTATCCTCAGAAAAAGGGTTTTTGTCTGTAACATATAAAGTTATGAAAAAAAAAAAAAAGATATCCCTGAAATTCAAAGATCCAATCCAATTATGAGCATTTGAGATGAATACACACTTCTCAGTGAAGAAAACAAATGGCAAATGAATACATGAAAAATGTTCAGCATCACTGGTAATTCAGTAAACACAAAATAAAACAAAACTGAGATTCTATCTCACATTAAAGAATGGCTGTCATCTAGAAATGAACCAATAACGCATGCTGACGGGCTGTGGGGAAAGGGAAACATTTCTCCCCTGTTGTTGGAAGTGTAGAACGGTACAACCACTGTGGAAATCAGTGTGTGGGTTCCTCAAACAACTAGGATTGTAGGTCCCATTCAGTCTAGCTGTTCTCTTGGGTATTTTCCCATAAGTGAAAGCATCATACCACTGCAATATTTTTGCACCCATGTTTATAGCAACAGAATTTGAAATAGCTAAATCTTGGAAACAATCCTAATGCACATCAATCATGGCATGGATATTTTATATATGTGATATTTTTATATTATGGAGTAATACTCAACTAAAAAGAAGGAGGGACTTGAGGCTTTTATAGATAAATTTATGCAACTTGAGACCATACTCCTAAGTGAAATAAATCAGACTAGCATGTGTAAAAACCGTATTGTCCCTCTTGTGTAAAAAACTGGAAGAGTAAATAAGATCCAAGAAATACATTAGATACTGTGAAAGGGAAAGGGGGAAAAAAAGCTTCTGAAATGTAGACAGCAACTTGGATGTGGCAATGAGAAAAGATAACACATATACACTTATAGAACATACTTAGCAACTATATTTATATTCATATGCATGCACATATAAGAGATGGTGACTGTACTGCTAATCTCTGTTAGTTCATCAAAAAAGAACAGTTTGTGCTTTCATTATTCTATTCAATTCAATATCCAAAAGGGACCTCTCATCCTTGACTGTGAGGACTCTCCACATTGAGGAATGGTAGTTACACTAGTCTACACTCCCAACACCAGTGGAGAATTGTATTTTTTTTTTCCCTACAGTTCCAACTAGGTTTTTTTTTTTTGTTTTTTGTTTTTTTTTTTTTTTTTTTGTAGATTTATTGATAGTAGCTACTTTTCTTTTTTTTTTTAATTTTATTTAAGGAGAAAAGAAAAAAAAAGCAGGGAAAGGGTACAAGTTATACAGATTTACAGAAAAAAAAATGAAGAGTAGGAAATCACTAGTTAATGGATTACATATTGTCATCTTAGAAATAATTGTTCAAGTCACAAAATTAAAGCTTGTAAAGTGGACATTCCATCAATGATACTGCAAACAGTTCTGTTCATTGATCCAATAAAACTCTGTGATATCATTTTCTATCTTATACACTTAAATATAGATGCAGTTATATAGTTTGGAGCACTTTCTTTTCCTCTCTTTTGTACCATGACTATTACACATTTTGGGTTTCATTGCTCCCTCGGTTCTTATTACTTTTTTGGAAGAGAGTAAAACCAAATGTGACATAACAGAACAGAATCTGTCAAGTCAAAAGGGTGGACATTATAGATAATGTAAAAACATAATACAAGGTGATCAACAATGGTTACCATAATGCCTCCTGCTATCTCTAATAGAATTTCCTATATCATTAGTTATAATACAATTGAACAAAACAGTAAAGAATAAAACTGACAAAACCAAAACATTGGAGACATTGTAGGTCTTCAAAAGTAGATAAAAGTCAACAAGAATGGGCGTCATAATGCATCTCATTATCTTCACAGCTGATGCCTAAACTTTCGAACCTGATACTATCCAGCAAAACAGAATAGGGGAACATCAGTTAAAAACCAGATGGTGAGAGTAATACAGGGCTTTAAATCAAGGTAATGAAAAGTCAAAGTGGGTTACTATAATATATCCTGCTATTTTTTTCTTTAATTAAAAGGATAAAGATAAAAAAGTAAATAATGGAGTGGAGATTGAGATAAAAGAGGGTATAACAACGAAACAGCGCAGATCAAAACATAACCATTTAAGCAGAATAGTGTTTCACCACCAGATAATCCTAACCTAAAAGTAGTTACCATATTGTTTCTTTCTTTGAAATCCTTGAGTACAACTTCATATACTGTAGCATTAAGTATATCAAAACAATGTAAAACCATTCAAGAGAATGACAGCATTACAGAGTATTTAGAATCGACTAACAGAAAATGAACAATGGTTTCTGTATAATCTCCTTGTCTTTAAAAGGTTTTTGCTTATACTATCATACATAATAAAATCCAATAAGATACAGCCTATTTAGACCATTGGAGACAGAAGGACGTAAGCTAGATGAGACTTCAAAACAAGATGATACTAAATCAGTATTACCTATTGAGATGTCATTTTCTCCAAAATAGCTGTTCCTATCATCCAATCTTCTCTGCCTCATTTCTGTTAAGCTCTTTTTCTGTCAGTAGCTGTCAGTTTGTCTTCTTCATTTTGTTCTCTGCTCCATTCGCTGTGGCCTCTCTGCCATTATTTCTGGATTCTTTGTATTTTTCTTTATTTAGAATATCCTGCAATACTCTCTGTAGAGTTGAATTGGTGGTTGCAAATTCCCCCAGTTCCTCTTTATCCTGGAAGCACCTTGTTTTTCCATCAATTTCCAGGGACAGTTGTGCAGGATATCTCAATCTTGGCTGGAGATTATTATCTTTCAAAGCTTGAATTATTTCCCCCCACACTCTTCGTGATTTGATGGTTTGTGCAGAGAAATCTGCTGTAATTCTGATGGGTGTTCCCTTGTAAGTGGTCTGTTTCTTGTCTCTTACAGCTTTTAATATTCTGTTCTTGTATTGAATTTCTGGAATTTTTATTATTATATGCCTGGGTGTTGCTCTGTTTGGGTTGTAGGTAGCTGGGGTCCTGTATGCCTCATACATCTGAGTATCTTTACCCTTTGCTAAATTAGGAAAATTCTCCTGGATTATTTCTGTGAGTAGCTTTTGTAGTTCACTTGTTTGTGTCCCTACTTCTTCTTTTATGTTCTTAATCCTTAAGTTATGGATCCTCTTATCATCTTCTTGTCTTTGTATTATTGCTGTTTGTTTCTTTGTTATTTTTAAGAAGTTTTTCATTTCATTCTCCCATATTACAAGTCTGCCCTCCAGTTCAGATAGTCTGTCCTTAGTTTCTTTCAAGCTGTTATGCCAGTCTTCTATAGACTTCTTAGTATCTTGGTAGTCCCTTTGAACCTGCTTCATGTATTCTATGCTTTCTCTGTTTTCTCCATCCAACAATTCTCCCCTTTTTTTCTGTTCTTCCATTCCACCACCTGTTTTTTCTTGGGTGGTACTTAGCATTTCTCTAACTATTCTGCATACTTCTAGCTTCAGGTCATTGATAACTTCATTCCTGAATTGGTCTATGAGGCTCTCTATATGGTGCCTTATGTGTATTGGTGCGGTGTCTGCTATTGCCTGTTTCTCAGAATTGGTGGCCGAGGAGCCTTTCTTGTTGCTGCCTCTTCCCATTCTGCCTCTTCTTCTCTGTTCCTTATATATGAAAGCTTATATAAGAGGCCCAGCTTCTCTCCCAGTCAGCCACAGCCTGATCGAATTGCGCCAGCTAGGTGTTCCCGCTCACCGCTGCGCACCAGGGAGTTAAGGAACAGGCAGCCTACGCGTCTCCCCTCCCGGCCACCGTCAGGCTCTGGGATCTGGGTTGGGACAGTCTACCAGGTCCGCCGGCAGCGTCACGCAGGCCAGGCACTTTTCACCAATCCCATCCGAGAGGGGGATGTGTGGCAGGAGTCGCCACCGTGCCCTGCTCCCGCAGGACTGCTCGGGCCCAGAAAGTCCTCTGCTGGAGTCAAACTGTGGTAGAGTGTCAGTTTCTCTCACTCACTCACCTCACCACAAGTCAGTGCATGCCTACCTGCCGTTCGCAGATTGCCGTTCTCAGAGCTTCTGCGCGTCTCTTTCCTTGCCGAGCCGCTGTAGAGGCAGCCAGCCGCCGCGCGGCGGGAAACCCAAATCGCGGCTTACAATGGCGCGGTTCTAGCCTCCACACCGAGTCTTTTCGGTTCCTGTTTTAGCACCAGGACTGCATTCCAAGTTGGCTTCTCTCAGCCCAGTTCGTTCCTGAGTCAGCAGAGCATATCTCCACCTGCTTATGTCTCCTTAGTCCGCACCATTCCTGGCTTCTGAGCCGAGTCTTTCAGAGAGCCTCCGGTAGTTGCTGTTATCTGTCCGCCATGTTACTTTTCCTAGTGAAATGGAATCTCTGTGGTTTTTATGTGTATTCTTTTTTCTTTACTTTATTTTTTGTACCAGGAATCAAAATCAGGACCTCTCACACTGGGCTGCTGAGCCTGGCACTTCTCAGTGTTGTTTTAATTTGTGTCTCTGCAGTGACCTGTGATGTTATTTGTGATTTGTGCTTCTTCATCTGAAAAGTGTCTATTCATTTCACATGCTCATTTTTAGACTCTGTTGGTTTGCCTAAAGCCTGTGTAACAGTTTTGGAAAGATGTCCTTTTTACTGTGCTGGGTCTTCCTACCTAAGAGCAAGGAATATCTTTCCATTTTCTTATATTCTCTTATATTTCCTTTTTCAGAGAGCTATAGTTTTCAATCCCGGCATCTTTTGCTTCTTTTGTTAGATTGATTCCTAAGTATTTCACACTGTATGTATTTGTGCATTTCTTTAAATTTTTTAAACAAGGTTGTCTAAGTGTTTATCAACTATATAAATTTAATTTAATCTTTCAAAGAAGCAATACTTCAATTCATTGATTTTGATTTTTGTATTGTTTCTTTAGTCTCAGTGGCAATAATTTCTGCTCTGGTATTCCTAATTTACTATCTCATTCAAGTTTCCAGCTTGATTTCTTTTTCTAGAAGTTTGAGACTCAACATTAGGCTGTTTACTTGAGCTCATATTTTATATGAGAAGTCACTACTAGAAATTTTCTTCTAATGACTGCTTTCATTGTATCTCATCAATTCTGGTAAGTTGTATCAGCATTATCATTTAATTATAGATACTATTTAATGTATTCCATAATTCTATGTCACATTGCTTATTCAATATGGTATTATTCAGTTTCCATGGATTTGTGGAGTTTGTGGTTTCTGTGGCTTGCTTTTTAATTTCTTTGCACTATCATCAATTGAAATACATGGAATAATTTAAATAGCTTTACAATTACTTAAGCACATTGTACGAAATATATATAGTCTCTTTTGGAGAACATTCCATCTGCTACTGAGAATTTGTATTCTGATGTTTTGAGTGGAACACTGCAGGTGTCTGCTAAGTAAATGTGTTCACAGATTTGGTTCAGTTGTGAAATTTCTTTGTTGAGGTTTTTGTGTTGTTGATCCATCTATTTGTGAAAATGGGGGAATAGTCTCCCCCATTACAACTGTGTTACCGCTTGTTTTCCATGTCCATTAACACATGAGTTGCACAATGGGCATACATCTATTTGGTGAATGTATATGTTTTCACTGTTATAACTTTTCAGAATTTTCTTAACTAATATTAAGTGACTTTCTTTATCTCTTTTGACCTGTCTTGGCTTGAATTTCATATTATCTGAAAACAGAGTACCTACCCTACCATTTTATTGATTCTTGTCATGTCTAGTATTGTTTCCCATGCTTTGGATTTCAGTCTATGAATTCCTTTTGAGTTAAATGTGTATCTTGTGTTAAATGTGCAGCATAATGTTTCATCTTGTTTCTTAACCAAATCTACCACTCTGTTTCTTTCAACTGGTGACTGACACCATTTGCATTGATGGTTATAACTGACATGTATTCACTCATCCTTGTCATATTATGCTCTTAGTGATTCCTTGTATTTCTCTTTTTTAAAAAAATTACTTACCATTCTTGGTGGTTTGCTTCTAATGGTACTCTTGAAATTATCTTTCTTATATCCTTCTATAATATCTTTCAGAGAATTTTGTGTAGCTGGTTTTGTAGTCATGAATTTCTTCAGCTCTTCCTTACTGAAGTATTTTATTTTTCATTAATCCTGAAAGATAAATTTTCAGCATGTCAGTCTGGCTTGGATGTTGTTTTCATTTAGGTTTTGAAATATTTTACTCCATGCTCTCTCTGACTTAAGCGTGTGTCTTGAGAAGTAGGCTGTAATTGTAATCAGTGTTTTGTTTCTTCTCTACAACATGTTTTAATATTCTATTTGATGTTCAGTTTCTGTAATCTTGATTATTAAATGATTTGTTGTAGATTTATTGGGGTCATAACTAATACAAGTGCTATACACCTCATTTATCTGGGTGTCAAATTCTTTATTCCTTTCAGGAATGTTTTCTGCTATTACTTCCCTGAAGAAATTGTTTTATATCATTGATGCTAACTTTTGTTTTTACATTGACTCCAATTTTTCTTATGTTGCTCTTTGTATCATTTCAGTTGCTTTTCATTCAATATTTTTAAGAGCTCTTTTTTTGTGTGACTGCTAGTGGTAATCCTGTCTTCTAGGTCTCATATTCTAACTTCACTTTCTTTCATTTTATTTAGCAAACTACTGTTGGAATTTTAACTTCCTCAATATTTCATAGATAAATCCATGAATCTTTTCCACGGATTCTATCACTTTTATAGGTTGGCCACTCATAGTTTGCATTATTTTGCTACAAATATCTATTTTTTCTCTTAGTTTACACTTATTTTGCTGATCATGTGCTTCATTATGATTGGTATTGCTGGTTTTCACCTGTAAAATTATTTCTTATCTGATTTCCTCAACAGCCTCATATTTATGCTTTTCTAAAATTTCTGCTGCAGTATCCCAGAAAACTTTGATGGGTAGGTTCTGATTTCCTGTCTCATTGTCCTCTGGATTTGTTCTTCACGACTGGAAGTATAGGGATGCATTTTGCTTCTATTTTTGTCATTTTATATTTTTCATTGTGTTTTTTCTACTTTGTTCATTGTATTTTCTCATGACATTTTTGGCTTTAGTATCGAGCCATCCCTAGGAATGGTTTATTACTCTGAGAGTTTCTCGGCGTAACTGACTGCTGTTATTTGTGTCTGTGCCAAGATCTTATTTTTCCACTTTATTAGGGATGAGGAATTGGTTTTGTTTGGCTCGGCACACAGTTCTTTGGTGCTAGGTGATATAGATAGTTATGACCCTGGATTACCACAGTGTTGTCACACAAAGATGAAAAGTTAATTACAAGTAATGGTATCATCAATTAACAGAACAATATCACAAAGCATAGGCTAAAACCTGACATGTGATAATAGCTAATATGATTTCTCTAATTATAGAGCAAGATCTATATTTGTATCCACAACATCCACCATAAACCAGGAACTTGTACGTAGTGAGTTTCCCCTTGGTAGAGTGATTGATCCTGTGAGGAAGGGGAATTTAACAGGGACAGGGTATAAATCAGACCAATCATTGAAGAGAAACATATTAAAAGCAACATTGAAGGACACAGGATGTTTACCCAAACTTTGGGAAATTTCATAAGAGGCCAGGACAAAATATTGAAAGAGAAAGTAAAAGGATATTAAAGTAAACCAAAAGGACTGAGATGATGTCCATTCACATGAAAATATCAGAGAATGAAGAAAGATCACTGAGGAAAGAGAAAGAGAGAAAAGACACAGAAAATAAATCAAACAATAAAAGTCAAAATCTAAAATAACACGCTGTATAAAACAAATGAAATTTTTAAAAAATGAAAGCAAATTTCAACAAGGAAAGAAAAAAAAAAAAAAAAAAAAAGCACGTTCCCAGTTCTATATTCATTCCCTAGTAAGAGCTGGCATCTGGACCAAGTAACTCTATGAATGCTGCAGGAAGATAACTGTTGGGCAAAAGGCTGATTTTGGCCACACCACTGAATATTGTCATGAATTGTTTCCAGGACAGGGGCAATGCTTTTGGCCCAAGGCCAACTGAGGCTGTTTGATCTCTTGTCCAAGAGCAGAAGTCTGCTTACAGTTCTTTGTAGCTGGGGCTAATAATGGCTTTTGGTGGCCACCAAAACACCGTCTGCATGGTACCAGCTTCTAATTATCAGCAAAATTCCCCTGAGTCTTCTGTCCAAACTCATCCCTCTCTCTTTTTTTTTTTTTTTTTTTTTTTTTTTTTTTTTTGTACTGGGGATCAAACTCATGACCTTGTGCTTGCCATGCAGGCAATTGTACCACTGAGCTAAATACCCAGCCCTACTGTTCAAGTCCTGACAATCTACTATGATGACAAAAAAAAAAAAAAAAAAAAAAAAAAAAAAAAAAAAAAAAAAAAAAAGAGTTGTGTAAATAAACATGAATCAATTTATAATTTATGGGTTTTTCTGTTGTCATTATTTGTAAATTTATTTTACAGAGATTAAGACAAAACAGGACATAACAGAACAGATCAGAACAGAACAATGTAAGGAACACAGTATTTTACCATAAGGCAAACCCATAATTAACAGTAACTACCACGATGTCTCTTTCTTTGAAATGGTTGAGCATAACTTCATATACAATAGTATCAAACATAACAAAATAGTATAAAAACTTTCAAGAGAATGAAAGTATTTCAGGGCTTTCACAACCAAATAACAGAAAACAAACAGTGGCTACTCTAAATTTGTTTACATTTCCACACGTAATACAGTCCAATAAGGAACAACATGACAGAGCCAATGGAAACAGAAGAGCAAGAGCATGGTAGGAATTCAGAGTAAGATGATATTAAATCAGTAATGCCTATTACAATGACTAGTTTCCCTCAAATTAGCTGTTCATACCATCACAGATAATAAAATCAAAAAACCAGGACAAACACATTACAACTGCGATCATTATAAGGCTTCAAAAAATGTAATGGGGAAACATGATTACCTTAAACAGTTATGTAGTCTTACTAAATAGAAAGCATACATAAAATTTATGTTTTAAAGAATAAAAATAACATTGGACAACATTAAATATAGTGAGAATATATATATATATATATATATATATATATATATATATATGGGTGAGTACACATATCTACATATGTATAAACATATTTGTGTGTATATATGTGAAAATATATATATATATATATATATATATATATATGTGTGTGTGTGTGTGTGTGTGTGTGTGTGTTTTGGAAAGATAACTATCAGTGAGACAGGATGCTGATAAAAAGTAAGACTTCTTTGCACTTCCTAGGAGCAAAGACTTCAAGTCAGTTACATTCCTTTCCTAAAATTGAAATGAATTTTTTGTACATCAGCACCTTGTTCATGAATACGTTTTTTGTCATAAATATAATATACATAGTATGAATATATTATAAAAATTTAACACTTGTAATTTACTTTTGTCACAAATTAAGAGGAAATTTACATGAAAATAATAAGAAACTGATAATTCATGTACATTAACCTCTAAGAATACCAATATTGACAAGACTGTTAACAAAACAAAACATTTTAATATAAGTAATAATACTGGTAACACCTACTTTGTATTCATTATAAATAATTACAGAGAGAACATGCTGGTAATTACTTTTGAAACCTACATTATGAAGTATTCTACCTCACTCCAAATCTATGCAATAATAACTGACTATATTTATCAAATAAAGAAACTAAGGATAAACAACACATATAACATTAAAGACATAATTAAGACTGAACCTTAATTTTTAACCATTGAAGTCATATGAAGAAAGACAAGAAAACGGAGAAAATAATGACAAAATAACTCTTGAAACAAGTCAGCAAACACACAAAGGTATAAAAAAGCAAATTTTCTACTCACAGGCTTTAGGTACAGAAATAATTTACATAATGTTATAACATTACCTCCTAGTTGTTAAAGTAAGATTTTTTAATTTTGGTCATATTTATTTACACAGCTCATTTTTTTCCTTTATTTAAATTTATTTTCACAATTTTTTAAATCTCAGCTCACATTCTTTTACTCCTAATTAAGTACTACCCTTTCTAAGATTATGTGTGTTCATTTCTTGTATTTTATCAGATAAAAGGATTATTCAAAACAAAGTTTTGTTCTTCAAACCCAAACCACATTGGTGACATCACTACCCAAAAGTTTATAATAAAGCATTTGTTTTCCATTTTATTGATCTCCACACTCCATGTCCTTATGTATTTGTAAGTCCTTAGTCGATTGCATACTTGCATATTGAAAATCTTTTTTTTAAATTTTTTTAATTTTTTTAAAATTTTATTTAAGGAGAAAAGAAAAAAAAACAGTGAAAGGGTACAAGTTATACAGATTTACAGAAAAAAATGAACAGTAGGAAATCACTAGTTAATGGATTACATATTGCCATCTTAGAAATAATTGTTCAAGTCACAAAATTAAAGCTTGTAGAGTGGACTTTCCAACAATGATACTGCAAACAGTTCTGTTCAATGATCCAATAAAGCTCTGTGATATCATTTTCTATCTTATACACTTAAATATACATGCAGTTATATAGTTTAGAGCACTTTCTTTTCCTCTCTTTTGTACAATGACTATTACACATTTTGGGTTTCATTGCTCCCATGGTTCTTATTGCTTTTTTGGAAGAGAGTAAAGCCAAATGTGACATAACAGAACAGAATCGGTCATGTCAAAAGGGTGGACATAATAGATAATGTAAAAACATAATACAAGGTGATCAACAATGGTTACCATAATGCCTCCCGCTATCTCTAATAGAATTGCCTATATATTTAGTTATAATACAATTGAACAAAACAGTAAAGAACAAAACCGACAAAACCAAACCATTGGAGATATTGTAGGTCTTCAAAAGTCGATAAAAGTCAACGAGAATGGGCGTTATAATGAATCTCATTATCTTCACAGCTGATGCCTAAACTTTCGAACCTGATACTATCCAGCAAAACAGAATAGGGGAATATCAGTCAAAAACAAGATGGTGAGAGTAAATACAGGGCTTCAAATCGAGATAATAGAAAGTCAAAGTGGGTTACTATAATATATCCTGCTATGTTTTCCCTTTAAACAGATAAAAATAAAAAAAGTAAATAATGGAGTGGAGATTGAGATAAAAGAGGGCATAACAGCGAAACAGCGCAGATCAAAACATAACCATTTAAGCAGAATAGTGTTTCACCACCAGATAATTCCGACCCAAAAGTAGTTACCATATTGACTCTTTGATTAAATCACAAAATATCATTATGTATTCTCTGTGGAAGAGTGAAAATAACAGAAATTACTAGAAATGAAAAAAATAGAGATAAAAATGGAAAGTTAAACGGTATTGAAATTGGCAGGATTGTTGATCAAAGCAGAAATATAGAAACCACCATTAGAATGACATTTGGTTGGACTGTGTACAAACTATGGCTGATATTCTAAGACCTATTTTAAAAGTGCAATCAGTCATCAAAAATAACACAGAATAGGGGCTGGGGATTTAGTTCAGTTGCATGAGCACCTGCCTTGCAAGCAGGCAGTGGTGAGTTCGATCCCTGGTACTGATAAAAAAATTAAAAAAATATAAAAAATTTTAAAAATAACATAGAAGGTTCCTGACAGGCTATTATTTGCCATACCAAAATGTAGGCTATCACTTTCTGTACAAAAAGCATACCTAAGAGGAAACCAAAGTAAATAAACACTTCAGCCAAGCATTTTTAACATTTATAATGTTATAAGGCATTTCTCTGCTGAAAAGGTCAATTTAGTATGCATTAGATGCTATTGCTTTTGATTACTTATGAACAAAATTCTCTTCACACAATCATAGATCTGTTTGGTTCTAATACCACAGATGATAGGATTAAGCACTGGAGGGACTACTACATAGAGATTGGCCAGGAGTATATGGATATAACGAGGAACATTCCTGCCAAAGCGATGGGTCATGAAGGAAGAGAGGGCAGGTGTATAGAAGGCAAGGATGACAGACACATGAGACCCACACATGCTGAGGGATTTGAATTGGGCTTCCTGAGATGGGAGACGGAAAACAGCACAGAGTATCTGAACATAAGACATGCCGATTGCTATAATGTCAAAAAGCAAGGTTGAAAATGCACATAAGCCATAAATGATATTAATCTTGATACTGGCACAAGACAGGCGAGCAACACCCATGTGCTCACAGTAAGTGTGGGGAATGACATAATTCCCACAGAAGGGCAGCTGTAGTATGAGAAAAACAAATGGGATTACAGAAAGAAATGACCTCGCTAGCACACCAAAACCAATCACAGAAACAATTCTGTTGGTGAGAATGGTGTTATATCGGAGTGGATTGCATATGGCCACATATCGATCTTAATCCATCACCAGAAGGACTGCTGACTCCATAACAGTGAAGTTGTGGATGAAAAACATCTGGGCAAGAATGACATCAAAAAGTATCTCTGTGAAGTTAAAGCAGAAGATTCCAAGCATCTTTGGGATGGTAGCTTTTGAGAGGCTCAAGTTTATTGTAGAACATGGCCAGAAAGTAGAACATGGGCTGATGTAAGCTGCTCTCAGCTTGATCACTGGCAGGATTGTGAAGTTCCCTATGAGTGCAATGAAGTACACGGCGCAAAGGGAAAGCCAATCCAGAGGTGAAGAGTTTCAAGTTCTGGAATCCCTAGCAGTAAGAATGAGGAGGGGTGAAATTGGGTGTCATTGGGAAAGAGCATCCTGCTTGATAACACATAAAACGGTGTTCTTACTCTCGTATATTCATCTATCTGTAGGCCCTCAGGTAAAAGAGTAAGTAGAGTTGAAATCTAAAAGAAAAAGAAGACTGTTATTCTAGAAATACATACAAAGAACACTATGAAAAATCACATTGTGAATGGCAAGGTCCTGCTCTCTGGGAAAGGAAGACAAAGTGCAAGTTAGATAGACCCTAACATGGACAATTTAGCAATTCAGCAAGAACCTGTCTTTAACCAAAGCATATGTACACACACACACACACACACACACACACACACACACTCACACACAATATAATGAGTGAATGATATGGCTGCAGAAGTAGATAAGTATGAGACCATGTCTCTAGAGCACCACACACACACACACACACACACACACACACACACACACACACACACACATGCACACACACACACACAAACTTGTACATAATGTACTCATCTTCGTTATGTCATTTTTCTTTAATTTGTAATAATTTTATAGTTGAAATTATACATATGTTGCCTCAATATCTACTCCATTGGTGATATTCACTGATCATCACCTATAACAGTTTACTCTCACTTAGCCACTGGGATTCACCAGTACACCCAGGGAATCATTTCTATTCATTCTACTTTGCTAGATAGTAACACAAATGGGATATAAAAGAAAGGTATTAAATTATTAATGATCAGTATTTTGAATTTTTAATTGAAAACATTTAACATTACCTAAATGATGAAAATTAATCAATTCATTAATACTAATTTATTATAAAATAATAAACTAGCATTTACTGATATACCTCATACTATTTAAAATCAGTGACAGAAATTGTGCCATATCATAAGTAATCTCTATAAACACCTACAGCAGGAAACATTTTTAATATATTTGAAAAAAAATGGGCATGAAACAGTTTAAAGTGTCATCTAATGGGTGAAGTACATATGTTTACAAAGCAAGGAGAAAGTACATCACAAAAGAGTGAATGCCAGGAAAAGTTTCAGTAAAAAAACAAAAGCTATACTTCACCCAAAGCATACATAAAAACACACTCATCCACATATATTTACAGATATAATCTCCTTAAACTTCATATCTGTTTGAATTACAGAATCAATATCCATAAGCACAAAGAAACCATGACTTCAATAGTTTAGGAAACAATAATAAACTGGAAAAAACTACTGAATATAAAGACAATATAGTCAGCATTCCTGGATATTAGAAGCAAGGAAACTTTATAATCTTAAAGTTACGTAAACCTACACTTTCTTCAATACTTTTATATCTTTAATACAACATTAAAATGGTTGCATTTTCAAAGAATTTGATCTTTTATTGTCTGTAAATATTTCATGGTAAATTTTTTTTTAATCATTTGATCACTAGAGAAGTGATAGTGATTACAGCAACCATTTCACTAAAACACTCTGGCTATTATATAGATATTGATATGATAGAGAAACAAAACCCAAAGAAGAGGTTCCATGTTAAAGAGATAGTGGACAGGGATGCTTAATATGGTTAAAGAAATGGCAGAAAACAGTCTAAAACAGAAATGGCAAATATTTGAAAAAAAAAACAAAACAAAACAAAAAACAAAGCCAAGAACAAGAGAGATTATTTGGAGGATACACAATGTGGAGCACTCATTAGAACAGAATTTTTTCTTTTATATCTCATTTTTAGAGTAAAGAATACTTTTTAAAAAGTGTGACACTATTATCTCCTTTGGAAGTCCTGTAATGTTTACAATGTTTAGATTTTATTGGTCTTGTTCTCTTATTGTTTTGTTCAACCTTATAATAACTAATGAGATAGACAATTCTTTTTAAGGAAGCAAGAGGCATTATGTTAACCATTGTTGATAACCTTGTACTCTGTTTTTACATCATGTTGCTATGTCTATCCTTGGTTTTGACTGATAGCTTTGTTTTGCCATGTTTGACTTTATTCTCTTCCAAAAAAATAAAGTAATAAGAACTAGGGAGTAATAAAACCCAAAATGTGTAAATTTTGTTGTAAAAAAGAGAGGGAAAAAAGTACTCAAAAGGATACATCAGCAAGTGTGTTTAGGGGTGTTAAATAGCTGACCATATTAATGCTTTTGGTTGGATTATTGAACACAACTGTTTGCAGTCTCACTGTTTGAATGTCCACTTTGTATGCTTTGATACTGTGACTTGAGCAACTACCTCTAAGATGATAATGTGTAATCTATTAATTGGTGATTTCTTTCTTTCTTTCTTTCTTTCTTTCTTTCTTTCTTTCTTTCTTTCTTTCTTTCTTTTTTTATGTCTTTTTCCTTTTTATCGGTACCAGGGATCGATTGTATATTAAACAAATTTTCTATTTTTCAAAATGACATCTATGAAAAACAGGATACTAGTCAAACAGTGTTAGAAGTAAAAATATTTTTTTCAATCTGAGCACAATTTCAATATAAATTATAGCAGAAAAGGAAACTGTTTTGTCCAACAGCTATGTGACAGATAATTTTAACTTTGTTTTAAGTGATAGATACAAACAAAAGTATATTCATCAATGGAGATCTTATAATATAGGAAAAATAAACTATTTTATTTTGTTACAAATTTGAGAGATAGCACTATAGTCTGAATTAGAAATAAAACAGTGGAAAATTACATACCTTAAATGAGATATTTTTATGCTAGGGTGAGGCACTGCATGAGTAGCTAGTTAGATATACTGGCAGAGACTAAGACAATATGTGGAAATAACTGGAGGACGTATACCAAACAATGAAATTTTGTACTTGTCAGTTATACATCAATACAAGTCTGAGATGAACTATATCAGAAATCATAACAGTGTCATCATTTTCCAGCCCCAAAATTTCAAAATTATGATTAATCTGACTTTTTAAAATCAATACACTTGTCTCTCACAGTGGAACTTGTTCAAACCATTATTATCTATTTAACTGATTGCAACGCAATGTGCTGCATTACAAGGAATCATGAGTTCTGGGGTCAGTTAATACCTACTTTATGACGGCAGTCAAAAGAAAGTAAATAAGCATTCTTTGTTGGCTGTGTCACATTGCACAACTATTTTAACATTTTTGGGCCCCAATTTCATCTAAAATGAGACGTTAAAGATATGCCTTCTTAAAAATATCACTAAATTTAAATAGGCCACAATTTTAAGATATGTTAAGCTATATTCCAAAGATAGCATGCCATACATTATCTTTTAGATATCAGCAGACTGAATTTCATAAAATTTACACCAAATAGGTTCAGGCTGTTATCCAAGTTGTTTAAGTATTAAAGTATTAAATGAGTATTTCTAGCCATAAATCTTCTTCATTTTCTAAGCTTCATCTTCATACTTCTTTTCCCAAAGTTTTTTTTTATCTGCTATTTTCTCTTTTGCTGTGCCTCTTCCTTTTTGTTCTTCCCTAAATTCCATGGAACATTTGTGAAAAGCAAGACAGGAAAGACTCACCAGACTGAGCCTAGGATAGAATCCTGCTTCTGTTTTGGTTTTTTTTTTTTTTTTTTTTTTCAGCCCAACATGTTCACTTTTTATGTGATTACTTTTCATAGCTGCACAGGCACCAGAAATATAAAATACCCTACAGATGGGTTTTTTTTTTTAATTTTTATTTAAGGAGAAAAGAAAAGAAAGGAAAAAAAAAAACAGTGAAGGGGTACAAGTTATACAGATTTACAGAATAAAAAAATGCGCAGTAGGAAATCACTAGTTAATGGATTACATATTGCCATCTTAGAAATAATTGTTCAAGTCACAAAATTAAAGCTTGTAGAGTGGACATTCCAACAATGATACTGCAGACAGTTCTGTTCAATGATCCAATAAAACTCTGTGATATCATTTTCTATCTTATACATTTAAATATACATGCAGTTATATAGTTTAGAGCACTTTCTTTTCCTCTCTTTTGTACAGTGACTATTACACATTTTGGGTTTCATTGCTCCCACGGTTCTTGTTGCTTTTTTGGAAGAGAGTAAAACCAAATATGACATAACAGAACAGAATCGGTCAAGTCAAAAGGGTGGACATAATAGATAATATAAAAACATAATACAAGGTGATCAACAATGGTTACCATAATGCCTCCCGCTATTTCTAATAGAATTGCCTATATCATTAGTTGTAATACAATTGAACAAAACCGTAAAGAATAAAACCGACAAAACCAAAACAAAGTAGATAAAAGTCAACGAGAATGGGCGTTATAATGAATCTCATTATCTTCTCAGCTGATGCCTAAACTTTCGAACCTGATACTATCCAGCAAAACAGAATAGAGGAACCTCAGTCAAAAACAAGATGGTGAGAGTAACACAGGGCTTCAAATCGAGATAATAGAAAGTCAAAGTGGGTTACTATATTATATCCTGCTATATTTTTCCCTTTAATTAAATGGATAAAAATAAAAAAGTAAATAATGGAGTGGAGATTGAGAAAAAAGAGGGCATAACAGCGAAACAGGGCAGATCAAAACATAACCATTTAAGCAGAATAGTGTTTCACCACCAGATAATCCTGACCTAAAAATAGTTACCATATTGACTCCCTATTTGCAACTACAGATGGTTTTTAAAACAAAAACAAAAACAAAAATCTCTGAGGATCCACTTAATCTCTTGACTTAGGAAAGATGAAAGATTAAGGCACCCACATTGCTAAGAAAACTAAGGGTTAGCAAGATGGCAAAACAGAGGGACTCAGCATTTACTACCTCTCACAATTACTGATTATTAACCATTCAAGGAAAATAATTTTGTTGTGGCTCTGCCATTCAAAGATTTATGTTAGCAATGTGGTGGAGCAAGAATAAGAAAAGGCAAATTGAAAATTATAAAAAGGAAAGTTTCATTTACTCATATGATACAGGGAATCCTTCTGCCCACTGACAGGAAAAACTGCTCATCTGCAAGGTCCCTTCTGTAGAAGGAAGGCTCAATGCAGTATATCTCTGTAGTGGAGCACCATTGGCCTTCTAAAAAGGAATGAATTTTGTCATTTAGTTTTGTCATTTGTAACAACATGGATGTGCATAACTGATATCAAGATAATCTGTCTTATCACAGAAAGACATATACTATATGATGTTACCCATGCAATTTTAAAAATTGCAAATGTTTCACTCAAGACAAAGGTGGCCAGGATGCTGGAGAAAAAATGTGTAAGGACATAAAATTTTAGCTAAGCAGAGGAATAATTTCAAAACTCTATGTTCAATAATGGCAACTACATAATATTCTATCATGTACTTGAAACTTACTTTAAAAAGTAGTGTTAACATTTATTGTTTCTGCTAGTTTGAAAGACCTGCCTCGGTTACAAGAATGACATTTGTCATGAGCTTCAGAAAAGTGAGCCAGAGAGCTGGACATTTTCCTGACTCTGGCTAACATGAATGTATACATTTCAGCCCCATACAAATGCTCTACCCTGGATTTTATTGTCTCACATCTCATGTTTATACCAATGCTGAAATTTTTCCTTTATACAGTATATTTTACCAATAACTTAAGTGTCTAATCAGTTTGTATTAATGATCCATGAAGGAAGGATAAACCTATCTGAAAATACAGGGTATCTCATTATAAAGAACAGGAAAAAAAGCTTCTTGAATATTAGACTAAGCAAGAACAAAGATTTCGAGCAACAAAAAATTTGGATTAGTTAATTTAAGGTAACTATTCCTCTGATGATGTAATCAAAGAGATTTTCTTTCACTTGCTGGCTGAGGTTGAGCTAGTTCTTTCTGAGTGATTACTGTGCATATTCTACATTTAGGAGAACTTCGTCTGTTTGAGAATTTTCCTGTTTCACTTTGAATACTCACTGCTTATCACAAGTGATTCACTTCTGCATCTGTTAACTCTTAATGCAGAAGCTCACTCCAAAGCAATCTGCTCTCATGAATTTTAATTAACATGTTTACAATAACTATATTGCACATTATGTATGTTAATTTACCATTTTCCATACAAACCTCCTGCATACAGAGTGAATCTTTCTCTTTTTGAAAAGGATGGGGAGCTGGTATGTTTATTCAATATCACTGGACTCAAAATCAGAACACTGAAACTCATTCCTCCATGAAACTTATCTAAGTTGTTTCATGAATGGAGCACAAAACAATCCTTGGTCATTTTAGACGTTTATCAGCACCTCAATAGTATATTTATGAGCCACTTTGAATACTGTGATTATCATGAAAGAGATGCAGAAATAGAGACATACACCATGAAAGAGACAATAAAGTGGATACTTGTTTTGGAGAGCTGAAAGTGTAAGTCAGAACATTATCTTGTTTGACCTGATCTGGGAACATAAAACTCAGGAAGTTCAGATTCCTGGTAGTTTTTGCATGTTGCAAATGACATTGAATTACCATGAATATTAATTTGAATGTGCAAATGCATGTCAGAGTTAAAAATTTATAATTTGAAATTGTGCAAATCAGTTGTATACATGCAGTTTATATAAAATGCATACTTAAGATATATAATTCTAAACAATTAGAATGGAAAATGCAATTATGTCTAATTTTAAAAAGTGAATTTCTATAACTAAACAAATTGTGTGATTCACATAGAACAGTTTCAAAAAACTATTTAAAGACCTAAAGGTGGTGGATTTCTCAGCAAGCAGGCAAGCATCATCAGTTCCAGAGGTCCATGGCCTGCGGTAAGTGCCCAGAGCACTCTGCACGAAGCCCAGACTGTTCAGGACCCTACAGGCTTCCGGGTGCAGTGAAGTGGCTAAGTGGGTCTGAGGCACTGACATCTGCCTCTCCATTCTGGCTGCACTCAGAGAACTGTGGAGTTTCCAGCAAGCAGGCAAGCCCACACTATCCAGCCTATTTGGGACTCTAGCAGCATCTGGGTGGAGAGTAAGGGCTGGGAAGGTCTGGGGCACCTGCATCTGCCTCCCAGTGTGTCTAGAGGACTGTGGATTTCTCAGCAAGCAGGCGAGCATCACCAGATCCTGAGGCCCGCAGCCTGCGGTAAATGCCCAGTGCACCCTGCCCGAAGCCCAGACTGTTCACGACACTCAAGCCTTCTGGGTGCAGTGAAGTGGCTAAGTGGGCCCCAGGGGCCTATATCTGCCTCCCCATTCCGGCTGTGCTCTGAGAACTGTGGAGATTCCAGCATGCAGACAGGCACACAGTGTCCTTGAAGCCCAGCTTATCTGGAACTATGGAGCGCTAAATAGGCAGAAGAGTGCCACAGGTTCCAGAGGCCCAGCAGGCCTGGGGGAACTGGGTGCCAGAGTCCCAGGAGCTGTGAACATAGAAATGGATTTCCAACAGACCCTGAGGAAGCTTTCAAATAACACTTGAAACACAGAAATATTGGAAAATGACAAAATGAAAGACCAAATTATAACCTCAAACCTCCAGCCCATCTCAAGAAAACCTAGGAGCAATGTATATAGAAGGACATGTATGCCATACACCTCAAATATCGGCCATAATAGCTACTGAAGTAAGCAACTCCAGGAGGCTTTAAATGAATTTATACTCGAAATAATCTCCCAGGTAAAAGAAGAAATGAGAAAAAAATTAAAGAGACTCTGAATATATCTAAAGAAAACACAGTTAAAAAAATTGAAGGAAATTAAAAAAAAAAAGATAGAATGCCTGGATGAGCAATATAAGAAACAAGCAATACATAAAGCAGATGCACAGAGATATAAAGGAAATAAAAAACTCCACTGAAAGCTGTAAAACTGCCTCAATGAATGTGAAGATAGAATTTCAGACGTTGAAGACAGGATTACAGCTAGTGAACAGGAAAGGAAAGCTCTTTTAAAAATAACAAGGAATCAGGAAATAACAATTCAACAACTGCAAGATGATGCAAAGAAAAACAACATAAGATTGATAGGGATTAATGAAAAAGAAGGGGACAATATAAAGGACATCAAGAGAATATCTAGAGAAGTAATAGCTGAAAATTTTCCAAGCATGAGATCAGAAACTGACATCAGGTTCAGTGAAACCTATAAAACTCCAAATAGTCATAACCAAAATAAAACTACACCCAGACATATAATAATCACCATCCCCGAAATCCAACACAAGAAGAGATTATTAAAAGCTGTCAGAGAGAAAAGACAGATCACTTATGAAGGAAAACCTATAAGAATCACAGCAGATTTCTCAGCACAAACAATAATGTCAAGAAGAGCATGGAGTGAAATATTCCAGAATCTAAACAAAAAGGATTTCCAATCTAGATTGATGTACCCTGAAAAACTATCATTCAAAATTGCTGGTGAAAAATGGTACTTCCATGACAAAGAACAGTTGCAGAACTTCATGAACACCAAGCCAACCCTGCAAAAGAAAAAAAAAAAAAATTGAGAGACAGTTTAAATACACAAAGGAAAAAAACCATTAAGCAAAGTCGATAAGTAAACTGAACAGAAAGATAAAGATGCAACAGCAGAGAGATAACATTCCTACAATAAACCAGCATATAACAGTTATAAGCATTAATGTAAATGGTCTCAATGCATGAATCAAAAGAAACACACTAGCAGAATGGATCAAGAAAAAAATCCAACCATATGCTGTTTACAGGAAACCCATCTAAACCAGAATACTCACAGACTGAAAGTCAAAGGATTTAAAACAATACTTCAAGCAACAGTAATGCAAACAAAAACAACCAAAAAAAAAAAAAAAAAAAAAAGCAGGAGTATCCATTCTGTTTGCAGACAATGTGAACTTTAAACCAACAATGATCATAAAGGGCAAAGAAGGTCACTACATACTCTTAAGGGGAAAGCTCCAAGAGGAAGCGATAACTAGCTTAAATATATATGCACCAACTCCAGAGCACCTACTTATATAAAACAATTATTAACAGAAATGAAAACTCAAATTATCAGTAACACAATTGTAACAGGAGACCTTAACACGCCTTTGACACCAAGGGACAGATCAACTAGACAGAAAATGAGCAAAGAAATAACAGAACTGAATCACACCTGTAAACAAATGGATTTGATAGACATACACAGAACGTTCCACCCAACAACATCAGAATACACATTCTTCTCAGCCGAACGTGGGTCGTTCTCTAAAATAGACCATATATTAGCTCACAGAAGATATTTAAACAAATGCAAAGGAGTTGAAATCATCCCTTGCACGTTATCAGATCATAGCACACTGAAATTGGAAATGAATGATAAAAGATACTGCAAAAATCGCACAAACACATGAAAACTGAATCACACAATATGGAGTAATCAGTGGGTCACAGAGGAAATTAAAGAAGAAATTAAACAATACCTACAAGAAAATGAAAATAGAGACACAACTTACCGGAATCTCTGGGATGCAATGAAAGCCATCCTCAGAGGAAAATTTATTGCACTGAGATCCCACATCAGGAAAACAGAACGGATACAAATAAATAACATGATGCTACACCTCAAAAAGCTAGGAAAAAAAAAAAAAAGCAAGTCAAGCCCAAAGCCAAATGAAGAGAGAAATTCATAAAAATCAGAGCAGAAATCAATGCAATAGAGACTAAGAAAACAATCCAAAGAATCAATGAATCAAAGAGTTGCTTCTTTGAAAGAATAAATAAAATCGATAAGCACCTAGCCAACCTTATTTTAAAAAGGGAATAAAAAGCTCAAATTGATGCAATAAGAAGTGAAAAAGGTGAAATCACTACAGACTCTACAGAAATACAGAAGATCATCAACACCTATTTCAAAAACCTCTACTTTCAAAGGTTTGATAACCCAGAAGAAATAGACAGATTCCTAGAAACATATGAAGTACCAAAGCTAGATCACGAGGATGTAAAACTACTGAATAACCCAATCTCTATTAATGAAATTGAAAATGTAATTAAGTCCTTACCTACAAAGAAGAGCCCAGACCCAGATGGATTCACTGCAGAATTCTACAAGAAATACAAAGAAGACCAAATGCTGACACTCCTCAAATTCTTCAATGAAATTGAAAGGGAAGCAACCCTTCCTAAGTCATTCCTGGAATCAAATATTATTCTAGTACGAAAACCTGAGAAAGAACCAACCAAAAAAGAGAACTACAGACCAATCTCCCTAATGAACACAGATGCAAAAATCCTCAATAAAATATTGGCAAATAGGATGCAGCAAATCATCAAGAAGATAATACACCATGACCAACTGGGATTCATCCCAAGAATGCAGGGATGGTTCAACATATGTAAATCAATAAATGTAAAGCACCATATCAATAAAGCTAAAAGTAAGAATCACAGGATCATTTCTATAGATGCATAAAAAGCCTTTGATAAGTTCCAACATTCATTCATGATAAGAACTTTTCAGAAAATTGGAATAGATGGTCTTTACCTCAATATAATAAAGGCATTTATGACAAACCAACAGGCAGCATCATACTAAATGGTCAAAAAATGAAAGCCTTTACATTAAAATCAGGCACAAGACAAGGATGCAACTTATCACCACTTCCATTTAATATAGCACTAGAAATACTAGCCAGAGCAATTAGACAAGAGAGAGAAATAAAAGGGGTAAAGATAAGAAAAGAAGAAATTAAATTATCATTGTTTGCAGATGACATGATACTCTACATAGAAGACACCCTAAACTCCATTGAAATACCCTTAGATATAATAAATAAATTCAGTAATGTAGCTGGATACAAAATCAATACCCTGAAATCAATAGCATTCCTATACACTAACAACAAATCACAGAAAGGGAAATAAGAGAAACCACACTTTTCACACGAGTAAGCAAAAAATGAAATATTTAGTAATTACTCTTATGAAAGAAGTGAAAGACCTATACAGGGGAAATTATAATACACTGAAAAAAAATTGAAAATGATCTCAGAAAATGGAAAGACCTTACTTGCTCATGGATAGGAAAAACAAACAAGGTGAAAATGGCCATTGTCCCAAAACTGTTATACATATTCAATGCCATCCCAATAAAACTACCATCAACATACCTTATAAATCTAGAAAATTCACTCCAAAAATTCATCTGGAACCAGAAGAAACCTAGAATAGCAAAGGTAATTCTAAGCAGCAAAGGCAAGGCAGGAGGCATTACAATCCCTGACTTGAAGTTATACTACAAAGCAATAATAGTAAAATCAACATGGTACTGGAATCATAACAGAGCCGAAGATAAATGGAATAGATTAGAATATACAACCACAACTACAAACATACTCAACCACTTTATCTTTGATAAAGGAGCCAAGCAGGTTCACAGGAAAAACGATAGTCTCTTTAACAAATGGTGTTGGAAAAACTGGCTCCCCATTTGCTGAAAACTAAAGCTAAACCCATGCCTATCACTATGTACTAAATTAAAATCTAAATGGATCAAAGATCTGAATATTAAAACAGAAATACTAAATCTATTGGAAGACAAATTGGGTAGAAACATTGAAGACAGGGTTAGGTAGAGAATTCATGAACAGGACTCAAACCGCACGAGAAATACTTCTCAGAATCAATAACTGGGCCCACCTCTTATTAAATAGTTTCTTCATCTCAAAAGAAATCTCCAGTATAGTGAAAAGAAAACCATAAAATGGGAAAAGATCTCAGTGAACTCCCCCTCCGACAAGGGACTTTTGTCTAAAACATATAAATAATTAAAAAAAAACTCAGACCCCCAAAATTCAAAGATCCAATCCAAAAATGGGCATCTCAGATGAATACGCAATTCTCAGATGAAGAAATACAAATGGCAAATAAATACTTGAAAAATGTTCATCATCATTGGTCATTAGAGAAATGCAAATTAAAACCACACTGAGATTCCATCTCACTCCTGAAAGAATGGCCAGGATGAAGAAAACCGAATGACAACAAATGCTGGAGAGGTTGTGTGGAAAAAGGCACTCTCCTACACTGTTAGTGGTAGTGTAGACTGGTACAACCTTTGTGGAGGTCAGTCTGGAGATTACTCAAAAAGCTGCGATTGAAAGTCCCATTTGTTCCAGCTATTCCACTTCTAGGCATATTCCCAGAAGAACTGAAAGCATCACACCACAGTGATATATGTGCACCTATGTTTATAGCAGCACAGTTTGTAATTGCCCGATCTTGGAAACAACCCAAGTGTCCATCAACTGAGGAATGGATAAAAAAGTTGTGGTATTTCTATACAATGGAGTATTACTCAACTAAAAAGAAGGATCACATTGAGATATTTATCAGTAAATGGGCACAGCTTGAGACTATACTCATAAGTGAAATAAATAAATCTTGCATGTGTGAATACCGAAGTTTCCCTAATGTAAGTAATGATTAAGATATATAATAGTATGTGGTAATCATGATTCCCCATTATGTGGCCTTGAAGCCTTATAAAGTTTTCACTTATTAATTGGAAAGACTTTATTCTGGGCTGCTTGATATTATTGCCTGTGATGAAATGAACAGCTATTATGAAGAAAATAAGTCATCATAATAGCTAGTGCTGATTTACCCTCTTCTTGTTTTGGAGCCCCATCAAACTATGGCTCTTCTGTCTCCATTGGTTTTATCATGATGTATCTTGCTGAATTTTATTATATGTGATAGTATAAACAAAAATTGTTATAGCCAAAGATATAATATAGAAAATATTGTTTATGTTTTGTTAATTGGCTCTGAAACCCCTACAATGCTTTCATCCACTTGAATGGTTTTACACTGACTTGATATGTTTGAATCTGTAGTATATGAAGTTATATTCAAATATTTCAAAGAAAAATACACTATGGTAACTACTATTAAACCAGGTTATTTGGTGGTGAAGCACTAGGTTGCTGAAACTGTCATGCTGGACCTGTACTGTTATGATGTTATTTCCTCTTTTATCTCAATCTCTTCCTTATTCATTAAAAAATTATTTAGTTATTTTTTATGATTTTTTTAATTAAGGGGAAAATAAAAAAATAGCAGGATATATTATAGTAACTTCTTTGATTTCCTATTAACTTTATTTGAAGTCCTCTAATACTCCCACTATCTTGTTTTGACTGAGTAGACTCTGTTCCGTTCTGTATGATAGTATCAATTTTGAAGCTATAGACAACTACTTGGAAGGCAGTAAGATTCACTATGATGCCCATTCTGGTTTGACTATAATCTTCTTTGGAAGTCTTGTAGTGTTTACAATCTTTAGTTTTTATTGGTCTTGTACTCTATTATTTTGTTCAACTTTATAATACCATGAGATAGACAATTCTTTTTAAGGAAGCAAGAGGCATTATGGTAACCATTATCAATAACTTTGTACTCTGTTTTTACACCATGTGCTATGTCTACCCTTGGTTTTGACTGACAGCTTTGTTTTGCCATATTTGACTTTATTCTCTTCCAACAAATGTCATAAGAACTAAGGAGTAATAAAATCCAAAATGTGTAAATTTTGTTGTAAAAAAGAAAGGAAAAAAAAGTGCTGTAAAGTATACAACTGCAAGTGTGTCTAGGGGTGTTAAATAGATGCCCATATTAATGTTTTTGGTCGGATCATTGAACACAACTGTTTGCAGTCTCACTGTTTGAATGTCCACTTTGTGTGCTTTGATACTTTGACTTGAGCAACTGTCTCTAGGATGATAATTGTAATCTATTAACTAACTGGTGATTTCTTACTGTTTTTTTTTTTTTTGTAGTTCTGTATTAATTGTACCCTTACAATGCTTTGTATTGTTTTGTTTTTTCTCTTTTTTCTTTTAAATAAAATTAAAAAAATAAAGACCTAAAGGTGACTAAAATACATTCAAAACTAGCAGTAAGCATATCTAGTTAAAAATTCTAAATGTTTAAAAGTATCAATTTTTATATGTTAATGTTTAGATACAATAAAATTATCATCAAAATTCCATTTTTATTGTTTCTAAATATTTTTTATGAATTTTCTTTTTTATAAATCATGACAGGAATAAAGGATATATAACAAATAATGGTGATATGACATAAAATGTAAAATCTGATATGATGTAAATATTCAAAATCACATAATTTCAAAATATAAAATTAAGTCAAATAACAAGATAATATGAAAGATGTCTGTGTTTTAATGATATTTTAATGTTAACCATAAAAACAGTATATGAAACAATCAGATTATGTGACCAACAAATGTAAGATATAGTAGTTCTGCTGAAAGGCAGACTGCAGAGATAGCTGAGAACACACACTCCACCCCATGTGATTTTGAGGTTATAGACGTTGTCTTCTAAATCAAAATCTTAACCTACAAATGCTTGTTTTCCTTACATCACAGGGAATCTATCACAATCCTTGTCAACAGGAAACCGGGGCACCTAGAAACAGTCTTTAACTTGGCTCCTTTGGGCAAGTATAATCATGAGAGAAAGGAAGACTTGCTTAGGACAAGGAGGTGCTCATTCTGATCCCCACAATTCCTGGTGAGGTAAAACAGTGCACGCTGATTCTCCTTATGTCAAGAACTGTCTCCTCAGCGGTCACATGAAGGATTTCATGGCTCTCCTTAGAGCAGCCGCTCTCTGAAATACAGGTCATGGCAACCTTTAGTAACTTTTTAGTGGTATTGAACCTCTACTCCTCTATCAAATTTTATTACATTCTCTTCTAGTTTCATTGATCTGTCTCTGGCACCTCCCTTTGTTGTCTCCATCCTGAGCTTTCATCAGTCTGTCAGGTTGCACTTCATACTTTTTCATATCTTTCTTCTTCATTCCACTGTTCATGTCTCACACACAATGGCAGCTCTACTATTACAGGCTAAGACGGGGCAGTAGTTTTCCTTAGGAGGAAATTTGTTTATATAGTTATCAGTACAATTGTACTTCCATCTATACAAATGTATTGTTCATCTTTGTACACATTCAATGCTAATAGAAAAATCACATTATCGTTACATTTTACTTGCATATCTGTGACATAGTTCATAGAAGTACACTGTATATCTTTTACATGTGTTGAGAATGATTATAGACATGTTAGTAATTTTAAAATTTACTCTTTTTTTACTATTGGCAATTTCAATGATTCAGTTTTTAGACCATTAATGCATGTTTTACACTAAGAGGTCACTTTACTTATTCCCAAGTTTATAAGTGAAATTTTTCCTAGGGATTAGAAGTAGTTAAATAATTCAGTGAAAAATACTATTTTTAGTAGTAATGTTTTCTACAAAAACTTTAATTAAAAGTTGCTTCAGTTAATGACCCTTTTCATAATGAAAAACATATTTTTACACTCAAGTATTAGAATAAAATGATTATTATACTTTCTATCATTATCTTCAAAATAGCTGCTCAGTATAAGACATAAACCAAGATTATTACAAAAAAAAGATGGCAACACTTTCCACTGTCATTTGTCTCTAGATTCCCCTCTTTAACTGAAATCTTGTATCAATTTTGACTTTCCATTGGTAAAATATACTCTATGATTAATGTGCTATTCATCTTAATTTTAAATTTACACATTGTAAGAGAAAAACCTTAATTGCTAGATATTTACATTTACTTTACTCTTAATTTTTTCAAAATCTGTTCAAATATTCTGGGCCAGGAAAATATATTTATACTTGCTTAGAAAGAAAAGTTTGAAAGACAGATGGTTGCTGTGTATAAGAAATACAAGAATGTAAAAACAACCAGAACTATGGTTAAATGAGGTAAACATTTAATTTAGGTCAAAAAGAGTAAAATATGTAAAATCAGAAGTTCAAACAATATCAACATATGTTTAATTACAGAGGAATATATAAATAACAAACCTATTTATGTTAAAATTCCTTCTTAGATGTTTTGGAAAATGACTAGTAAGTGAAAGAAAGGCTTAATCTAGGATAACTTCTTCAAGGAATATGAAAGGAGACTTTCATCATTATTAATAGGCAAATTATTAGGAGAAACTTTATTTTCGGTTACATACAACACACTCTTTCTACAGTGACCCACAGACCTTTACAGAGTTATAGAAAATCATCACTATAATGATAACGTAAGGAATCTTTAATCAGCATGTATGCTAAAAACTAAGTGTCTCTCTAACCAGTTGTTTAAATTTATGCAGATTACTAAACATTCCTGAATCGATAGTAAGGATGAAACTTATATGTGTTAATATTTGAAATGTTCTTAGGAAATCAACTGATATATTTCAGGGAGCGTCAACTTGAGAAATGTTAACTGTATCTTTTCCCATGATTCTCCATTAACCCAGTGTCTTGAAATTCTATTACTGTCCAATAAGAGTTCTGATTCAGAAATGACATTCCCCAGGCTTTCCAAAGCTACCTTGATTTATGTAGCCTGTTATTTTTAGGCTCAAAAAAGAGTATCCATCCCATGAGACTCTCAAGTTGAAACAGTGAAAGTTAGCAGCACTTTTATGAGTAAAGATCAAAGATAAGATCTATAAGGTCTTAGATAACTACAACTGAGTACTGAGGTCCAGTGTGCTGCACATGGCTCTGTGCTACTTCACTGGACACTGACTTAAGCCAAATTTTTCATGATCATAAAATTGTGTAGTCTTTGAATATGTCTGTAACATTAAACAATGTGTATCAGAAACTGTGCCTCTTCTATTAAAATAAAAAAGTGAAAAAATGATGAAGAAAAAGAAAGGGAACCTGCATGAGTATCAAAATGCTGTTAAAATAATCTTGAAGGGAGGGAGTAAAACGAGCAAATTTCAATATGGTAGTGAGTGTGAGGATCAGGCGATGTAGATATCTGAGGAAAAGAGGGAAATTTATGAACTGAATTTGAATGAGTAGAGGCTTTGTAGGGATGTCAATCAAAGCCAGTGCTTGACTAATTAGAATAATGTAAGGAGGTGCTGAAGCTTATTCGACAGGTTAGAATGAGACTGTTGAGACAATGGCTTGAAGAAATCCAGAGTAGATGCAAATTCTGTGGCCAAAAAGAGACATTAATGGCACAGTGATTTATTTCCTAACACATTGTCCTAAGCACATCATTGTTGTCATGCTTAAATGTGTCCTCTGAAGATGTGAGTAAACCTTCTGACTCCACAAACATGGAAATCATCTCTGTTATTTTTCCTAAGTCAGAGTTACACTATGTTGCATGATATATCTGAAATATTTTTGGGAGCTACTAAAAATATCAATTGTCTATTTAAAACCTGATTCTTTAGTTTTTGATTTTTATCACTTTCTTCTCAACGAAAGATAATACTTTTTTCATAAGTTTGACTCAGTTTGGTTATGGAAAACTTAACCTCATTTAGCATCTATACATTAACCTTATTGCACATTAAATCTTCATAAATCCACTAATGTATGTCAATGTTGATATAGTGAGAAAATATATCAAGATGACACGTGATGAATAAGTACAGTTCAATCAATGCACCTCACGAAGAGCAAAATATTTTCATGTCTCTATATTCAGACATCCTCTGGGCTTTTACATGCTGAAATTTTTAAGGCGGAATAATACCTGATTTTCAAATGATGAGACAAATTCTGTCAGATATTTTATTTACTGTATTTATCTCAGAACTCACAGTTCATTGAATTTTGAATTTCATTTAGAAAATTTCAAAATTTAGCTATTCTTTCATGCGCTACAGAGGAAATATCCAGCAAGAGAAACTAAAACACTTGGCTCTTGTGATGCCAGTCTATAGTAAAATCAATGCACATTCAACAACCTTTATTTTCACTAGATATCCATGGTTGGAGGCTGCCCACTTCTGGATCTCTATCCCCTTTTGTGTGGCCTACCTTTTAGACCTACTGGGGAGCTCTTCCCTTCTCTTTATCATCAAGACAGACCCCAGCCTCTATGAGCCAATGTATCTGTTCCTCTGCATGCTGGCAGTGGCTGACCTTGTTGTGTGCACTACAGCTGTCCCCAAACTTCTCAGCCTCTTCTGGTTTCAGGAATGAGAGATTGGCTTAGAAGTCTGCATCACCCAAGTTCTACTGATTCACTCTTGTTCCACCATGAAGTCTGGCTTCCTCCTGGCTATGGCTTTTGATTGTTATGTAGCCATATGCAATCCATTAAGACACTCAGCTATTCTCACACACCCTGTAGTTGGAGGAATTGGAATTGCTATAGTATTCTGAGGCACAGCACTTCCCAGTCCTCATCCTTTCCTGCTGCGCTGGCATTCCTACTGCAGAACCAACATAATTTCCCACACCTACTGCGAGTTCATGGCCCTGATCAAGCTTGCCTGTGCTGATACAAATTTCCGCAGAGCCTACAGCCTCATTGTTGCCCTCATCACTGGGGAGGGGTGTGTGTGTGGACTTCATACTGATCCTTTGTTCCTATGTCCTCATTCTCCACACTGTCTTCCATCTCCCCTCCAAGAATGCCAGGCTCAAGACCTTGGGCACCTGTGTCTCCCATGTCTGTGTCATCTTAGTGTCCTACACTCCAGCCTTCTCTTTTCTCACACACAGTTTTGGTCACCAAGTGGCTCCCAACATCCGCATATTTGAAGCCAATATCCGTCTTCTTGTTCCACCCATAGTGAACCTGATTATTTATGGAGTAAGAACAAAAAGAATGTGTGATGAGTTCCTTAAATTTTTCTCTTTTCTTAAACCTTTAAATTAAATAATTTTTGTTGATGAGTAATAATTGACAAAACCATTAATTCATTTATTTTAGAAGAATATTATGTGTTCTTTTTAGTGTTTTCCTATAATGTTGAACTGTTTTAACTGCTCGATGCAAAGTAATTTTTACAAAGAGAATTGTATATTTAAAGCAATAAAATAAGTTTATCTATGCATTTGAAAAATGTTTCTGCATAAATAATGGAATTAGTCTAAAATGAGAATTATTCTGATCACAAGTTATTATTTCTATACATTCATTGTAAATGTCTTGTATTTATTTAAGTGTAATAATTTACATAAATACCTGATATTGTTATTCTTGAAAAATCTGAATCTGAATATAATGAATTTTTGATTTATAATAAAAAGCAATTTACAAATAATATAATGTCTAACTTTATTTCTTGAATAATTTAATACTTATTTTTATAATTATTAGCACATAGAATTTATATATATTATCATGTTCATTATGACATTTATTTATGTATATTCAGTGAGTTTTGATCCCAATCTCTCTTCGTAGTACTTCTTGGCTACCTCCCCCTTGGACCCTTTCTCATTCCTTCCTAATTTTACTTCTACTTTCATGTCTTTTTGCCCTTTAAATCTCATACATGATTGAAAATATTCAATCTTATAAGATTTGTAAGATTTGTTTTTTGAGGTTTTTTTTTCGCTCTTACAAATCTTAATTTCTGAGTTATTTCACAAACATGATAATCTCCAGTTATATTCATTTTCCTGCAAATATTCGATTTTGTTCTTCTTTGTGGCATATGTATTTCATTTATTACATGTCTCCTTTTGTGTGTGCCCAGGCTCTCACAAAATGTAACCAGTTTCAATAGTGCTACACTTATGAGTAAGCAGGCATTTCAATGATATGCTGATTCAAAATTTAAGAATATATCCAGGAGTGGTATAGCCAAATGTATCATATTTTCACTCTCCTTTCTGTTTTTTGAAGAGCCCACATCATTTTACATGGTATCTGTGCTAAACACGTGTGTTTCCACCAATAGTATACAGAGGTTCATCTTTACACACATCCTCACCAATGTTTGTTTTTTGTTTTTTGAGGGTTTTTTTTGTTGTTGTTTTTGTTGTTGTTGTTGTTGTTGTTGTTGTTGTTGTTTTCGCTCTTACAAAACCAATCTGATTGTGGTGAGAATCTCAATGCAGTTTTCATTCGTACTTTCCTGGTGGCTAAATACATATTTTTTTCATATATTTAATGCCAAGTTTTACTTTGTAAAGAAGTTTCTGCTGAGTTCATCTATCCATTTATTGATTGGATTTTTTGTTATTTTAGTGTTAAATTTGTTGAGCTTTTTATGTTTTGGTTATTAATCTTCTGTCAGATGAATATTATACATTTACTTTATTCTGTAGCTTTTATTTTGCTTTCCTCATCATTTCATGAAGTATGTAGATTTTAAATTTTTGTAAACCCATTTGTCATTTGCAGTTATTATTTTCTGAGGTATTATCCTTTTGAAGAAATCATTGCCTATGTTGGTATCTTCAAGAGTTTTTCTCTAATACTTTCAAGTTTTCCAGCTGATATTTAAGTCACTGATTTATAGTAGCATAAAAAATAAAGACCTAGTTTCAGCCTTCTACAGGTAGATACTTGATTTTCCTGGCACCAGTTGCTATACAGGCTGTCTGTTATAGGTACATTTTTGTCTTTGTTGTATGTCTGATAGTTATAAATATACGAGCTTATTCCTTGCTTCTCTTCTATTTTCTGCTTTATGTGTGTATTTTTTGGCACTACCATGTTGCTGTTTTCTAAAATGGCTCTAAAGTACATTTTGATAGAAACACCAAGGAATCCCTGGGATTGCTCTTTTTGCTCATGGTTGCGTTGTCAATTTGAGGGTTTAAATCTGTCCATGTGAATTGTGGGGCTTCCTTTCTAGTTCTGTGAAGAATATCATTGATATTTTGATGATATTCTATTAAATATACAGATAGCTTCCAGTATTGTGGGTACTTTAACAATATTATATGTTCAATCCATAAATACGAAAATATTTTCAGATTTTTAGTGTCTTTATTTTCTTTCCACAATATTTTATAATTTTCCTTGCCAAGGACTTTAACATTCTTGGTTAAATTTAGCCTAGGTATTTTATTTTATTTTTCAGGCTATTATGAATGAATTGTTTCCTGATTTTTTTCTCATTGAGTTCCTTCTTGAAGCATGCTTTCTTCTGTACATTGATTTTGTATAGTGTTACTTTATTGAATTTATCAATTAAAAATAACTTTTTGAAGTCTTTTTGTGTATATGGCATCATAAAATCCACAAACAGAAATAATTTGACTTCATCCTTTCTTAATTGTGTTCTTTTGATTTTATCTGCAAGTTGATTCCTCAGCCTAAGTTTCCAGTACTGTACTTACCAGGACTCTTGAAATTGGACACCATTTTCTCATTGCTGATTTTAGGGAAATTGTGGTTAGTTTACAGTATGATATTGGCTGAATCTGTCATATAAAACAATTGTTAGGCTGAATTGTAGTTCTTCTGTCCTTAGATGTTCACAATTTTTTAATGAACAGTTGTTGAATTTTATTACAGCTTTATTTCTGGATCTATTGGAATCAGCATGTGATTTTTATCCTTTATTCTATTTATAGAATATATTTTATCTATTTAATATATTTTATCTAAATAGATATATCTATCTATTTATAGAATATATATATATATATATATATATATAGAATATATTTTATTCATTCATTTGCTTGTCTTAAGCCAGATTTGCATTCAGATCTAAAATAAACTTTTCTTTATGTATAATGTTTTAACATTATAAGGAATTAAATTTGCAACTGTTTTGTTGAGGATTTGTTATTACATGTAAGCAAATGTGTATGGGCACATGTGAGTGATAATTGTGTATATGAATTCTTAATGACTTTTGGCAGCCAGTAAATGCAGAGAAAATGAAGAAATCAAAGAAACTATCATCATATTTATTTAAATAGCTGTATCATAGAGGATAAAAGTATATAAACATTAATTACAAATGTAGATTCAAGTTCAATGTACTTAACCACAAAAATTTTTTAAATTTCACATTTTGTTTCCACCAACATTAGACTCTCTAATACCTACTTGCTTCATTCTATGCTAAGACTGACTAGAAAACATGAGCAGGAGAAATTCCTTTCTTAATGAACTTACTTGTTGAAAGTTAGTGTTTTCAGCTGTACTAGCATGTTAATGAAACCTTATTAAGCACCTTGTCTCATTGCTAGTTTAGATACATGAAAATCTCCTAAAATTAACTCATTATAGAAAAGTTCTGTAATTTTGGCTTTAGATTTTATGGGCAAGAATTAGAAACATTTTGAATAGAATAGATAGTTTGCTTGTACAAGTGTCTCGTTTCTGTGCTGAGCAAAGAGAATTCAGTGTTCAAAGGAACTCCTAAGAACCTGAGAAATTTCTAAAACACTTTTGGTTGTTTGTGAGGACCCTGTTGTAAACTCCTCAAACCATTTCCTTTTTAGAATTCTTTGCTGACCTTTCATTTCTATTAGCATTAACACCAGATAAGCTTGCTAGCCTGAGATGCCTCTAATGCCATCACAGTAAAATTCAGCTGAAGGGTCAAGTCAGATTTTGGTCAATTGGAAATAACACTGAGATAAATCAATTTAAAAGAGAAGGTATTTCTTTCAGTTCACAGTTTCAGAGTTTTCAACCTGTTCACAGCAGCCTCAGCCTGGGATGAGGCAGACTTCAGTGGTGGGTGGGGACACAGTGGAGCAAAGCTAGGCCCATCATGGCATCCAGGAAGGACAGAAGAGGCAAGGTGAAGGGTTTAAGGGCAAAATATGGCCTTCAGTGGTGTGCCCAAGGTCTTGATTCCTCCATGTCCCATCTCCTGAAGTTTATGCCATCTCCCTATAGCCCACTGAGCTATGAATTCAGCAACAGGTTAATCTAATGACATTGTTAGTCGTCACAGTGCAGCCATCTCTGAAATATTCTGCCTCTGCGCACTGATACATAATAGACAAGCCTTGAATATGTGAGTTGATAAGAACATCGCCAATTATAGAAACAATAACACCAGGACTATACATTTACGTTGTGACTGTTTATTAGAGGATATACACAACCCACTTCATTTCTGACTTGATAGGCCTTTCCATTTTCCTCTCTTCCTGTGGACAAATCAGAACAAAACACAGTGTTATATACATTCCCACAGAAAAGCATTAATAGTGACAATATCACAGGTGTCAGGGAAAGTGACATAATTTTTATATACTAGTCTCTTTTCTACTAAAACTATCATGTGACTGTCATGACATATCTAAAGCCAAGCACACTATGAAGCAGAACTGTTTCTCTTTCACACACATAGGAGCATGAACAACACATGTGTCATGCATGTCTTTGAAAGGTTGACTGCAGCTTATTTCCTGGTCGAATTCCTTGGAAAAAAAAGTATGCCATGTGTAGGAATGAGATGACAGAACTCGATTATGATGATTAGTATTAAAACAAACTTCTAGATGGAGAGACTAAAGAAAGATTCAAAAAAGAAATACTAACTGCTTGGAAAACCCATCCTAATTTGAGGAGCACAATTTTATGCAAGCAGTGTAGATGCATTAAGGAGCATGGCGTGGAGTTGTAGTAGATCTATATCTCTAACAAAATTTCTTCTCTATGCCAGGTTCAGTAAACAGAGCTTTGTGCATGTAAATAGTGCTGTTTATAAGCAGGCACCAGTACCGAATCCAAGTTCTATTGTTCATTGACATAGAATATTTTTTCAGAGTGGAATCAGTGTTGGATGATTGAAGGAAAATGATTTTGTTTCTTTGAACTACAATGCTTCATCTGTGAAGTGAACTTACAAAGTGTTTACAATGGAAGGATTTTCTTACCAGGCATGTCTGATCGAAAGTAGATTTTAGGATAGCCTGCACCTTAGATTTAGAGTTGAATCTACCTTAGATTTAGTTACTGGCTATCCTGTGCTTTAGGACATAATGAAATAGAAAGCTATAATGAAATTTGTTGTAACATATCTCAACTTGCAAAGTTAGTCTTTAACCATTTTTGTTAGTTATTCAATCCTGATCCTTACTTTATATATAAATATTTTGATATCTTTAGAAATTGAGTCCAACACTTAGAGATTGGCTTATTATGAATGATGATGTCTTGTCCTCTACTTGGTGAGAGTTACAAGTGATTTTTTCAGGTTTTACTCTGCTAACTGGTAAAGGATAATTGTTGAGTTGTTCAAGCAAAGCTCATGAATGCTTGGCCTCCATATAAACATAGACTGGGGGTGTGACTATTTAATTAACTTAAATTACATTAAAATAATGAAATAATTCATAAAGTAAGAAATAGTCTTCAAACATGGAAAGAATAAGATCTAGGTCACAGATAACTACAGTATCTTTTCTCACAGTCAGACGATTTTTCCTTTCTCCTTTCATATAACTTACTGCTTGCTACTTTGTGTTCAGAAAGGCACAGATAAGGGCCTATACCTGCACAATGTTACCTACCAGTAGAGACAGCTAGAGGAATCAGCATATTTATAATATTATTCTTTGAACTTCACTTGCTTGAACTAGTGGTGCTTTGTACTGTGTAAATAATCTCCAGAGTAACTGATTCATTTGGAATACTCTGGGGAAAGTGGTCTCAATATTTTGAAATCAGAATTAACCTTTTTTTTATTAAACAGTACAATACATGGATGATGTCTGTTCCGATTTTGGTACTAGACCTTCAATTTTATGATTTTCTGGTTTCCAAGAGGAACTATGCTGCTGTATTTTTAGTGTACAAAGCCCATATACATTGTTCACAACAGAGGCAATTGGGCTTTTTCTGATCATATTCTGAATTCTTCAGGGAGGAATTCTGACTTGATATTCTAAATTTCTCAAGGAGGTTTGTGCAAGTCTGTACCCCTTAAAATATAGATTAATGGCTATTTTAAATCTGAATAAATCATCTTACAAGTGTAGATGTTCAATGTCAGTCCAACATTTAGTCTAACTGTAGAATTTTATAGTAAGGAAGCCATGAGTCAGTGTTTAACGTTATCCCAAAGCAGGCAAAATTAAAATAATTCTGTATCACCTGAGATCTATCATGCTATTGCACTGGTAAGTTTTTTTTTTTTTTTTTTTTTTTTTTTTTTTTTTTTTTTTTTTTTTTTTGTCAGCAAAGGAACCAGAGATAAAAATACAGAGGACAGAATCCAGTCATGTTTTCATAAATTTTCAACTGACAATTTACATAAGTGCCTTAGCCTTTTATCTCATATGATAATTATAAAATGAAAAAGTCCATCAAATAACTTTATTCTCCTTTAGTAATAACATCATGTCTTTGAGACAAAAACTGGGAAAGGCAAATAATATTACATTATGGGTTGAGGTTTTAGGCTTCTATCTTAGAAGACTTTTCCAGGAGATATCTGGACTGATATTAGACACTCAAAGATTCAGGATTTTCATGGTTCATTCTCTTACAATTCAACAAATATACAATGATCATTTTTGTGTGAGGCACTGCTTACACATTATATGGTTTTTAACAGAACCAAGAAAAAAAAACCTTTTCTATAAAGGTACAAAAGAGAATAAATAAGTATGTGGGTGACAATACGAACTACATTAAACATGAAATGCTGGGCAGGGTTGAAGATGCTGCTGGTACTCTCAAGACTGTGAAGCCAGAGGAAATTAAGAAAATTATGTTTAAATAAAACTTTAAGGAGATGAGAAAGTGATACAAAGGAAGGAAATTTCCAAAGTGCCTGGTGTCCATTACGAGTCTGTATTCTCTAAAATCGAAGAATGAATTTTAGGACCAATGGAGGTTAAAAGAAGAATATATTTATTGAGAGAAAGAAAAGTTCTGTCCAAGAGAGAGACAGAAGGGGTCCTTAATGAATTGTCAAAGATTCTGCCTTTTCTAGCAGAATTTATAGCAAAAAACCATGAGGTGAGTAGGGTTCAAGTTGGGGGAAAATGGGAACTCAGAAGGCAGGTGGCCATGAAACTGACAGAATTATGGTCAACAAAAAAGAGCACGAGCATAATTGCTCTGGTAAGTCTGAATAAATGGGATCCAGTTGGAAGTGAGTCGTACAGTAAGTGGGAACAGGCCCTTTGCCTGTGGGGAGTTGGTTAGTGGCTCCTTAAGGGTTGGGATTATCAGTATCATCCTTTTGGAATTTCCCATTAGTTCTAATGAAAGGGCCATTCTCTACACCAAGACTGAACTAAAACCACTAAGATTAAAAAATTCCCCAGGGTGAGATCCTTTTAATATAAAATCATCCCCATCCTCTTGAATCATTCCAAGATTACCCCTGGCCTGCTGGGTCATCCACCTCTGAAGTATTTTGGCAGTTTTGAATCTTCTGATGGCTCCTCCAGCCATCTCAAATACCCACTAAATAGAGGCTTCCTTGGAGTGCCTTGGTCCCTGCCCATCCTGAGGCACTGAGCTCCCAGCCCCACTTTGTGTATTACTAAGTTTGTCTGTGTCTTATTTCATCCTTTCACCACACCTCTCATATAGGCCATTGGGAATCTTGGCAAAATCCTTGATATGACAAGACAATACTCATACCTTGATTGTTATTACAATGCCTTTGCATCCTTTTTCTTCTATTTTTCACTTATAGGAATCCTTATGATTCTATTGGCTCCTGCACAAAATCCAGGATACCCTCCCTATTTTAAAGTCAGCTCATTAGCAACTCTGATTCTACCTGTGACTTTATACCCATCCATGATGTAATTTGGCAAATCCATAAATTTTGGAGTAAGATCTACACATTTTTAGGAGCTCATTATTCTGCCTACTGTCATTTCCAAATGAATTTCCTACATCCAAACCTCTATCTTAGAACACTGTTCTGACAGGCTTACCGCAAAGAATTTTTTGACACAGGGACCTTATGGAGTCCAGAAAGGTATTACAAAGGCTGTTAAATCTCAGAGTAAATAGTAAGCAAACATCCCAAAACTATCAAAATATTTTAAAAAAATAACAGTATAACTAAAACTATACAGAACTTGCTGAAAGTTTATAAATGCATGCACTTCAAGTGTATGTGTGTGAATTTTGGTGAGTAAGGGAGAGAAAGATAATTATAACTATGAAGGAAGCATGGATTTTTATTAATGGAACTGATCATATGAAACTTCAGTATAGGAAAACAATTATGTTGTGTAACTAAGTAATAGAATATAAAAGGATTACAGTAAAACTAATGATATTTAAGAATAACAATCGTTAAAACCACAGTTAATTTGATATAGTGAGAGAAACAATTCATAAAAAATCAAAGTTTGATTTATTTTTAAATGTTAACAAAACAATATGAAATTTAGTCAAAACACAATTAAAGTTTGACTATCACACGCAAGAGCAGATTTTAGAACATAAAGATTTACTAAATACTGAACATTATTTAAGCACACATAAATTTAAGCTCAATATAATTAAGTTTCTAAACACTAAAATAGACATTTCCTAAAGACTAGAGAAAAGCTTATTTTAAAATAACCACAAAACTTCGACTGGTAAAATGAGCTTCATTAAGAGCACTGATTGCTTAGGAAAAAAGCAGAACAATAATTTAGAAAATTAATGGAATAGTTCTTTGTTCCAAAATTCTAAAAATTATGTTTTTTTTTTCAAATACGATGAGAAATCAAGAAATATTTTGCTAGAAAAATAAAATATTATCAAGGAGAAAGAGATGTTTGGGTGAGAAGTAGGGCCATGGTATGGAATTTTTGATACTTGCAGTGAATATTGATTAATCCAGAAGCAAGAAAGTAGTCACGAGAGCAGAGAAGTTTCCAGACAACAGCATGATGAGAGCAATGAATGCAAAGTAGCTAAGCTCCAAAAAGAATTTGGACTGCAATCAACAGATGATTGGATAAAGATCCTGCAATATATCCACATAGGAGTATTAGACAGCCATCAGGAAGAATTAATTTACATCATTTTCAGGAAAATGGATGATCTTGATACCAAAATATTAGCAGAAATATGTCAGATACAGAAAATGAAGTATTACATGAAAAACCAAATATAGAAAGAAACAAAAAATTAAAATAAAGAATTGGTAGTGAACAAAAAGATAGAAATTTTGATACTGGGAAAGTGATTGGGGGAAGGAGAAAATTTAGAAGAAAGATAAAAAGTATTAAGAATGATCAAGATGGCTTATATACCTGAATGAAGCCCCCCCCAAATTACTCTTAAATATATTCCAAACATACACTAATAGAATAATTTTTAAACCCAAAAATGTATAGCAGCTAAGATTTTTGTTTTGTTCAACATAGAGTAATAGGAAATTAGTGTTAATGGAAAAGAAAGTGAAATAGGAAAATAAAACACTAATAACACTATATAAGAGGATTATAAAATATCCAACAGTAGAAGATAAGAGAATTTGAAAAATGGAGCTAAATAAAATAAGTGAAATGTATTACAACATAAAAAGTTATTAGAAAATGTAAAATTTAAAAAGTGGTGAATCAAAAAATAGAGATGAAGAAAATATATTTTCACGGATGATAACCCTGTCATCTAATAATTATACTTCAAAGAATAAAGCTTCACTGCATTACTATAAAACATAAAATATGCTCAAAATATATCAGCAACAATTGAATATATAAATGAAATTAATTATATAAAATAAACTTTATTTAAATATATGTAAATTACAAATAACCTAACAAAATAACATGGATTATGGTAAAATTAAACACTTTATTCAAATATTACAAAAACTAAAATTCACCATTAGAGAAATAAAGAAAAAGTTTTTCAGACAGTGTTAAAGATGATTTTAACATTAATGTTGTATTTTCTTTGAAATTAGTGAATAGTAACGGTTGTTCATTTTTATATTCAGGAATGAAGATTTTTGTTATATTTTTCATTTCTTTTTTAGGTTGAACTATGAACCTAGTAAACAATACAAAGTGATATAAGTTTAATTAAAGAAAAAAACCATTTGGTTAGTCTTTTGAATTTTACTGATAAATCTTTTAAAAGTCATTATTCTGTCTCTTAAGAAAAGTGGACACTTATAGCTTAATTTGTATTTTTTAGATTTATCTTTTGGCGGAGAACAGAGATGTATATTGTGTCCATAATACAAGGTGCTGAATTTTACATAAGGTATTTTAGAGTCAAATATAGCCTGAAAAATAAAAGTGGATAAAGTGATAGGCAAAGTCCAGTATAAACATATATAAATCAAGATTGAAAATACTATATATAATGCATATGCTATGGAATGTAGAGTGTCAACCTGCGTTCCACTGAAACTGTGTTTCAGTGTTAGTGTTTGCGAGAAATAGTATTGAAAATATGTTTTTTTAAACAATCATTATATGTACTAAAATCCCTGTATTTCAAAGATGATTCTATCTCAAGTTAAAGATTTGGCAAGATGTTTTGAACTTGGAAACATCATTTAACATAAAAACCAAATGCAACTTATACAGAACCAGATGCCTATGCTAGCTTGGGGTCTTGATCTACCCTCAAAACTCACAAATATTCAAGACATACAATGGATTCACAAATAAGTATAAATTATGAAGATACTCAGATATTTGTTGGCACTCATAAATAAAGCAAGATATCAAAGAAGAAATGTATAGGTTTAAATTGGCAATGTTAGCTGGGCTCAGTGGCACACACCTGTATTCCAGCATTTTGAAAGCAGAAGCAGGAGGATCCTTGCAAGCTAGAGACCAGCCTGGGTTACAAAGTGAGGGAAAGGCCAGCCTGACCTGCATAGCAAAACCCTGTCTCAAAAAGACGAAAAATAAATAAACAAAATAAAATAAATTGCCAGTGTTTCATGTTGCTAGCCAAAGTGCACAAGAAACCCAGTATAACATGCTCTTCCACCAGAAAACCCACAACAGGGGCTCTTTGCATGTCATTAAAGGGGCACTATTAGTCCCTGTGCAGGATGATAGTCCAAGAGTCTTTAAAATCTAAATACCATGGTATTTCTTTGCAGATTTCTGAATCCATCAGTCCACATTCCATGTAGTTGTTTAGAAACAACTAGAATTGCAGCACAGCAGGAAGAAGGCCAAGGAATAGGATATATTATTTGAGACAAGCATATATGAGTCTTGTTAGAAGAATCAAAAGCCTTAGAAATAGACCATGAGATACTTATACTTTATTAAGCACACCGAGCACTCGCTCTCTTATCTGTTTGGTCCTCACTCCATAAATGATGGGGTTCAGTGAAGGTGGAATAACCACATAGAGGTTTGCAATAAGAATATGAATGTAGTGTGGAATGCTGTGTCCAAATCGATGAGTGAGGAAGGAGAAGACTGATGGGATATAGAAAACACAGAGAACGGCTATGTGAGAGCCACATGTGCTGAGGGCTTTTCCCCGTGCGTCCTTTGATGGGAGGTGGAAGACAGCACGGAGAATGTGCACATAGGAGGTGGCAATAAGGACAAGATTCAAAAGAAACTGTGAGACCACGAAGAGTCCATAGATAGCATTGATACGAATATTTCCACAGGATAATTTTGCAATGCCCATATGCTCGCAGTAGGAATGGGGTATGGCACGAACATGGCAAAAGGGTAACCTGTAGATGAGATAGATCATGGGAAGTATGCAGAAAGCTGGACGAATCACAATCCAGAACCCAATGCCCACCAGCACCCGAGATGTCAGGATGGCTGTGTACTGTAATGGAGCACAGATGGCCACATATCGATCAAAAGCCATGGCCATCAGGACTTCAGCTTCCATTCCAGTGAAAGTGTGGATCAAAAACATCTGAGCCACACACCCTCCAAAGGTAATCTCATGAGCTTCAAACCAGAAGATACCCAGCATGCGGGGCACAGAGGCAGAAGAAAGAGCCAAATCGATTGTTGAAAGGATGGCCAGAAAGTAGAACATGGGCTCTCGGAGGGATTGCTCTATCTTGAGGACTATCAAAATTGTGGCATTCCCCATTAAAGCCACAAGGTAAATGGAACAGAAAGGCAGGGAGAGCCAGCCATGGATCTTCTCCAGACCTGGGATTCCAATGAGGAAAAATGTGGCTGGGTGAAAGATGCTACTGTTGTGGTTGAATAACATTACGACAAGACTGAACTGAAGAAGTGAATTTCTTCTTTCTGTAAAACAAACAAACAAAACAAAACAAAACAGAGGGGCTTGGGCTTTGGAGTTCTGTTCTCTTTTGCTATGAGAATAGGTAGCAGGTATTCTGTGTTCAGGACTTGGTCACATTCTGAATTTTCATTCTGTGCTTACTGATGGTTTTCTAACTCTAAACATGAACTTTTCAGTGTACTCACTGAAGGTTTGTAATAATAAGAACTAGCCGCTCTTTTTGGAAGACAACTGAATGGGGTTGAGCTCTGTGGATCCACTCTCTGTCAAGAGACTTTCAAACATTCTTGCAGCTAACCTAGTTAGAAATATTACAGGCATGCAAGCAGGGCTAACCCTTCCTGGAAGGCAGGGCAGAGGACCAAAAGTCTTGTGACCTTGGAAGCTGCATCTCGAAACAGAATGTAAAACAAATGCAACCATACCCTAAGTATGAGCATTAGGGATTCAGTATGGATTGCCTGGAGAAGCCAAGAGTTACCAGCCCAGAACCCTACACTAAGAGTCACTGAAACTGTAAGAATGCTTGTTTGCTACATGACTTGCTTCCCCATTCAGCCCAAATCTGGTCAATTCTCCCTGAGCAATTAATCTGATTGGTTGATTGGTTGATCATAGTTCTGTCCCATCTGCCTTGTGTTTCCCAGATTTCCCAAACTTAGACCCAACTCACCTCATGGTTTTACACTATAAAAGTCCTTAGAAAAGTCAGAATCTTTGTCAACCCACCAGGGAACCCCTCTGTCTCTGTTTCTGTCTCTGTCTCTGTCTCTGTCTCTCTGTCTCTGTCTCTCTCTCTCTCTCTCTCTCTCTCTCTCTCTCTCTCTCTCTCTCTCTCTCTCTCTTCCTCTCTGTCTCTCTTTCAGACAGGAGCTTTTTTTCTCTCAATAAATGTTGCTGCTCTTTACCTCCATTGTTCCTTAAATTCATTCTTCAGTTTTATAGAACATGAACTCTTGTAGGACATATAGTAGGTCCACAATTTTGCTTCCCCGTATCCACATTAATATTGTACATGCAGCAAAAAGCATAAAAAGAAAGTAAGAAAAAAAAAAAAAAAAAAAAGAAAGTAAGAACTGCATTCAGCGAATTCGTAATGAAATTAAACTTCAAATCCTAGTTTAAAGACACTCTAGCTTTTAAAATCTAAGTTATTCTGGCTCATTGTTATTAACTGACAGAGATTTAAGTCCGGTCCAGACCTAGTAATGTCTCATATACATTCAAGCAGATTCTTAGCATACTACTTAGCATATTGCTGTTTTCTTGAGGTGCCAGATCAGCATTGAAAATGGCGGTTTGCTCATGACTGACAGACTACAGGCAGGATAATTTGGGAAAAGAAGAAAAGGTGGTTTCTAAAGACTCAGCCACTGCTCTTATCACATCAGAATTTCTCATAATATACGGTCATTTCATCTTTGTCAGTTTGATCTGTACTAGGAATTCAACACTCTGTGGTGCCTCCCCTATCAGTTAAAGACACTGCAGATGTTCATAGAAGAAAACCTCAATAAGCTTGAAGGGTTTTGCTATTAGAAGACACACACACTCACACACACTCACACACACACACACACTCACACACACACACACACACACACACACACACACACACATATATATATATATATATATATATATATATATATATATGGTAGTGTTCCTTTTTTCAATAGTCTCAAAAGCAACTAGGGAAAGATAGGGTTTATTTCCTTCAAAATGCTATGAAGTGCCAAAATATTATGAATTTGTCCTTTAATTTATAATACAGCAGTTGTAATGCTCTAAATCTTACCAGGTTTTGCTTTCTCCTTGGCATAATGCATTTTGAAACATTTATTACCTTTTTCTCAATACACAAATCTAATAAGGTGAAAAAAAAGTGAACCCTCCCTCTTTTAAAATTTGTTCCAAAATTTGAGTAGAAGGTACTTAATAGCACCCTAAGTATTACTTGTGTTAAATATAAATATAATGTAAACATCATCCACTAGAAAAAGCCTAACAACCCTGGTGGTATAGAGTTTCTCTTGCTATCTTTAGAGTTAAACTTAGATTTCTATCCTGACAGTAGTTCTGTGAAAGCCTAACTTCATCCTACGGTTGCAGCCATGACTTTATTTAATGCAATTGAGAACTTATGCCTTTATAACTTCATGAAACATTTTATCTGTAATTTTTTACTTAGCATAAATTTTTCAAATTTTAAAACAAAACAAGAATAAAAACAATACAAAATTTCAAAACAAAATTATAGGAGATTAACACTTGTTAATATATTGCATATTATTATTTTCAGTAGTACACATTTCTACTATATGTACTACTTCTTTTATGTAATAGTTTTAATATCTTAAGATTGGATGCAAAATTTATGAGGATTTAATACATAAAATAACCTGCTTTTCTGTCTGGCACAATATGACCACCTAATCCAGCTCTCAGCTTGCACTGCTCTTGAGGCTGTCTGCGTTCTGCTACCTCTACTCACCAGAAATCACAGCTCATCCACCTTAGCCTTCCACAAACCATCAAAGAGTCCAGTGTTAGTCTCCTAAATGTGTAGAATTTCAGGGCAGATTTAATGGGTTCCTTGCATCTCAGGCATATTTGTAAGTCTGCACCCCATTTCACCCTCAATTTTAGGCAGCACTTTGGGACAGAGTCCTCAGAGACTACTCCACAGACTCCAAGATCTGCTCCAGAAATAGAAAAGCAAAAAGAACAAAGAACAAACCAAAGTGAATGTAGGAAAACATTAAAAAACAGTACTAAAATACACAATTAATTTTGAGAATTTTTAAAATAGATAATTTTTCACCATATAAAAATGGCCCAATTCTGTGGTCTTTCTACATGTAGAAAAACTGGTTAATTTAACCTCATTTATCTTATTAGTATGAAATCCTTTCTGTCTCGCCTTAAATGCCCCCGTTGCTGCTTAGTGGTTTTGTTCTGTAACCTTCTAGAGCTGATTTGAGCTTTTGATAACAAAGATCACAAAGTTATAGCTTTTCATCAAAAATTTTTCCAGTATGCAAATTCTCTACCTTTATCACAAAAGTGTATGTGCATGACTATAATTTTTTCTAATGATAAGTATCTAAAATTTGAAAAATGAAGTCAGGTTGTTGTTCAGGTAGTGGCTTTGTCACATAATACCTGAGTGATTTTTTGTAACAAACATCATTTCTATATATGGATTTCTTTATAAAATAGTAAAACTAGTAGCTCTCTCATTGTTGCCTGGATATGTGACATACGCTTCTCTGAGGCATTTAGAACAATGTTATCCACATAACAACTGTCAAACATAGTAATGCTAAAATTATTAGTAGTAATTTATATTTTAACTCTGCAAGAACAGATTGAAGAATCAATATATGACAAATTCTGTGGACAATTTCCTTCTGAACTCTTTGGATTTCATCATATCCACATTGCGTGATTTCTATTAGAATGTGATTACTTGTAGCGAGAGCTACAGACCTCTTTATTATGGAGTTGAGATTTCTAAGAACCTACCTAAGACAGCATGAAGTTTAAGACATAAAACATTGCATGTTAGCACAAGAAGCAAGATTCCCCATCCAGTTTTGCCTAATTTCTCCAATATGCCATACAAGTATTAAGAATATCTCTTCCAGTGGCTAGAGGTTTAGCTCAGTAGCATAAGTGTCTGCCTTGCAAGTAGGCAGCCGTGAGTTCGATCCCTGGTACCGATAAAAAGGAAAAAGAAAAAGAAAAAAAAAAAAAAAAAAAAAAAAAAAAAAAAAAAAAAAAAAAAAAAAAAAGAATATCTCTTCCAAAGTCAACACTTTTGTATTTCTGTGTACATACAATGAAATATTCCCTTTGGTTCAAACAGGTCCTCACTCCTAACTTGCACATTAAAAAAAAAATCTTCATTGTTGTGAGAGTCCACAAGTATTTTTAATTTTTAAGACAGTCTGTAGTACCATTTTAAAAACCTGCAAAGCAAATATATACAGATTTTTAAAAAAAATTTTATTAAAGGAGATAAAAAAAGTATAAGGGTACAAGTAATACAGAATTTCCAAAAAAAAAAAAAAAACTAATAAATCAATAGTTAATAGATTACATATTGTCATATTAGAAATAGTTGTTCAAGTTATAGGGTTAAAGCATACGAAGTGGACATTCAAACAGTGAAACTGCAAACAGCTATGTTCAATGATCCAACAAAAACTTAGTAATATGGTCATCTATCTTAACATACCTAAACACACTTGCAGTTGTATACTTTAGAGCACTTTTTATTCCTCTCTTTTTTACAACAACCTTTACACATTTTGGGTCTTATTACTCCCATAGTTATTATCAATTTTTTGGAAAAGAATAAAACCAAATATGATAAAACAAAGCATTCAGTAAAAACAAAGAATGGACATAGTACATGATGTAAAAAACATAATACAAATTAATCAACAATGGTTACCATAATGCCTCTTGCTACCATGTACAGATGTAATTCCTTTTTGTTTTTGACTGTGTCCTTCCCAGTGGCTTCAATGTTACAGCTTTATTCATTTATTCCTTATATTTTCCCTTGGATATGACTTTAAAAGAAAGTAAGTGATTCTTGATAAAAAGTGGGCTATTTTATTGTGATATAAATGCCAATCCTGTAGAACAATTAAATATAGACATTGATATAGTAACAGATCAGTAGAACAATTAAATATAGACATTGATATAGTAACAGATCAGCAAAGTGTATGAAGTAAAATCTCACATAAATTTATAAAATAAAGTATTCATAAGTAACCGTAAAAATGTTGATGTGCTGCAATTAGCAGTGGATAGCACTCTTAGACAGAAGATAAATGAGGAAACAGAAAGCCCAAGCAAAACTGTAAGTCAATTTTCTCCAAAATGAAAGAATATGCATTTTTCAGGTTCACACAGAATATTCTCTAGAATAGAAAATATGCTAGAACACAAAAAAACTTAGAACATTAAAATTATATAAATATTAAAAATATATTGTTGGACCACAAGGTAATAAGACAATCAAAATACTGAAGAATTCATAGTATTTTAAAATGAAATAACACATTCTTTGATAACAAATTAATCGAATATAATTAAAACATCAGTAAACAATTTGATATTTTGTTGTACTTTGGTTTAATAAAAATTACAACAAACACTAAAATTTATGGGATTCAGCTAACATAGTTTTTTACAAGAGAATTTTTCACTCTAAATTAGAGCACAGATCTCATATCAATGACCTAAGCTTCAGCCTTGACACTCACAAAATGAATAAATAAACAAGTAAAAGAAGATCACTTATAAACTGCAGGCTGGTAATTAATAAAATAGAGAATAAAAAAACAAAACAGAAATACTTTCAGTGTACTCTAAGTCATAGAAATATTTCAAGAATGAAACAAATGCAGAACTTGAATACGAGTGTATTCTCTAAGGACAGTCACATCCTAAGTGAACAATAAGAACAGCTGCTCATCATGATGTACAGTTCCAGAGTATAGTTAATGTGAGTGACAGCTCTTACAGATTTCCTCCGTGCAGCTGCCAATAATGTGAACCTGCAATGCACGTTTTCAAATGTCAGACTTTCCTGTAAGTTTCCCATTTCCTTATTTTACAGTTTTTCATGCTAAATTGTCAACCTATTTTTAAACAGCTTACTATGATATCCATTTCATCTTTACATAACTTCTAGTATGGGAGGTGGATATTTCAGTTCTACAACACTTTATTTTATTTTTGCAACTTTGATTCCACAAAAGAGTACTATCACACACTGACTTAGTGCATTAGCTCTATGTACTTAATTTGATTCCATAAAAGGATATTGCCACACACTGACTCAGTGTATTAGCCCTATGCATATACCTAAAAACGTGGAGACATCCTTCATAAATAAAGAGTTGTCCTTTTCTGCACATCTTTGCTGTCAAAGTTAAATTCTATCAGATGTCAGCTGTTTAGGAAACTGTTATGCAGTAGTGACCTATCCTGGTTTTTTACTAATCCCCTAAACTCTACATTGTCCATCATAGTATGTGCGATGACCTCAGTTATTAAGCAATTTGCAATTAACAACTATAGAAATGTGTTTATACAATTTCATTTTCTAATCTACTTAGTTATGAATGTGGTTCATTTTCTCATAACTGCTACCCTAATATATGTCAGTAATATACTTCAGTGTCTATGCTTGCAAAATTGTGTGTTATTGTTACCTTTTTTTCTGTGGGAAATGAACGTGAGTTTTTTAAATCATATTTTCTAATTTTCAAATAAATCTCTAACTAAATATATTAATATAGGTTGTTCAAATATAACAATTATAATTTAAGGATTTTTATGTTTAAGAATTTCAGTGTTCCCAACTATAGTGTTCATTACAGAACCCATAATACGGCCCAAACTCTAACGTGAATAACAGACAGATTTTTATACATTGTGGGTGCAACACACAAAGGGATAATTCACATCCCAGGTTGGATGAAGTTGGAAAGTATGTGTGGTTCATAATTTAATAATTATGAATTATTCACTTCTGAAATTTTCCACTTAAAATTCTTTTAGCAATATTGATGGTAAGTAAATGAAACCATGGAAAACAAAACTACAGATGTTATAGAATAAAAGTGTGGCTTTAGAGTTGAACATCTATTAATGTATTTCTGTACATAATTGGTTAAAGAGCCAATAACATGACTGCATCAATTGACATACAAAACATCATATGATTTCCACTAACCTTTCATAATAAAAATACTTTGAAGACTAGGAAAGCTCAACTTGGAAAAAAGCTGGAGCAAAAGTAAACATGCAACTGTCATCACATATAAAGGCAGGGAACCCTACACTCTCAAACCAAGACCATGAACAAAACATATGTTCACTTCTACTACTCCTATTCAGTATCATGCTGGAATCATAGCTAGTACAAGAATACCAAAAAATTAAAAGATATTTATAATAGAAAGGAAGAAATAACTTTTTTATTTGCAGATGACATAATTACCATCAACAGAAAATTCCAACAAAACAAGAAGTCTGAAAAAATAACCAATTATACTCATGATGCAGGATACAAAAATGACATAAAGTTAATTCCTTTCCCTTATACCAAAGGACAATCAAAGTATGCATTAAAACCTCCACTATTTACAATAGCACCAAAACAAATACAGTAATTCTGCTGCAGAGCCCTGGTGTGCATAGAGCCAGGATCCCTGAGGATGGAGGGCAACAAAGCCTTGCCAAGCTCTGCTTCCTGCACCTGGAAGGTGAGTTTGGCGAAGTCCATCTAGAAGTTTCTGCATGAAGCCTGCCACCATCATGGATTGAATGAATTATTCTAGCCTTTTATTAATTATTTAATAAACGTATAGGGAAAAATCCACTATGGCTGTCAAGTTTTCCACACAACCTTGGCATATATGAAGAGTCAAAAAGTTAGCAAAAGAACTCCAGGATGAGCAGATAAGTGCAATCATAGCCCACTAAGCCAGGCGGAGATCAGAGTATTCAGGTAGCTTTGAAAGAGATACTGTTTCCTTAGGTGATTTTTCTGATATCTCAGTAGATGAAAATTCAGTTAAAAAAATAAATTATTTTCATGTATCTGATGAAGAAAAGAGTTCTGCACAACTGTCTTTTTTGAAAACCAATCAATCAAACAGGGAAAAAAGGAGAGGAAAGCCATAAGTTGTCATCAAGATCCATAAGGACAAGCATCTGATGTCTGTGAAGATACATTGCAAATTCCTTCTCTGAATCTCAAAATAAAGATCAAGAATTTGAAAATGGAGAATTAAAATAAAACTGAAACCCAGAATTCTTCAAATCAAAAGCACCTTTTCAGAAAATAGAAGCAGTCTTGAAGCAGGTGAATGTTTTAGGCTTTCACCTCAGCCACGGAGCTTGTTAAAAAGAGTAGCCATGTGGAGGAGAAGGAAGAACAAAGGGAAGAGAAGGAAACTGTCTTGGTGAGGACATGGATTCTGCGTCTTCCTCCCTTCCCACGCTGAGTGTCAGACAGCTTGAAGCGGAGAAAGATGTGTTCTCTGCAGACCTTGGTCTTGAGAAACAGAATCCGTTATTTATACGCCTTCATCATCATCTCTTAAAGAAAGCCTTGGAAGACTCTTTCCACCCGGATCTGACGAGAAGGCACCAGAACAGATCAGAATGGAGAAGTTGCGGAAACCATGATTCCTGGAAATTGGATAAAAATGAAGAAAATGAAGTTCTGGTAGACTTGGTTTCTCTTGAACTTGAGAAACTCAAGGAAAAATGAGGTGACCACTGATGACCTTGAAGATGACAAGGAGAAGGCTGGGCTAGAGGTGAATGAGGAATTCAGAGCTGCTCCCTGCCACTTAAATCTCTGAAGACTCTTGGACCTACCAATGCAAAGGCACCTGCATGGGGACAGTGAACTGTGGTAGCTGAAAACTGGTGGTTGAACAGGACTTTGATAATAAAAACATTGATTTCATTTATTAAAAGTTTATGGGAAAAGTCATTAAGCCACATTCAAGGGCATTGCCCCTAGCTGCCTTCCCGGAAAAGGATTGCTGCCAAGTCAAGTCACTGAACTTCAGCACCGTTAACCTTGAGAAGTATATTTGAGTATTCTCCATCTCTTGAGATCCTTATGAGGGCCTCCTCATTCATCCTTCTCAGCCCTGCTGATGCAGATACTTTCCCAGAAAACAACTGAAGACAGAACCACCAGGAGTAAAATGTCAACAGCAAATAGAGTATCCAGTGCCTCTGCCAGATTAACAACTTGTGAGTTTGTGAAGAAACTCAGTTCTGTAATAACTCTAGGGTCAGCTACGTCTCTTCACTACTTAGGGACTCTGAAAGTCTTGGACCAAAAGCTTTCACAGAAGCAGAACCTAGAGCCTGACACGGCAGATCACATAAGGGCCTTAAATAATTACAAAGGTGGTTAGAAAAAATATGTATATTTACATGAGAAGAACAGAATAAAAAGGATAGAAAGTAAAAACTTAATGTTCTAAAATAAACAGAAAAGAGCTGCTAAGAGAGAAGCATTAAAATACAAGGAGGCCTGGAAAACTATGAAAGAAAAGGAACAAAGAAACTAACTGCCCAAAGAGGCTGGAGGAAGAACACAGCAGGCAAACTGAAGAAGAAAATTCACTGAGGAAAGGAGAGGCATTGCAGGTTTTGAAAAATGGAAAGAGTAAAAGAAGATGGAATATCTTAAGGAGAAAAATAAAAAGAGCAAGAATTAAAAAAAAATAACAAAGTAATTGCTGAGAAAAAGAAAACTTAATTGCTGTTGAAAAATGGAATAAGAAAAGGAAGTTTTTTTAAGCAAAAGGAAAAAGAAAATAAATAATAAAAGAAAAGAATTAAAGATAGTTGAGAAAAACATAAAGATAAGCAATCCATGAAGAAATACGGAAAATGATTGGAAAAGAAATAAAAAGCAGGAAAGAATGCAATGAAAACAAAAGAAACAGCATTCCTTTCTTGAAAATGGCACCCTTCTTCTGTGGAGCTGTCCAGTGAAACTGTGTTATCAAAAGTGTTTGGATTAGCCATGGGTTTTAAAGGCATTCATCTAATCCTTTATAGTTACAAGAATATATTTTAACTAAATATTAGGCATTTACACTGACAATGGAAATGGGATGTAGGGGTTTAGGCAGGGAAAATATTTTTTCAACTTTAGGTAAACTTCCTCAAATCAAAAGTTAATCATCAGCCTCGTGCTGCCACTAAGATAAATAAAGTTTATAGTGCCCTGGTAATATTCAAAGTGGGTTGATCCGTGATCACTTTCACTGAACTCTGCATGTTATTTCAGTATGTTTAATCCCAGTTATAAAAAGAACCTCATCTGGATATGATAATTAGAGAAATAATGCAATTTGTTGGAGGTTGTGCATCTGGATTCAGGGTTCAGGTGAATGGTCTCTAAGCAAGATGTCCCACAAACAGTCTTCTAAAGTTAATCTAGTTTAGAGAAGTTGCACCTTCACTGTGCAAGCTAAACCTGTGCACAGTTGGAACAGAAGTTCAATAGATCTACAAGGTATTTTATTTAAGACTGTCCATATGTGTTAAAATGAGCACATTTTATCTGTTCAGTCTTAGATGACAATCTTAGTCATTTTATATATACCCCACTTCTAAAATTTTCCTTTCTAAATTCATCTCACTTGGTTTATGCATGTGTCCTTTGGTACCAAACTAAGCTTATAAGTCTAGGTTGTTAAGTTTTTTATATTGAATTAGGTGTCCAAAGTTAGAAAGACACTTTATCTACATATAGAAAATTTTACAAGCAATTAAAGTTATAACAAAGCAAATAATAGTTACATAAATAAAAAGTGCAAATGTAACACTTTAGATCAGAAAGAAGTTAAGGTTTTCTTAAAAAAAATAATAACTGTTCATGAAAGAACAATTTTCTAGAGGTTTATATTTACATCATACCTTGACAATGTTACTTAGTTTTTGGTTTAAATTGCATCAAAACTAATTTTTCTTTCAAGAAAACAGTACATGACATCATTAGGTATCCAGAGTTACATGTTCCTTAGTGTGATCTAACTAGACATCTAAATGGGATTTTGATGATTTAATAAATCTGATCCAAACTCTGTTTCTAATTTTAATAGATCAATTTTTAACAACTCTGATTGCTCACACATTTAGGATCAGAATTTGAGATTCCCACGTGTACTCTACCCATTATTACAGTTTGATAAAACATACCACTAATAATAACACCACAACTTGGCGATACCAGCATGCAGAGGAAGAGACACATTGATTCGTGGAGGCTTGGATGTGTCTTGATGATAAAGCAAAAGTTTCTCAGTAGGGCCATAGACCATGCAAAAGTGGATGGAGATCCAAGGGAGTGGCAGTCTGCAAGCCAGGAATGCCAGTGAGAATGCAGGTTGATAGATGCACATAGCATGTAGACATGACAGGGTCCACATGCTGTAACCTACTGCTTCACACATGTTTCTTCTATAGCAAATACACGTTTATTCTATTGCTTGATTCATATACTCTGATATTTGTATGCTCAAAAGAGAATACTCATCCCTTGAGACTCTGAAGTTGAAACAGTGAAACTAAGCAGAACTTTTGGGTGTGATCATCAAAGACAAGTTAAGATATATAAGGCCTTAAATAATTACAACTGTGCATTGAGGTCCAGTGTGCCGCACTTGGTCTATAACCATATTGTCAATGTAAAAGATGTAAAAGAAATACAGTGTATTTCTATGAACTGTATCACAGATGTGCAAATAAAATATAACATTAGCATGATTGTTCTATTACCACTGAATGTGTATAAAAATGAATCATACATGTCTATAGAATGGTAGTAACATTATACGGATAACTATATGGACAGAAAAAGATCTAAATAGACCCACATCCAAGTTAGAAAAATTCTGAATGATGGATGGAAAGGAAGACAGAGAGTACATGATTTACCTTTATTGTTATGGCTTCACTGCATTCAAACAGTAGTGATCTATTCAATGATTCATGAATTCCCTCTAGTGCTCATGTTGAGAGTCACAACTGTATGCCTCAGAGGAACTCAGGAAATTGCAAGCACTTTATGTCCCTCTTGTCTAATACAGTGCTTACTAAGGAATTTTTCTAACTATTTGATACACATTTCTTCACATTTCTCTCCCTAGAGTGCTGGTCGTCTCCCAGTCTATGAAAGTTGTCTTCATTCTTCATGGTTATTTTCAAACCATGTCAATCTTTAGTAACTTTTTACTGGTATTGGACCTCTACTCATCTATCAGATTTTATGACATTCTCTTCCTAGTTTCACTGAACTATCACTGACACCTCCCTTCGTTGTCTCTGTCCACACTTGGCTTTCATCAGTCTGTCATGATGCACTTTATACTTTTTCATATCTTTCTTCTTTATTCCACTACAGATTCATCCAGCATAGAAATTATACCTTTTCATATATTTGTTTCTGGTTCCAATGAAAGCCTGAAGAAAAAGAAAAAGAAAAGAATATTATTGTTTTCTAGTAAATAATTTCAATATAAACTCAGTAACAGTTTCATAACTATGATATTAATTTTTAGCAGTACTCAAGTATAAACCTTCAACAGCATTGAATTCTATCATCCTAACATGGGAATTGGGGGAAATGATAATTTTATGACACAGATACAAAAACAAGCTAAAAACATTCAGTTAGTTTGCATAATTTGTGGATACATGACTTGGATTAAAATAATATGAAATTGTAATAGTGACATGAAATTATAGAACACTAGTATGCATCCATTCTTAAATATAAATTACTCGATCTGCACTGCTTTGATCATGATAAAACATTACTGCAGTATGATAGTTTTCTAATGTTTTCTCAGCATTTATGCTAGCACATCTACCTAATTCACATACTTTTCTCCATCCGTCTGCCTTAGATATTCTGAGGCCTGGAGAAAACACATGTATAAATTTCCTCCTAAGGAAACTACTGCCAGGTTTTGCCTAAAATAGTTGAGATACCTTGTTTGTGAGATACAAGCAATGCATGCAGGAGCCACAAACCCAGATGAGATTGGTTGTCTCAGGAACTCTCCCACAGGCCTATATTTCAGAGTGCGGCTGCTCTGAGTAGAGCCATGAAATCCTTCATGTGACTGCTGAGCAGACAGTTCTTGAGATAAGGAGAATCAATGTGCACTGCTTTATACCTCACCAGGAATTGTGGGGATCAAAATGAGCGTCTCCTTGTCCTAAGCAAGTCTGCCTTTCTCTCATGACAAATAGCTTTCCCTAATGAGCCCAGTGAAAGACTTTTTCTATGTGCCCAAGTCTCCTACGCACAGGAATTCTGAAATATTCCCTATGACATAGAGAAAAGAAGCATTGGGGAGTTAAGACTTTGATTCAGAACACAACTTCTGTAACCTTAAAAATCACACGGAGAGGAGTTTGTGTGTTCCTCAGCTGCTCTGCAGCTGGCCTTTCAACAGAACTGTTAGACCTTACATTTGTTGGTCTTTAACATTATGTTTTACATAATCCTTTTTATGTTTAATATTAAAATATCATTAAAACACTAACATCATTCATATTATCTTGTTATTTGGCTTAATTTTACATTTTGTAATTATGTGATTTTAAATACATCATATCAGACTTTAAATTTTGTATCTTATTCTGTTTTATGTTATTGTATATTCCTTAGTCCTGTCATGATTTATAAAAAAATTCATATAAAATATTTAGGTACAAGCAGAATGAAATTTCAATGAGAATTTAATTACATCTAAACATTAATGTAGAAAAACTGATACTGTTAATCTTTCAGTATTTTTAGTTAGATAGATTATTAGTTTTCAATGTATTTCAGTCAGCTTTAGGTCTTTAATGATTTTTTGAAACAGTTCTATATGAATCACACAATGTATTTAATTATAAGCTTCAAATTTTAGCCAGGCACGGTAACTCACATCCATAATCCCAGCCTGTAATCCTTGCAAGTTCCAGACCAGCGTGGGCTACAAAGTGAGTTCAAGGCCAGCGTGAACTGCATGGAGTGACCCTGTCTCAAAAAAGACAAAAAAAAAAAAAAACTTCAAATTTTAACACTATGCATACATTCTCCATTCAAATTATGAATAACTAGGTATCTCAAGTATGCATTTTATATAAAATGCACATATACAATTAATACTTATAATTTCAAATTATAATTTTTTATTTCTTAAAATATATTTACACATCCAAATTAATATTTGTGGTCATTCAGTGTCATTTGCAACATGCGAAAACTGCCAGGAATTTGAACTCCCTGACTTTCATGTTCCCAGATGAGGTCAAACAAGACAGTGCTCTGACTTAGAGTTTCAGCTCCCTGAAACAAGTATCCATTTTACTGTCTCTTCAGTGGTGTACCTCTTTATTTATCCTTCTATTTCATAATAATCACATTATTCAAAGAGTCTCTTGAGAATAGTATTGAGGTGCTGAGAAATGTTTAAAATGACCAAGGATTGTTCTATACTTTATGCAGGAAATAATTTAGGTAACTGTCATGCAGACATGAGAATCACTGCTTTGATTATGAGTTCAATGATACTGAATAAACACATCAACATCCTACCCCTTTTCCAAAAGAGGAATTTTTCCTATTGATGCAAGAGATTTGTATGGAAAATGGTAAAATAACATCCATAATGTGCAATATATCCATTAAAAACATTTGTTAATTAAAATTACTTTTTAAAAATGTTATTTAAAAGGAAAATAGAAAAAAACAGTGTAAGGGTACAAGTAATACAGAACTACCAAAAAAAAAAAAAAAAAAAAAAAGAAAAAAGAAAGAAAGAAAGAAAGAAAGAAATCGCCAGTTAATAGATTACACTTTATCATCTTAGAGTTAGTTGCTCAAGTCACAGGATCAAAGCATACAAAGTGGACATTCAAACAGTGAGACTGCAAGAGTTGTGTTCAATGATCCAACCAAAAACTTTAATGTGGTCATCTATCTTAACACACCTAAACACACTTGCATTTGAATCCTTTAGAGCACTTTTTTCCTTTTCTTTTTTACAGCGAAATTTACACATTTTGTGTTTTATTACTCCTATAGTTCTTATTACTTTTTTGTTAATTAAAATTCATGAGAGCAGATTGCTTTGGAGAGAGCTGCTGCAATAAGAGCTGCCAGACCAGGAAAATGCAGAACTGAATCACTTGAGGTAAGCAGTGAGTATTCAAAGTGAAAAAGGAAAATCCTCAAACAGTTCAAGTTCTCCTAAATGTAGGATATTCGCAGTAATCAACCAGAAAAGGCCAGCTGAACCTCAGCCAGCAAATGATAGAAAGTCTCTTTGATTAAATCATCAAAGGAAAAGTAACCTGAAATTAACCAATCCAATTTTCCGTTATTCTGTATACTTGATTCTGCTTATCCTCTCTGCAAGAACCTTTTTTTCCCATCCTTTCTAACGTAAAACTCTGTATTTTCACATAGATTTATCCTTGATTCATAGGTTATTAACACAAGCTTATTAGATACTTAAATAAATTATTGGAAAAAAGATATTTTACAGAGGTAAAATGTCAACATTGGTATACTCATGAGATGTCAGACAATAAAATTCAGTGTAGAGCATTTGGATGGGGCTGAAACCCAAAGACATTTACATTCATGTTAATCAGAGTCAGGAAAATGTTCAGCTCTCTGGCTCACTTTTTCAAAGCTCATGACAAATATCATTCTCATGACAAGCTGGTCTTGCGTGCTAGTAGAAAACAAAATATTAACTATTTTAAAAGTAATTTTCAAGTATATGATAGAATATTATGAAGTATAGTTCCCATTTTTGAATATAAAGTTCTTGAAATTACTCCTCTTCTTAGCTAAAATTTTATGACCTTAAATATTTTCTCTCCAGTGCCTTGGCAACCTATCTGTTGAGTTGAAGATTTTCCTTTTTTAAAAATTTCACATGTAAGATCATATAGCATTCATCTTTCTGTAATAAGATAGTTTTCTTCATATCAGTTAAGTACAGCCATGTTGTTACTAACGACAAAAATTAAATGAGAAAATTCATTCCCTTATAAGGCCAGTGGTGCTCCACTGCACAGACATGCCACATTGAGCCCTCTTTCCCTAGAAGGGACTCTGTGGCCGAGTGCTGTTAACCGTCAGTGAACAGAAGGATTTCACATGGGTAAGTGAAATTTTCTTCTTACAATTTTCTATATGTCTTTTCTAATTCTTGCTCCACTAGGTTGCTGAAAAACCTCATTTGTATGACAGAACTGTCACAAATTATTTTCCATGAATGGTTAATAATCAGGGATTGTGAGAGGAAAAGAATGCTGAGTGCCTCTGTTTTGCCATTTTCTGACTTGATTTTCTTAGCAATGTAGGTGCCTTAATTTTGCACCCTTCCTGAGTCAAGGCAACAGTACCAAGTAATTCTCAGACTTTTTTTGGCTTACAGATCATCTCTAGGGAATTTTGTATTGCAGGTCCCTCAGGCAATGTGAAGTAATCTCATAAAAAGTGAACAAGATAGGATGAGAAAAAACAGAGACAGGATTCCATCCTGGGCTCAATCCGGTGAGTTATTCCTATGTCTCTTGTGAGAAGTACTTCCGTAAAATTTAGGGAAGGACAAAGAGACAGAGGCACAGCAGAAGAGCAAAAGAGGAGGCCACATACCTTGGGGAAAGAAGTGTAAGGATGAAGCTTAGAAAATGAAGAAGAATTGTGACTAGCAATTTTCATAAAACACTACTAAAATCATTTGGATTTACACACTTAGTCTACTGATATCTAAAGAATAATGCATAGCAGGATTATCTTTGGAATATGGTTTAAACTATTTTAAAGCAATTGTCTTGGGGGCTGGGGATTTAGCTCAGTGGCATAAGCACCTGCCTTGCAAGCAGGCAGTCGTGAGTTCAATCCCTGGTACCGATAAAAAGAGAAAAAGGAAAACAAAAAACAAAACAAAACAAAACACAATTGTCTTCAAATCTAATGATACTGGTAAGAATGTTTCTTTACCATCTCATTGTACATGAAAATGGGACCCAAAAATATTTATTAATAGTTGTGAAATGTGACACAGCTAACAGCAATGCTTATTTACTTCCTTTGGACTGCAACCATAAAGCAGGTATTAGACTGACCCCAGAACTCAGAATTGTATGTAATGCCCGACATGGGGTTGCAATGAACCAAGTAAATAATAATGATTTGAAAAAATCTAATAGTGAGAGAAAAATGTATTGGTTTAAAGAATTGTATCAATCATTTTTTTTTATAATTTTGTGGCTAGAAAACAATGATGCTAATATTAGCACTGACTGGTACTAATGCATGGCTGAAAACTACAAAATTTCATTATTTTGAATATGTCCTCATTTTGTCCAAATCATTGTAGATACACTTAACTGTTTCACATATTGCCTTCCTCTAGAATAAAATTATATGATTTAAGATATGCAATTTTCCATTAGTTTATTTGTAATTAAAACACAATACTATCTGATATTTATAAAAAGTGAAATGCAGTTTATTTTTTCTTTAATTATGGAGTTCCCTATTGATATGTGTACTTTTGTTTGTATATACCAATTGAAATGAATTTAAAATTATCAAGCCCGCAGGTGTTAGTTAAAAGAATTTTATTTCTCCTAGACTGCACCTTTTGGATTTATCCAAAAAAGAAAATATTTTTATTACTCTTTAATAACCTTATTTGACAAGATTCCTGGTTTTCATAGATGTCATTTACAAATACAGAAAGTTTTATTTAACACAAAATCTGACATTGTCATTTACATTGATTAAGTCATACGAATATATTTCCATGACTGAAAGTATCCTACTTTCTTTCCAAGGTTTCTTGTGTTCCACCTTATTACACTATTCATTAGCCTAAGGCTAAAATATCCGAGAAGATAAAACGTTTTCATGAGCCCACCATAGTGTGTTTCCTCCAAATAGCGTATCTTGTTCTTGACTTTCCTTCTTTTTAAAGGTTTGCCATTTCCACTTCAGATTCCCTGTTTCCTTAAGTATGTTTAACTGCTTTACTCCTTGACTGTACATCTTGCAAATATTTTTGTTTTGACCTTGTTCCTCTTGGATACCAATATCTAGATAATAGTCGGGTGGTTTTACTCAAATTGTAGCTGAAATCACTATTACACCTCTAATTATACAAATGATCAAAAGAGACTTTTTACCACGAAACTTTTACAGACAATAAAAGACAGACTGCCTTGAAAATGCACCCATCCCAGGGTCATAAGGAAAGTACATGAAAATATTTAAGAAAGTATAGATTTAGGTATCTTGAAAAATGACAAAATTTCTTTGCTTCTAATAACTTGGAATGCAGAATACATTGCCCTTTTATCTATGTGTTTTTTAAAATTTATTTTTCTTGTTACTGAACTATTAAATTGCTGATCTAACACAAATCAAATTTCCGGTAGATATTGAAATACCAAATTCAGATAGATGAGAATATTAAGGAGATTCTGTCTGAGAATAAATGTGCATCAGGTATGTTTTTTATATCTGCCTGGAATAAATAATGGCTTTTATTTCTCTTGTTGCCACTCTGTTCCTGAAATTCCATCATTTCCTATGTACTTTTCCCTTGCTCTGGACACATACATACTTCAACCATTTGATGAGACTTTAAAATCTTTGAGGTCCATTTCCTTTGTAAAATATATTCCAAATGTCTTCCTGGAAGTAAGCATCCCATGAATCTCTTGTAGAAACAGGCAGTGGGCACAGATTGCTATAGAACAGTTAAGGAACGTGCTGCAGTTAACTTAGTAATTAACCACTATTCTTCATCCACTACTGAGGAAAGATTTCTTGACACAAAGAACACTTTACTATTACAGACTAGGACACCTAAATTTTTGAAATAACCATCTATGGTGATAATTTAAGGTATGAATAGTAATTTCTATACCTAGCAATTATTTGTATTTAGGTTCTCTATGATAACATGTAATAAATAAGGCTAGCAGAGGACAAATGGTGAGTGTGGACTTATAAAGTTGATTACAAAAATGACAGAAAGAGTGATGAAAACATTGGAGATGGACACTACACACAGTCTTAGTGGGATGTATTGAATGTAGAAATTATTTTTTTTAAAACAGTCATGAGTAACATAATTTTCAGAATTTAGAATTTGCCTTAGGTTGTGGGGTCACGTTAACAGTGATGGTTCTCCATCTTTTCAGTGTCTCTGTCTCATCTTTTCATTCTTCCTTCTATTTTACTCTATACCCCTCTATATTGCTCTTTTTTATTTGTTCCTTTACTGTTTTTTAATTAAAAAAGAATAAGAGAGAGGAAGGAAGCAAGAACTGCAGGAAGGATGCAAGGAAAATCACAAATAAAATGAAATAATTCAGAAACATGAATTTCTTCAACTGCCTATTGACTGCCATTTGCTTTTTTCTTTAAGACACCAACAATCCTTAGTGTCCCCACTGAGGGAAGAGCATAAGTGTTGCATGTTTATTTTTGGCTGCTTCTGAGAATTTTTCAACCTGTATAACATTTGGAATTCCTTATTAATTAAATTCTAATCAGGATCCTAGTAGCAAAAAATGCATCTTTCTTTGGATATGGTTTCTGTGAGCAACATTCCGTATCTTTTAGTAAATGTTTTCATATCACGAAACAGTGTATCTGTGGGAGAATGAAAGTGGGCATATGAAACAGAAATTAAAGCAGCACACTAATTTGTTTGGTTGATTTTCTAAATACACACCAAAACAAAGATACAAACTAAAATTCTGCTCCAGTGTCTAGCATTATGTACATCTAGGCATACCAAGAGTTTTGTATGTTGAGTCATACATTCTATTCTACCGTTTCTATCTGTCCTTCTGTAATGTTATGTGCTGAAGCGGTAAAGTGAGGCATGTAATGTCATTAAACAGAATAAGAAATTGAAATTTAAATATGTGACATGCTATTAAAAATTCTAGTTTCTGTATAAGAATTGAGAAAATGCATATTACAGTGTTCAAAGTTTACTATTAATTCAATTTCCATTCCATTTGAAGTGTTCAATCTATGTGTATTTCTTATTAGTAATCAAATTTTTTCATTATTTAAGGAAGAATAATAAAGATAGAGGTTAAGCTTTACAAATTTGAGCTTAAGCACTGCTAAGTCTACATTTTCCTTCTAGAGTTTGTCAGGTACTTCTCATCAGTGTCACGATGATCCACACCAACACTACCACTTTCCACCCAGACACCTTTTTCCTTGTAGGCATTCCTGGACTGGAGGCTTTCCATGGATGGATCTCCCTGCCTTTTTGCACCGTGTACATAATGGCTCTGCTGGGCAATGCTACAATTCTCCTGGTCATCTGGTCTGACCCTGTGCTGAGGGAGCCTATGTTCTGCTTTCTCGCCGTCTTATCAGCTATTGATCTAGCACTTTCCACATCTTCAGTGCCTCGAATGTTAGGTATCTTCTGGTTTGATGCACATGAAATCAGTTTTGGAACCTGTGTTGCTCAGATGTTTCTGATACACACCTTCACGGGAATGGAGTCCGCAGTTCTGTTGGCCATGGCCTTTGACCGCTATGTGGCCATCTGTGTGCCATTGCATTATACAACCATTCTGACACCCAGGGTGTTGGCAGGGATCGGTGCGGGTATTGTAATGCGCCCAGTTCTGCTCATGTTACCCATTGTGTACTTAACTCATCGTCTGCCCTTCTGTGATGCTCGAGTTATTGCCCACTCCTACTGTGAGCACATGGGCATTGCCAAATTAGCCTGTGCCAGCATTCAAATGAATGCTATATATGGTCTATTTGTAGCCTCCTTTCTCCTTGTGGATGTGGCCCTGGTTGGAATCTCCTATGCTTACATTCTCCGTGCAGTGTTCCGCCTCCCATCTCAAGATGCTCGTCATAAAGCACTGAGCACATGTGGGTCACATGTGGGAGTCATGTGTATTTTCTATACACCGTCACTTTTCTCCTTCCTCACTCACCGATTTGGCAAAAAAGTCCCGCATTATGTCCACATTCTTATTGCCAATCTCTACGTAGTCATCCCACCTGCCCTCAACCCTATCATCTATGGAGTGAGAACCAAGCAGATTCGTGACTACGTGGTCCGTGCTTTCACATCTAAGTAAGGGGTCTTATCTGTCTGGCTCGGAAGGGCATGGGTAGATCTGAAGTAAGCAATTTTAACATTTATGGATGATTATCTCTTAAATTTTCCTCAGATTACCAATTTTTATAGATTGTAAATTAACAAACTTTACAGAATACTCTCATGTCTTAAAGCAGTTCATCTCCTCTCGTGTTAGTATTGAGTGTTAAGAGTCCTTTACTGGATATAAAATCTTGCCCATTGAACTCCTTCTGTTTAACTGTGGCAATGATTTCAAAACTTCATAACTCCGATTAGAAATGACATATTTCACCTTGAGCTACTTATTTCAGGGACTTTGCTTTTCTTTAAGAATACTATCACAAATTTAAATGAAAATGGGGAATGGTTTTGATAGATTTCTCCAATATAATTGACAGTTTGTTCTATGTTGTCATCATTGAGACACTAAACTTTTACAAGTGTGTAGTCTTTCTCTCCCATTTTAGCCTCCTTTTCTCTACATTTCATAAAAATCTGTAGGCACCATGTGCCCTCACTGTGCCATGCACGCCCTTTATGTAAAAGCATGAATTAACTGAAATCAATGCTTGTTTAAAGGAATGAAAATTTGGTTTATGAATTTAAATGCATGGAACTTTAATACTATGATTTGAAATTGTGTTTAATTATTCTGTCTCTCTGTGTGTGCATTATTATATTTAAGCAAACTTTAACACTGTGGTCTACTTTGTCCTCTACAATGATCTCTTTGTTGACTGAATTAGAAATTTCAACTTTGGGCACTGACACATTTTAAATGTAGATGATTCCTAGAGAGTTTTAAATTAAAAAATACATTTTCAATATTGGTCACTTAGGACTATCTTGGTATTCTTTCACATATTTGCACACGTCATATAATGACAGAACTCCACCCTTACTGTAGATCACTGGCAATTTTTAATTTATTTCTTATTTTCTGCAGTAAAAACCTTTGTGAATCAAAAATTATAATTAGATTACAAAAATGGTGCATAGAATTTTAAACAGTAGTATGCAGCATGTGGATAATATGATTTTTTAAAACACTGTAATTCAATGGCACAGTTACATTGTGTTCTAGTAGAGATCTTTTCAGGACTCATTAATAGATAAAATGGATTAATTATATTTTTAGTAAAAATCATAGAGAATTCACTAAATTCTCAGGATTAATTTCACAGATGATAGTATAAATAATATGGAAATATGCTTATTCTCAGGATTTCCTATGTTATTAAGAAAGATTATATTTTCTTTCTCTCTTGGAGATGAGATACATTTGATGAATTTTCTGGAAGCTATTTATTCTCAAACATATGCAGTAACATTATTTAAATTGTTTTCTTTCAGGAGGTATTGTATTTCTTTAATGCTCATCAAATGAAACAGTATTTAAATTTGTAATACAAAAACCAAAATTATTTTTTAAATTAAAAATTGTTTGTTTTTTAAATCGATTTTAAATCTCTGTATACTATATAATAAATCCTATCCTAGTAGCATTACAAACTGCATTACTGAAAGTAACTAAATTCCTAATATCTTGTCAAGGAACAGTTTCAACACACAGTATTTGCAACTGATTTGACCAGACACTAAGCAGCCATTTTTAAGTAATGATGTTCTTACTAAAGTTTTCCAGTCCAGTTTTCATGGTCTGATAATATTTTGTGCAGTAAACTCTTCATTGTCTCCAAGTATCACAAATCCATATGCTGCCATAAAAAGAAAAATAAGATTCAATGGCAAAAATATGCACAATATCTTTCCAAGGACAGTTTTCCCCCAACTGTAAACATCTATAAAGCCCTCAGAAAGAAATTTAGACTTTTAATCATAAATATTATGGTGGTCAGGTTTATAAAACAAACAAAAAAATTTGTACAACTGCCTTTAGTCACATGGTCAAATTGTGGTTTTAGAATTGAACTATTCACATTCACTCAGTAAAATAAATAGTTGTTAAAGATAAAAATGTAGTCATCCAATATAGTATGTCATAGTGAAATTGTAAGTCAAGTGTAGAAATTCGGTTATAATAACCTGAAAAGATATATAATGTTTTAGGACACACGTACATCCTCGTGTAAAAATATTGCACTGGGAGCAAGAGTGCATTGAAAGGGGAGAATGGCTCTCTTGTCTTGATAACCTGTTAAAGCTCAACTTTTGAAAACTTATAACACTGTCGGTAACAACTCAAAGCTCCTTTTCTTATTATGAGTAAAGCACATATGTCACGACCTCAGAAATGGAAGAATGAGCAGTATGATTTGACTTTTATGAAATACATGTTTTGCTATACATTGACTTTGAAATAGTTTCTTACTTTTGCTTATGTTACATGCTACATTAGGCAAGATAATGTGTTAATAAATCTTGAAGACACTGTATAACATTTCATAAGTATTTTAGGTTGTAGGTGTGTATTAGATGCATTCCAATTGCTAGGAGATACATAATTACATTTAGAGCTTTTCAAAAGTCATGTTATATTTTGAAGTTTTGGGAAGAAATATATGACTTTTTTGGTATAATGACAATTATTTCAATAAAGTGTACCAAAGTGTATACTGATATCTGCTGCCACTGAGTAACTTATTAAACAACATTTTGATTTGATATTAAACCGACACAAACTCCACCATGATTCCCAGTAACTATGGAGATTTTAGAGAAGTATTAAAGAAGTGTGAGAGTTTGGTGTCTATCAGATTTGCTAAATTATCAGAGTTGAAAGGATTTTGAAGAAGACAAAAATAAATTTCAGTTTTCATAAATATTATCTTTGTGAAATCACTGTATTATAACACTTTGAAATTTTGAAACCAACCACCCCAGAAATAATCCCTTCCAAGAAAAATCACAATATTAAATCATGTTTTTATGCAGGGAAAAGGTTTCTATGCATGCTTTTTGGGGAAGGCTTTATGAAAGATATTGCAGTAAAGCCGCATAGAAGGATTGACTGGTTCTCAATAAAAACTAAATTCATTTACTAGGCTATTAAAATAATGTAACCATGGAATTTGAGGGCAAGTGAAAGGAATAATATTGGTTTTATTTTTCAAGCTTTGAGATATAGGCTTAACCATTTTATATTTTTTATTTTATGGTAAAAATGTAAAAAAAAACTCATATCACAAGAATAGAATATTAATAGTTAATTCCTTGTTTATTATCCTTAAAATACTTACTCAGAGTATGAGATATAGGCATAAAATATTCTCCAAATGATATTAGCACAAACTTTTCTTATCAGTGAACTAAGAAATACTATAACTAATTTGCAGTGTTTCCTTTTGCCTTCCTCCTTTTCCCTTCTCCCAATCCCAGCTTCTTCTTTTGAAAAATTTTTCCAATGTCACAATATTTATTATAGGTGTTAGAGCTTATTTATTCTTTCAGTTTTTTGTACCAGAGGAAAAAATACAATTTCAAGAAGTTCATTGATGAGATTCTGCCAACAGCTGCTGACTTTTGCCAGTCTGATTACGCTCTCATTGCCAGATTATGCTAAAGTTCATTTGGATCAGTTCTGAAGAACGTGACCTTTCTTATGGACCCATTGTCTTGTCTGTGTATATTTCTGCCCTTGGCCTCCTTATGACACACAGACACTAAATTCAAATAGATGGAGTATTACACCTTCTGAAGTATGAAGTTTTTCATAGTTGCTACTTGGAAATATTTTCTATTGTCTTATTAAATTGCTGAGAATTTTATTTATGCTCACTGCATCATCACCATCTCATAAGTGGATGAATACTATATTCACAAGTATTTTCTCGAAAAAACCTTGTTAGTTAACCATTCCCAGCAGAGTGCCTGAGAACAAAAGAGAATTGCATCTTATGCAGTGAAGTACTAGGAGCCATTGTGCTGCAGAAATTAGGTCAGACTCAAACGTCCATGTAGTCCATTATGGAGGCACGGCTGAAGTATCAATTGCTACCTAAGGTATAGTCTTCCCTGAAAATCTGTAGTGAAAAGGGCACTCAGGAAATTTATTGGCAGACCTGTGTAAGTCTTTATCTTCATCACATCTACTAAGACTGAAGAGAGGTTAAGCTTAATTGCTTTAGGTTGATTGGCTGAGCAGCTGCCGAGGGGACAATTGCAGCACACATCTGAGTGTTTCTGGGTGGGTCATGGGAGAGTGACCTTGGGTGCCAATATCTGATCCCCATCCACTGTTCCCCTGCTGTCCCTAACATGAAGGAAACAGCTTTCCTCTGCCAAATCTGTCTTCCATGATATTCCTGCTTTGGAGCCAGGCTAGTTCATACTGAAGGCCATGAAACCATGAGCCACACTAAGTCACTTTGTCTTTAAACTGTGGATGTCAGGTATCACATCCTTGTGATAAAAAGCCAACAGGAATTTCACTGAAAAGGGAAATAAATATCATTAACATCTCCAGGTTTGCTAAAGTGATGTATAGATTCAATGCAATCCAGAACAAACTTCTAATGGCCGTTTTTGTAGAAATGGTGAAAATAAAGCTAAAAGGCATACAAAACTATGAATGAACCCTAGGAACTAAAGCAAACTAGAAAGTCACAATGCTCTAGGTGTCACACTTGCAGATTTCAATTGCTATAAAATTGCAGTAATCAAAATAGTTTGGCACAGCCAACTTCACCAATATTAGCTGAGGCAGAAAGATCTCAAGTTTGAGCTTCATCTGTTTAATATCTCAAAATTTTAAAACTTAAAAAAGTAAAAGAAACAAAAAGAAGGTCTAATGGGTAGTTCTTTGTGAAGTTTCTGATTTTAATTATTTGTACCAAGAAAAAAAATTTGTAAAAATCAATACCTGGGCCCCTCTTACACAGTAGAATCCCAGAAATAATTAACTAAGTTTGTGAAGACAGCAAAAAAAACACACCGTGGAAAATCCACAATCATTTCAATAAATTTGTTAGGAAACTTGTATATCCATAAGTATCATCATGAAATTGGACTCCATGTTACTACTCGTAAAAGATAATTACCTCAAAATGTATTAAAACCTCACATAAGGCTTAAAAACATGAATGGAACTTGTAGAAAATCAGACAATAATCTTCTTTGAAACTGATCTTGGAAATAATTTCTTGAACTAGAGGAGAAAAGCACAGTAACAAAACTATAAATGAAGAAATGAGCTGCAATAAATCAAAAAGCTTTTGCATAGCATTCAACAAAACAAAAATTTATCTAAATGGAAAAATACTTCTGATCAAAGGTTAATATCCAAGTATGTAATGATTTCATTTCACTTAATAGAAAATAAACACATTTAAAGAATGAATTTCTTTAACATGCTGCAATGTATTTGGATAAACTTGAATATACTATGAACAAAATGATCCAGACAGAAAAAGATAAATAGTGCACGATTCCATTTGTTTGAAAATCTGAAGAAGACACATTATGCAGGCAAAAAATAGAGTCACAAGGAGTTAGGAGAAGAGGGAAATCACAATTATTTTGTAGAGCTTCTGGGTGGAGCTTCTTTTGGGTTAAGGGAAAGCCTTGGAAATGATGATGATTGCATAACTTTGTTAAATTCATTGAACATTAAACTTAGCGCTCTGAATTTCATATTTAGGTTTTATTTGTGTAAAATACATAGAAATTTGCTATATGCAATTTTCAGCACATAGAAATATTGCATCAGGTTATCCCATTAATATATGCATTATATTTATCAGTAAAAATAAAGAAGTGCAGCTAGTTTTTCTTGTGAAGCATAAAAAATACATTTCCAACAAATTTTCCTGTCTTCTAGGGATACGTATTGTTTAATTGCATCAGAAAGCTTTATATGCTTCAAGTTATTGACAGCAGCACCACGTAAATATGATTTAACGATTTCACTTTGAGAGAGTACTGTGGGTGTCCATCATTCTAAACAGTGTCTCTCTGAGGGAGTACAGTGGATGTCCATCTTTTTAAATCCCAATTAATTTCCCTTGCTATTGTCTTGAGGCATCTACTTGGAAAGGTTCTAGGTATACATTCTTACATTCAACCCCACAACACTTATAATGAGTTTACTTAAAATTCTAGTGATTCACTTTTTTCATTTTCATTTTTATTAATGCATATTTGTAATGCACAATGAAGCCATTCATCATTGAGTGTTCATCCACATTGTGGCACACCTTTTTCTTTTCCCTTCCATTTTTCCGACCCTTCTTCCCTAATCACTTCATCTCTTCCCATTTGTAAAACATCTATCTCCCTATTTGCTATTATTTGTACTTTAATTTAATTGCCTTCCAACTTTTTTCAGTATTTTCGAATTTGATATATTGGTATTTTGCTACATATTTTACTACATATTTGTATTAATGATATTGACCCAGACTTATTCTTTTTTCTTTTTCTAAATATATAAATGTATGTGTATAGATGTATAAATACACATGTCTATTGTCTACTTTCTATAATGAAATACTATCACTTTATTTTCATTTTCAATCATAATATTGGCATATTTATCACTTTACATTTTTGGTATTAACATATTTTCTTTCTTCACAAATGGAAATCATGTTATTTTTATTGGATTTTTAAATTTCATTATTATTACCAGAAGGCCACTATGATAAGCACTTCACAAAAGAGATGTTTTATTCTACTTGGTACTTGTGATAATTTAGTAAATTATGAGTTAGCATAAAACAAACCTAAGGAAGGGAGACATGCATACTGATAATAACTATCCTAAATTTGAATTATTATAATATCTCAGAAAAGTAAAATATAAAATATACCTATAAAGAGATTTGTTTACATTATCTGAGTGTATTTTGTTATTGTTATTATTATAACAATATTATCGTTTTGGCATGGAGGACTGAACCCAGGCCCTTCACGCTGACTGTGTCCCCAGCACTCTTTATTTGTTATTTTAAGAGAATGTCTTGCTACACTTCCCAGCAAGGACTAGAACTTGTAGTTTTCTTGCTTCATTCACCCAGTGTGCCAGCACAGTCAATATGGTTTTCTATTTCTGAATTTTAGTTGACATGTGTCTCCAGAGGACAGTGGAAGGCAGCAGGTGTTTACCTCAATGTCAGTCCCTCGCTACATGGTTCTGAAATGGAAGCTTTCTCCAGAGACTCTGAGATGTTATGGCTGGGCCAAACAATGCATCTGCACTACCTTCAATGTCAGACAATCCCCAAGGGCTCTGAGTTCTGTCCTCACATCATAAAACTCCTTTCTTTCAGAGGCGGGTAAGCGGTTTTCTCTGACCCTGTTGGAAGAGAGGTTTCCCATTAAATGTGTGGGGCAATGGATGCTGAACAGAGACTCCTGTCTAACAAAGTAACAGGCCACACGGAATTTATTAGGTGATATTATGTATTTCACTACTACAGAAAGATATCCTTACAGAAAGTTTTTTATTGTGTTAGGCTGTCACTCTTCAGTTCTGAAAATACTAACTTGTAGGAGGAAATTAAAGCTGTTGTATAAGCAATTATCTCTATTTTCAGAAAAAAGTTGTGTATGAAAGTGTATAGTTTTCAATAAAAATAACAGCGGGTAAGGCTATCAGAAGATTAAAATAAGTGCAGACCTATGAAGCTAATTACAAAGTAAGAGAGAGGGGTAAAATTGGAGATTAGAGATGGGCTTCTGCGTAAGGACATGGAGAGTTTATTGGCTGGGCCAATCTCTTTTAAAACGTCTATTATAAGTAATGGTCCTATAAACCTATGCTCTAATGCATGTATTCCTATAATATGGTTATTTTGAAGCTTTTGCTGAAGATATCTCAGAGGGTGAGAGCAGGATAGGATGGAATTTTTACTTTTAGACTTTTTAAGGAATCCTTATATGATTTCCATAATGTTTTTCCTAGATAATATTCCCGGCAGCAGTGTAGTGTAGCCCCTTTTACTATATTCTTGACAGCATGTGTTATTTTTAAATTTTTGGATGATAGTGATAGACATTATAGTAACCATAGATATCCTCATTGTTTGGGTATGAAATTTTTTTCATAAAATAAATAGAAAAATAGAGCTATATTAATTAAATGCTTTTCAAATTAGGATTTTGATTCAGTTCTGTAAGACTCTTCATCCTTCTCATTTCTCTCTAGTTCCTTTCTTTTTTCACTTTTTCTTTCATCCATCTTTATCTTCTTACAGTTCTCTCTCACTGTTTTGTGGCTAGGTCTTCTTTCTCTACTTGTTGCAAAACTAGAAGGTGAGAAGGTAAGAAAGAAAGGAAAAAAGAAGAAAACTAGAAAGAAATCTAAAAGGAAGGAAAGTAGAGAGGGAGAAGAGTAAATGTAAAAAAAAATCAAAAGCTTAAATGATATGAACTTAGAGCAAACATTTCTTCAGCCCAATCTAGTGCTGACCGCCAATATTGCTTATGTTTCTCTCAGATCCCATCCTTTCAAGAAACCTTGTTTCCCCATGCAGAGAACAATTATTGAATGTCCTGGAATTTTTCTCGGAATTGGATAGCTATAACAGACTTCAATATTAATAAATTTCAATGTAATGTGTATCGAGCATCTGTTTTCTACTGGTGGGGTTTTCTATGTGTGATGTTTCATAATGTTTGTGACTGTTTTCATTTCTGAGATATAACATAGTATGTCTACAATGGTACAAAGTTAAAGTTAAAAAGAGAAAGAAATGATCAATAAAGCACAGGACAGCTTTTTGTGACTGAAATTACAAAGATTTATTAAAATACTTAAGTTAAATACTGAACTTTAACAAATTGCTGCATTTTTTATTATTCTGTATTTCTAGAAAAAAAAAAACAATGCCTCTTTACATTGTTAAGTTCTTTGTGTAGTATGAGTATCTACATGTTGGTGATTTTTATAGGTACTTCAAGAAAGAATGGATTTGTCTCTGGAGAGGACTAGAGATTGTAGTTAGAAACAAACTTCAGGCTAGTAAAAGTTAGATCTTGATATTGAACAAAGCCTGAGCCACAGAAAATCTTATTACCAAAACCTAATGTGAAATTAGTTTTCTTTCAACTTGAAAAATGCTCAATCATTGCCCATAACTGCCTATATTTAATAGTCTTGAATCTTAACATGGGTGTTTAGGTAACAAAATTACACACAGAAGATAAGTTTAACAGAGAAGTTTTGACTTAGGCATTTCTAAGTCTTCATTTTCCTTCGAGAGCTGGTCAGCTACTTCTCTTCTCATCAGTGTCATGATGGTCCTCACCAACACTACCACTTTCCACCCAGACACCTTTTTACTTGTGGGCATTCCTGGGCTGGAGGCTTCCCATGGATTCCCTGCATTTTTGCTCTGTTTGCCTAATGGCTCTGCTGGAAAATGCTACAATTCTCCTGGTCATCTGGTCTGACCCTGTGCTGAGGGAGCCTATGTTCAGCTTTCTCTCCATCTTATCAGCTATAGATCTAGCACTTTCCACATCCTCAGTGCCTCGAATGTTAGGTATCTTCTGGTTTGATGCACATGAAATCAGTTTTGGAACCTGTGTTGCTCAGATGTTTCTGATGCACACCTTCACAGGAATGGAGTCTACAGTCCTGTTGGCCATGGCCTTTGAGCACTATGTGGCCATCTGTGTGCCACTGCATTATACAACCATTCTGACACCCAAGGTTTTGGCAGGGATTGGTGCGGGTATTGTAATGCACCCATTCCTGCTCATGTTACCAATTGTGTGCTTAACTCATCGTCTGCCTTTCTGTGATGCTCGGGGTATTGCCCACTCCTACTGTGAGCATATGGGCATTGCCAAATTAGCCTGTGCCAGCATTCGCATGAATGCTATATATGGTCTATTTGTAGCCTCCTTTCTCCTTGTGGATGTGGCCCTGGTTGGAATCTCCTATGCTTACGTTCTCCATGCAGTGTTCCACCTCCTATCTCGAGATTCTTGTCATAACGCTCTGAGCACATGTTGGGGTCATGTGCATTTTCTATACACTGTCAATTTTCTCCTTCCTCACCCACCAATTTGGCAAAAAAGTCCCCCATTCTGTCCATATTCTTGTTTCCAGTCCCTAAGTGGTCATCCCACTTGCCCTCAACCCTATCATCTATGGAGTGAGAACCAAGCAGATTTGTAACTTTGTGGTCCGTGCTTTAGTGTCAAAGTAAGGGTCTTGTTTCCCTCCCTATGGAGGGCTTAACATAGCTGAAGTAGTCAGTTTTAATTTTTTCTAGATAACTAACTTTTAAACTTTTCTGAGATCACAAACTTTGTGAATCCCAAATTAACAAATGTTGCAGAACACTCTCATGTCTTAAATGTTTTTTGTCTCCTCTTATACTTGTTTTGAATGTTGTGGTCCATTACAGGAGTGAAATCATCCCTCCGGTAGCCCTTTCAATTTCTATGAAGGAGATGATGTGAACACATCATGCCTCATTAATTGCAAACAGACAGATATACACAACCACAATTTGTGGCTGATATTGGACTTTGAATAAATTTTTGTTACAAAGTAAATTTTTAAATTTTTCACAGAAATTTTTCGTCTTAACTTTCTTATATTTTGTATAAAGAAGAATTCCCCTGAAAACTTCCCTAAAAATCTTGGACCAAAGGCTAATTTTTGAGTACTGTTTATCAATCTGCTATTGGCTATTGCAAAAAGTGATGTACATAAGAAAAATGATTAATTTCAAGACAAAGAGTGATTGATCAGTAGGCGAACAGCTAGTTTTTTACTATGTTCATCACATGATGGTATAAAATGACTTATAATTTTGTGTCATGATTAAGTCCAATAGTAAGTTTATCTTCAGCATTCAGTAATGTAGAAAATGCATTTTCTTTTGAGCAATGATCATGAAATTTGAGACTTCAGTAAAAAATTTCTGGAAAGTACTTAAGAAGTATCTAACTATGTTTATTTGAAGATTTTTTTTTCTGTTGTTTACAGTAGTGCTAATTTCTCCTAATTGCATGGTAAGTTTAATGACTTCTTGCTATTCTTTGTCAAAATTGCATCTAACTTAATTTAAACTGTATTGCTATTAAGCAGGATGCTATATCTCATGTTAGGTACACTGTATATTTTCTAATATTTCAGAAACATCAAATAAAAAAGAAATTTTTTATTTAGTTTATTTAGTATATTTATTTAGTTTTATTAAATTTATCTTAAATATTTCTCTAATATTTAACACCCCACACCTAATATCACCTGGGGTTACCAATAGCATTACTCGAAGAAACTAAATTTGCAGTACCTTATCTGTAGAGAAAAAGTTTGTATGATTTTTCCTTCATATGGAAAATCAAGGACTCAATTACATTGATCTTTAAAGATTTTCCCTACTAAAACTATCCAGTCTTACTATCATTGTGTACCAATGTCTTTTATATTCAACCTATTCATTTTCTTTAAGCATTCTTTGTGTTTCCCTAGCTAAATTACAAAGATAAGTAAATTGCACGGACAGAAATAATAGAAATACTTTTCCATATCCAGTTTTCCCAGGTAATAATATTTATAAAATTCCCACAAGGATATTTATAATTCTAATAATTAAAATTAATATTGATTTGTGAAGGACACATTTCTAACCAGCAAAATAGTTAATGATTGAAAAACAACAGTGAAATTCACAGGATCAGTTTGTTTAAAATAAATTGTCCAGGGCTGGGGGTTTAGCTCAGTGGTGTAAGCACTAGCCTGGGAAATGCGAGGTTGTGAGTTCAGTTCCCAATACCAAAACAAAACAAAAACAAAAACAAACAGACAAACTGTTCAGTGAAATAAAATAAATTATTGTACATTGTATAACATAAGAGCACAATACACTCCCAAAGTAAGTAGAAAATGTTGTTGTTCTTATTCAAGGAAATACTATGTAATGTTTCTGAAAACATACCTCGTGTAAAATATTATTAATTGAAGGTATCAAGGAAACCAATGATTTCTTGTCCTCATATCTCTTAAAAAATTTAAAACACTAATAACACCTGAAAAGTTAAAGCTCCATTATTGACAACTCAAAGCTTCTGCCTTTCTTTTAGTGTAAGATCTATGTTGACTTATAGGCAGACAGGATTAGATTTGTAAGTGTAAAAAAATATGAGCAGCAGAATCTGAAGCAATTTTTCTTTTTATTAGAAATATTTATTTTGTTATAACTTGAAATTGAATTTTACTTTTACTTATATACTACAAAGATAGATGAGACAATATTTCAATGATTTTAGCAGAGCAATTCAGACAGTTTATAAATTACTACTATTAAATGTATATTCCATTCATTTTATTTTCTTTAAATCTTTTATAACTGCTAAGAATTGTTACATTTATTACTTTTTATGAGTCACATTGCATTTTGAGCAGAAATATATGGCATAATTTTGATACAATGAGAATTATTATAAATTCTACCAATTGGCCCAAATATATCATCTGAAAATTCTTTGGATGAAAGAATAGATTTCCACAGAAGTTACATGCATTACATGTAATTATGAAGAACTTAAACACAGTATTAAAAATGAACATTAAATATTTGTGAAATTGGTTCTGTTACAAGACTTTAATTGATTTTGTAAAATATAGAAATAAACTGTTTTACTTAAACACTGTCATTGTGAAATCACTGAATTTTAACATTTGGAAGTAGTTGCTATGATCTATTCTACAAATCATTCATAAGTCAATGCACATCACAAACTTAATGTGTTTGTTCATAGGGGTAAGTTATCATTTTGCATCATATTGTCCTGTTTTTTATACATACTCACAAGCACATGCATGCACTAACTTAACATTTAAAATATGTTAAAACCTCTAGTAAGTACAAAGTTTTTGATAACTGATACTTAGAAACATTTTTGTAATTATTGTCACTCTTCTGAGTACTTTCCTCACACTCACTATATCATTACCTTCATAAGTAGTTGAAAATTGTATTGACTGGTATTTCTGGAGTAAGCCTTTTAACCACTTGCCACAGAGTGGCTTAAAACTAAGGCAGCTTCATTCTTGTACAGTACAGTGCCAGAAACAGTTTTGATGTGGAAAATAAGGTTCAGATGTCCATATGTTCATTTCTGTAGTTCTAGCTGAACAAGTAATAGTCACCTGTGGCATAGTCTCCATGTGAAAAATCACAGAAAGAAGGGTGCTAAGGTAGATCTTGATATCTGGCTTACATAAAGTTTCTAGTTTCATCACAGCTCAAATGAATGAATTCCACTTCATTGATAAATGGAATTCACATTGTAAAGATGTCTGTATTGCACCAAATAACCTAAAAATTTAATACAATCTCAATTAAACTTCTAATAGCAAATGTCAAAGAAACAGAAGTGACATGTAGCTAACAAGATTCTTAAGTATTTTAAAAGACCAACAACAGCAAACTGGAAGAATCATACCTCCTGATTTCAAACTATATTACATGGTTATAGTGATAAGATAATATGATACTGGAAAAATAAAGAAATCTGAATCATTTTAACAGAATAGCAATCCCAGAAGCTGTCAAATAAGTTTTCACAAAGTCACAAAGTCATCAAAGACACTAAAGATAAAGAACAGCCACAATAATAGAAGCATAGATAAATAAAATCATATCAAACTAAAAATCTTCAGAAATTTGACAATCAACATAGTGGAAATTCTGAGAATTGGAGCAATATATGATAAAAGGTTAGTCTCTGAAGTATGTAAGAAATTCACACAACTCAGTAGGAAATAAGACGATTTAAATTGTAAATCTTGATCTGTTACAACATAGAAAAACTTGAACTTTCAGGTTAATGAACTAAACCACACCTTAAAGGATAAGAATTCCATGGTTCCACTTTTAACTAATAACTGAGATAACCAAATAATTGTGAGAGAAAATAGAAATAGAGAAGTTTAGAAAAGGTGAAAATAGTGAATTATATTTTTATGCTTACTGTTTCTGTTTCAAGTAATGAAAAATGCATTCACCGAATTTTACAGTTAAAATGACAAAAGTGACATATGTTTTATGTATGCTTAGAATAATATTATTTTTGAAAAATTGAGGAACATAACAAAAATCAATATTTAATTCTTTAACAATGAATAAACAAATATAATGAAAGTAATTTCATTTAAAATAGCACTAAACTTTCGTAGTATAAATATCAATAAGAGCAGATATTTTAAACCAAAACTTCCAAAAAAAAAACTATAGTAATTTAATATAATGACCATTATTAAATATATTTAAAAGATCTACAAAACGTGGAAAACATCCATAGTTATGGAAGAGAATTATGATTAAGATGGCAATGTATTCCATGTTGATACACAATTTCAACACATTCCTACTGAAATTTTAATGCTACTGTGTTGCAAAAATATGCAATCACAATTATTGTGGCAATGCAAATGGTACATAACCAAACTAACATTCTGGAAACCATAAAAACAAGATTGAAAGACTCATCTCCATTTTAAAGCTTACTAATCAATGATATATTGTGATGCTGGAATAAGGACAGTTATACAGCTCACTGGAAACTAATTGAAAGTTCAGGGTGTCAGGAGCTCTCAGCATGCAAAGAAATTTAGGTGGAAAAAGACCTTTTTAAAGAAATGACAGTAACCTAAGTAGACATCCATTCTCGGAGAATAAGAATAGCAATATTAACTGTCACCATGGACACAAAAACAAACAATAAACTCAAACTGGAGCACATTATATACTTAAATGTGCCACTCAGTAGGAGTAAATCTGTGTGATGCTGTAGTAGATGAAGATGATAGATATAATAGAGCATAAAGAATGCTATAAAATACTGAAAATGAGATACATGTAAGTGTAAACTTTTGGAAATTATTCACCATCCTTGCATGATGACACACAAAAAATTAGATATTTGAAAATTATTTGTCAATATAATAAAGCCTATATGTGAGAAACCCACAAATGATATCATTAGGAATAAAGTTGAAAGCATTTCCTCCAAAATCAGGAATGAAGAAAAAATGTCCATTCTACCTTTTCTATGCAATACAGCCTTTGAAACTTTAGAAAAAACCACTAGAAAATACAAAGAAATAAGAGGGACACAAAGAGGAGACTGAGAATTACAATTATTTTTATATGGAAATAATATCTTATAATTAGAAAAACCTAATAATTCCACCAAGACTTTTAAGGTTGATAAAAAAATTCAACAAAGTAGCAAAATACATAATAACCACCAAGACATTCAATTGCTGTTCTTCTTATTAATAATGACCTAGCATAGGAAGAAATCAGGACAACAATTCTAGTCATGATAGATTAAAAACCATCAAAGATCTACCTAACCAAATAGATGAAGCATCTCTCTAATGAAAATTTCAAAAAACTGAGGAAATGCATCAAATAGATACTAGCTAATGGAAAAATCTCCTGTATGATGTTGATAAGTAAGGAGAATGGATCTGGTAAAACGCTTTCCAAGTCAAAGCAATCAACATACTCAATACAGTCCTCATAAAAATACCACTGGCATTCTTTGTAAAGCTAGAAAAACAACTTCTAACTGATCTGAAAACACAAGCAATCAAGAATAGACAAAACATTCCTAAGTAACAAGAGCAGATCTGAAGGGATCACTGTAACAAATTTGAAATTATACTGAAAGTCAAAGCATGGAGTCTGGCACCAAAATAGATATGTAGACCAATGGCATAAAATAGAAGACAAAGAAACAAACTCACAACTAAGATGACTTGATTCTGGATACCTAAGAGACCATGATATTAACTGAAGTAAGGGAGACATGCAAGCTGAAATGTCACATGGATTCTCTTAGGGTTAGGGTTTAGGGTTAGGGTTTATATATAAATAAAGAGCTAAATAAAAGGTGACTTAGAAGGACACTGAAGGATAAACTTTTCACACACACACACACACACACACACACACACACACACACACACGCACACACAAAATGGAGAGAGTGGTGGAAGGGAATCAAAGGGAAATGCATAAAAATTAAGATGTGTTATTACACATGCCACTCACTATGAAGCATGAAGCAACTATGCATTGCAAACATGTACTAATAAAAAATAATTATTTAAAAAGGAGAATGATGTGCTTGAGAGAAGAGCTTCTTCAACAAATGGTGCTGGAAAAACTGCGTACGTACTAATGGAAGATAGAGACTAGATCTCAGTCTCTTACCTCATACAAAAAAAAAATAAAATAAATCAAATACCTTGGTACAAGATGGGAAACCTGAAACTTCTAAAACAAAATGGGAAAGAACTGAAGGCATTTGCAAAGCTGAAAACGTCTTCAATCGGGCTGCCCTTAACACCAGAAATAACAGCAAAAATGTTCCTACCCAGAAAGAGAAAATCAAGAATGCAGAGAAAACCTACAGAATGGGAGAAAATATTTTCCACTATTCTTTTGACAGAGAATTATATCTAAAATGTATAATACAAAACAAATACTTTCCACTCAGAACTCAAGTAGCACAACTAACATTTAAAAAGCGAATTGAAAACATGCTTCTCAAAAGAAGTACAAAAAGTCAGTATCTTAAAATATTCCATTACTTTATCCATTAGGGAAATGCAAAACAAAGCTACAGCATGTTTCTATTTTGTACTAGTGAGAATGACTACCATCAAGAATACATATAAATTAACTAACTGAATAAATAAATACTGGCAAAGATGTGTTCAAGAGAATATAAACTAGAACAGCAACTATAGAAAACCAAATGTGTTCCTCAAAAGCTAAAAATGGAACCACAATTACATTCAATTTTTGTATATACCAAAGAAATTAAAATCATACCATAGGGATATTGCATGCCCATTTTTATGTTGGCAAAATATATAATAACCCAGACTTAGGACCAATCTGTGCCCATCAACAGACAAACAGATAAAGAAAATGTGACACATGAAATAGTATTCGGCCATAATAAATGGAGTATTGTCATTTACAGTTAAATGGGTGGATCTGGAGATTATCATGCTGATCAAAATAAGTCATTATTCAGAAAATACTATTACATATTGCCCCTATGTAGAACTTTTTAAAAAAGGAAAATCAGAGGGATTCTATTGTTAGACAAGAGAAAGAGAAGAAGGCCAAAATGGTGGAATGGTGGTTAAAGTGTGGATAATAAAGTGTATGAATGTGATTGAAATGAATTGTGCACATTGATCCCCTGTCTCCACCAATATCTGAGATGAGTGGAGAGGATGGACCCAGAGGTCATGGGGGAAAAAAAGACTAAGGATGTTATATGGATGTACAAATCTGCAAAAATCAACTAATTCATCTTTATAACCGGTATGCAATAATGTAAACGTGGGAAAAGAACTCATAACAGAATATTGGAAAGGCTGTTAAGTCACTTAAAGATGGGTGTGGATTTTAATTGTCTTTTCACTAAACAAGGCATATAAATTTTCAGTGACGGTCTTTAACATTTTTAGCTCCTAAAAAACTCAGATCAGTTCTTCTCTGACACCATTTCATACTTATTGAGATTGTTGCAATAAACTGGGAAAGAAAACCATAAACAGTGATGCAGAGGAAGGGAAAACGGGCGGATTCCTAAATTTCGTTTATTACGATGTAAAATGATGCAGTCATTTTCAAAACAGATTGGGCCATGGCTGTGCAGCCAGGATTCTGTGTGGGTGATCATTTGTACTATTTCATGCCAAATACAAAAGGGAATTTGAAAAAGACAAATTGAATAGCAATATTAAAATAGGTCCATATAAACTTTGTTACATACAAAATGTGCATTGTGAGACTGCTGTTTGATGATTCTCAGTCACAATTCTGCTCAAAAATTGTTTACTGCGTTTAGTAAATACAAAGATGACATTTTTAGACACTTTATTACAATTCATTATAATGTGAACCCATTGCATTATAGTTATCAACTTTGAAGGTGCTGGGAAATATACACGCTAGAATGATTAGCTTTATGAGCAATTTAGAAACATGACTTCAGTGTTTCATAGACAAAGCAGCCTCCTTTTATATTCGTCGATATAGCAGATAGAATATAAGGAAGATACATGACTGATTCTTCTGATTATTCCACAAAAGATTTTTTTTCTTCCTTCAGAAATTCACTGAGGAAAAAAAAAAGGTAAAGATTATATAAAATTTAATGAGCTGTGAAGCTCAAGGAGCCTGCAAGAAGTAACTAGTAGAAAATGTAAATTTGATGAAACAGTATTTAATGATAGTTTGTGTCTCCATTTAATTCCAGTAAGATAATCAGGTAGGGGTCACACTGTGAGTCAGAGAGAGACAGAGACTGAAAGAGTGAGAGATAGAGACAGAAAGACAGGGGGGAGACAGAGAGAGAGAGAGAGAGAGAGAGAGAGAGAGAGAGAGAGAGGAAAAGGGAGATAAAAGGGAGAAGCAAAAGGGTGGAAATTTAACCCTTATTTTATCACATTCCATATGAATTTTAATAGTTAATGGTTCCTTACAGAATTAAGAATTTATTGATAATCAAAATATAAACATTCTGCCATGCTTTTATGTGTCCTGTTGTAAAAATATGAGAATATCATAAACTAGTATTAACTATAAAAAGCATAAGTATTAGACTGATATTGTGTAAAATAGATCTGATCCCAAGGGAAAAAATATCAGTAAATGTAAAATCAAATTAATATTTTAATGGAAAAAGTTATCTGCTTTGATTAAAATCACTAAAATTTCATCGGAAAATGTGGTTATATTATTTGCAATTTTACTTATAGAATTTTACCTAAGTAGTTAAGATAGATTTACAAGTAAATGCTGGTAGTTCATTGAAAAGAAAGGTTTGTGCCTATAGTATTTGCTCAATTTTCCATGCCTGTATCTTTTAATATGGGTAAGTAGATTGAAGATAGCAATATGCAATGCATTAACCATTGAAACCCTCATACAATCATATTTTGAAATTTTGTACTTTTTCTTTTTTAGAACTGGGAATTGAACTGTACCATTTTTGTTGCATTTTTAAAAATAAAAAAAACAATAACCCCAAAATTATCAAACTACCATTCTGCATAACTAGAATTGCAAGGTATGTTTTTGAGGGACGCCTTTCAATTGAACCCTTGTGAATGAAGACTTTGCTTACTCCCTCTCGGATCTGTTTGGTTTTCACTCCATAGACGATAAGGTTGAGCAAGAGTGGAACTAGAAGGTAAAGGTTGGACAGGAGAATGTGCACATATGGAGCAACACAGAAGCCAAATCTGTGTATGAAGGATGTGAAAAATGGGAGGATGTAGAACTGAAGAAAGATGTGGGCTGTGCATGTGTTCAGTGTTTTAAAGTGTGCCTCCTTCTGAGGCAGTTTAACGACCTCCTGGAAGACAAAAGCATAGGACAAGAAAATGAAGTAGCACAATTTGTAATAGCCAGATGTTGGAAACAACCCAAGTGTTCATCAACTGAGGAAAGGATAAAAAGTTGTGGTATTTTTATACAATGGAGTATATAATGTATATCAACTATAAAGAAGAATCACATTGAGATATTTATAAATAAATGAACACAGCTTGAGACCATACTCATAAGTGAAATAAGTCAAACTTACATGTGTGAATACCGAATAGTTTCCCCATTGTAAGAAATGATTCAAATATATGAAAGTATATGGTAATCATGATTCCCCATTATGTGGCTTTGAAGCCTTATAAAGTTTCCACTCACTAATTGGAATGGCTTTATTCTGAGTTGTTTGATATCATTGTCTGTGATGATATGAACAGCTACTCTGAAGAAAACAAGACATCATAATAGCTAGTGCTAATTTATTTATTTTTTAAAATTTTATTTAAAAGGAAAAAGAGAAAAAACAAAACAAAACAAAGCGGTGTAAGAGTGCAAGTAATACAGAACGACCAAAAAAAAAAAAAAAAAAAAAAAAAAAAACAGTAAGAAATCACCAGTTAATAGATTACATATTATCATCTTAGAGATAGTTGCTCAAGTCACAGCATCAAAGCATACAAAGTGGACATTCAAACAGTGAGACTGCAAACAGTTGTGTTCAATGATCCAACCAAAAACATTAATATGGTCAGCTATTTAACACCCCTAAACACACTTGCTTTTGTATCCTTTAGAGCAGCTAGTACTAATTTAATATCATCTTATTTTGAAGTCCCTCCAAACTGTTGTTCTTCTGTCTCCATTGGTTTTATCACGTTGTATCTTACTGGATTTTACTATATGTGATAATTTAAATGAAAATTTTTTTAGGCAAAAAGACAATATAGAAGCCATTGTTCTTTTTCTGTTAGTTGGTTCTAAATACCCTATAATATTTTCATCCTCTTGAGTGGTTTCACATTGCCTTGATATGTTTTAAGCCATAGTTTATGAATTTATATTCAAATATTTCAAGGAAAGAGACACTATGGTAACTATTATTAAGTCGAGTTATCTTGTTGTGAAGCACTAGGTTGCTGAAATTGTTATGCTTTGACCTGTATTGTTATGTTGTTATGTTCTGTTTTACCCCAGTCTCTCTTTTTTTTTTTTTAATTTCATTTATGTTTTAATTAAGGGAAAAAATCAAAAAAATTACCAGAATATATCATAGTAACTTTTTGGATTTCCTTTTAACTTTATTAGAAGCCCTATATTGTTCCCACCATCTTGTTTTGGCTGATTTTACTCTGTTCTGTTCTGTTTGATAGTATCAAGTTTGAGGGTATAGGCAACTACTTTGAAGGCAATAAGATTCACTAAAACACCCATTCTGGTTTTACTATTATCTTCTTTTGAAGTCCTGTAATGTTTCCAATGTTTAGAATTTATTGGTCTTATTCTGTTCTGTTTTGTTCAATTTTATTATACAGAATGATACAGGCAATTCTTTTTAAGGTAGCAAGAGGCATTATGGTAATCATGGTTGGTTACCTTGTATTATATTTTTACATCATGTGCTGTATCCATCCTTTGTTTTGACTGACTGCTTTGTTTTGTCATATTTGAATTTATTCTCTTCCAAAAAAAAAAAAGTAATAAGAACTATGGGAGTAATAAAACCCAAAATATATAAATGTTGTTGTAAAAAAGAAAGAAAAAAAGTGCTCTAAAGGATACAACTGCAAGTGTGTTTAGGTGTGTTAAGATAGATGACATTAAGTTTTGTTGGATCATTAAACACAACTGTTTGCAGTCTCACTGTTTGAATGTCCACTTTGTATGCTTTAATCCTATAACTTGAACAACTATTTCTAAGATGACAATATGTAAACTATTAACTAGTGATTTCATACTGTTTTTTTTAATTCTGTATTACTTGTACCCTTATACTGTTTGTTTTTATTTCCTTATATAAAAAAATAAAAAAAATAAAATGAAGATTACATGAAATCCAAGGAATGAGAAGGCCACAAAGAGTCCACAGGCTTTTTTTGATTCTGATGTTTTCAGCAGCCAGCTTCACCACAGTCATGTGCTCGCAGTAGGAATGAGCTATGAGTGTGGTCCGGAAATGCTTCAGGAACGGTTTAAATAGAAGTAGACACATGATGATAATAACAGATGCCCTGATGGTCACTGCGATGATAATGCTGATTAACACCTTTCTAGTGAGAATAGCAGAATGCCTCAAGGGCTCACAGATAGCAACATATTGATCAAAGGCCATGGCCAGGAGAATGCCAGACTCCATGTACTAGAAAGTGTGAGTAAAATACATCTGGATAAGGCAGGAGTCCAAATGAATCTCCCTTAATTGAATCCAGAAGATGGCCAGCATTTTGGGGGTAATGTATAAGCTCAGGCTCAGGTCACTACCTGCCAATATAGTCAAGAAGACATACATGGGTTCGTGGAGACTGTGCTCAGAGTAGATGATGGTGACGAGGAGCTCATTTCCAATGGTGGCCAGGAGAAAAGAGATGAAGAACGGGATCCCAATCCAGTGCTGCACTGTTTCAAGGCCTGGAATTCCAAGGAGTGTGAAGACGGATGGCTTGAAGCAGGTGCCATTGGCAAATGACATGATGGGGCCACGAGGCAGAATGCCCCCAAACATCGGGTCTAATAAGAAACAATAAAGTTTATTGATACCCTTAGTTATGCAGTGTAATCCTAGAAAATGTATAGAAAAATGCCATAATTTGTAGTATTCCTCTAAATCCTAAACTTGATTTTAGTCTGATTTTATGAAGGAAAAATGATTTTTATATGTCAAGAATTTTAAAAAGTAAATAACACTCCTAAGTAAAACATTTCATATTTCTTAAATAAGTGATAGATACATAAGCAAAATAAAAGTTCACCAATTTTGCCCTCAAATTATGTTCCAATTTATTTTAAGTATATTTTACATTACATATTGGTTTGAAGTCTAGCTTTTCCTACTAAAAATATAAATGTTTCTATTCCAAATATATACATGTAAATATTAATATTCTATTTCAACATAAAATAAAATTAGATACTTATATTTTTTCTCCTGTTCAAAATCATACTTCTTCTTAGAAATTATATTTTAAATGTAAATTATCATTCATCTTGATATCTCTGTATTTTTCTTCCCCAATTATTTGTATTAACCTTATGATTATGCCAATTACAGCTTCTGATTATTCTGAAGAACAAAGAGTTCTGTAGATGTTACACTAAATAATCAGTCTGTAGTTTTAAGACATTTTTTGGTGTGTGCATGACCTGTATACTTTGGAGTTCAACAGATACAAACAAATAAATAATTATCTATATTACTATTCTTATTTATCAGAAAAAGAAATTCATTTTGAAATGTAATTAAATAAACAAAACCATTTCCAAGTTGAGTAAACACTAACTACTTAAATTATTTCCAACTTAAAACCATCGATCTTAGGACTGAAAAGGCCACAAAGAGTTCATGGGCTTATTGACTAAAACAGAAAAGAAATGTTTTAAAGGATCAATTTTTACTTCTTTAGCATTCGTATGATTAAAACTTTTTAATATCATCTTCCACATTAAATTAATTCATCCAAAGATAAACCTAATCATATTATACTAGTATTATTCAAAATTGTAAAGCCCCTCCTTCTTGGGACATATCAAGTAGCAAAAGGATGTGGGATATTGTTAAATTCTTCTCCCCACCACTTGCACACATTTACACTGTTAAATCACTTGCCAAATGTATTGGTTCCGTCACTTTAGGGGCTCCAGGCAAACCATTTAATCACCCCATCTCTACCGTGCCATCTGCCAAGTTAGGATAAACATGAGTCCTAATTAGGAAAATGAATGCACCTTAAAACCATACTGTTAAAGTGACATCAACCAGACACACAAAGTTAAATGTCACGTTTTCTCTTCTATGAAAAACTCAAAATATACCTAAAGAGAAATATAAAACATTGAGAATAGGAAGCAGGGAGACAGAACTTCCTTCAAATGAGAAAAGGGCCAAGTGATAGAGGGCAGGGGCAAAAAGTAAGGAGATGAGATAGAAAGATGTGCTATGGATATGCACAACTCCCCACAGAGAAGGGAAACATTCTGCACTGCAAACATCTCCTGATTGAAAATAAAAAATGAAAAACAGAATGACCCACTTAGTAACAGGTCTTTCACTTTGCTTTTGTCATTCCAGTCTTTTCAAGGAAATGTATCCAAGCACGGGAACGTACAGCGGCGCCACTAGGAATGAGTGTTCTAGAAAGAGCCACTGCTACCCACCCACTCCCCATCACTCTCTGAAGCCAGCACACCCCAGTGGAGCAGCCTCTGGCAAGGACCAGAAGCTTACAAAGAAAATTTTCTCCGTTTATGTGATGTATTTTTAAAAGGAATGTTTAGGAACAGATACAAATAAGGAAACGCTCCGTTTTGCCATTATTCTTTTAAATAATGCGGAGTTTTAGAATGAACAAAGATGTTCCGTATAAGTGATGCTATGTTAAAATTAAAGCACACACACAAAAATAAAACAAAGCAACAACAAATGAAGTAGATAAGGTAACTAACAAATTTAGGCAAGATAAATGGTTCAGAAAGAAATATTTCTAATTAACTTGTAGTCTTCTATGTGGTGTATGGATATAAACGTGTGAAAAGTGTAATTATGTGAGCTTCAGACCCACTGAACTGGATAAATACATTTTGCTGTATTCATTTGATAAGTGCTTCAAATGCAAATATCTTAGCTTTATAATAATTCAAGTAAATCTAACAAGTTATATGTAGAAGCAGTATATGAGCTGTTTAAAACTACTTAGCATATTTCATGTAGCTACTAGAAAACTGGTAATATTCAATTTTTACCGTTGATGTAAATGAACCATAGAGACATAAAGTATCTTTGCCATTGTCTCAGTGGTGAGAGAACCAAAGCAAGGCTACATTTATTTGATCATTAGCCTGGGTTAAACTGCTACTGAATACACTGTATGAGGTCGTTCATGAGAAGTATATTTGTACAAGACAGCTCATAAAATTATAGTTGAAATCTCATTAAGTTCCAATGAATATGAATGATAACAGTCTGGGAAGAAGGTTTAGGTATTTTCCTCATTATGATATATACTCATATATATGTCACATGTCATAATAAGTACACTATACTGCAAAATAAAATCCAACAAGTTTTCTATCCTTCAGCGAACATATGGAAGTGCCAGTGTTTTCAATAAAAATAACATCTCTGAAATCCCAGTGATGTGTATTTCCCCCATCATGAGCTTGTGTGGAACATCTACATGCTAAAGAACAAATTTTTAACTTCTAAGAACTTGGTTAAAGTCATGACAATGATAGTGGCTGCAGTATGACAAGAAATTTTATAGCATCAGTAAAAGGAACATCATGTACACAGTGCTTACTCACAGCAGTATAGCTCATGTCTATATTTATAAAATACAATGATAACCAGGGAGACTGAAGATTACTTTCTGATTAATTTAGTGTTATAAATTGTACATTTATTCTAAGCAAGTTAAAACTATATTAAGAATATCTTGTTCTAAGGCAAAGCTTTCGTGCATAACACTATATCCACTAAACAAAGAGAAAACCAAAACTCCCCTCAAAGTTTAGAATTAATTATATAAGAGGTATTAGAATTGCAAAATCAGTTTGGTTTAAAAATATTTGACAATTTCTAATCTCTATGGTTGACTAATGATTTCAAAGTAATCTGGCATTATAGTTCTTCAGGGTAATATTGAAAATGTAAACAATAACAACAGCTAACTAACATTATAAGGTAAAGAAGACATGTAAAAAGCTTTCCACAAATATCTTGTAAGAAAGAACTTCCATGAAGATACAATTTTCTCTCTTGCAAGCTACGTAGCACCTTCTTCAGTCTAATAATTTTTTTTTAAAAAAGATCTAATATCAATAATTTGCCCAGTTGAAAGACACTATATTGCTTCTGCTCATTATTGGCATATTTACATTCATCAAAACCCACTTTAATAGTGTTAATGCTGAGAGACAAAAACTGGGACAAAATTTCTTCTTCCTATCAGGGCAATTATTTTTAAATTATCTCATCTTCTTCAGCACTGTAGCGCTGCTTTTTAGATATTTATCCTCTCTCATGATAGCCATCTCTTTCTTTACATTATCTTCTCTATTAGAGTAAGTAGAGACTCGTATTTGTTCATAGCATTTTGAATATCTAAACATTCCTTCTGGCTAGTGCAAAGATACTCAAATCAGAACTGCGGAAAAGATGATATAATTACCTGGCTTTTGGGCTCCCTGTGAGATGCCTCTCAAATCAGCAAGGGTCGTGACTGTTACAGAGTTCATAGTATTTAAGACATTTCCCTTAGGAGTCTGACGGTGCTCTGGAGATAAGAATGTGACTTAGTTTCCAAAGATAGCCATCATATCTAAGGCTTGGATTTTTTCTTCCTTCAGTGAGGTGCTGCTAAAATCAAAAGCATTGTCATTAAACCTTTAGGGAATGAGTAAGTGAAGAAGCTGTTAAGGACACAAAATAAGACAGGTACAGGCAAAGACTTTCTGAGGAAAAAAATAATTTTACAAGAAATAGTACTAAGAATCAACAAATGAATATCTGTGTTCAGCAAAGGCAGTCAGCAGCAATTTACAGAATGGGAAAATAATTTTGCAGCTATTTTTGAGACAAAGACTAATATCTAGAATACATAAAAATTAAAAAAAAATTTAGACCTTCCCAATGAAAGATAATTAAAAATAGACATTGCAAAGAGAGGATACTTCTGAAGTGAGCTGTTTGGATAATACATACATGAAAAATATTAAACATCACTGGTCGTTTGAGAAACGTAAATTGAAACATCACTGAGATTCTTACTCCAGAAAAAAAAATGGATACCTCCAAAAAACTAAGTAAAGAAAACTTAGAAAGGGTGTGGAGGAAAAGAAATGCTCAGTTTGTGGGAAGCATCAAACATCATGAAGATTTCTCAAAGAACTAAAACTAGAAATTGCATTTGACATAGCTATTCTTCTTCTAGGAAACTTCCCCCCAAATTAAACAGATTAGATTTAAGTGATACAAGCATACTCATGTTTATAGCTGCACAATTCATAGCAAATTAATCTTGCAAGCAGCTGGTACATCAATGGTTGGATAGATAATGAAAATGTGATATTTATGCACAACAGAGAGTTATTCTGCCATAAAGAAAGATAAACCTGAGTCCCTGGTTGGAATATGCATACACCTAGAGTCTGTAGTGGTAAGTGATATGAATTAGAGATGCACATTTTAAATAGTGAGCTTGATCTCTGTCTTATGGGAAAGAAACTGAGAGATGAAAGGAGTAAAGGGAGGGAAACATAGTTAAAGGAAGAGGGAATTGGAAAGCGCTGGGTATATTCACCAAGTCTTTGTGAGGTATGTGATCGTCATGTGCTAAAAACATCTGTGAAATATGTATCATCTTTGTCTCCTTCCCTCCCTCCTTCTTTCCTTTCCTCCTTCCTTCCTTCCTTCCTTCCTTTGTTTCACTCTTTCTTTCTTTCTTTCTTTCTTTCTTTCTTTCTTTCTTTCTTTCTTTCAGAAATAGAGGAGGAGAAAGGGGGAGAGAGAGTAGCAGATTAAAAGCAATTAAGAAATATCACAGACATGTACTTATTCCCTGTGATGAATGTAATCATTATATTATTATGCACATGTGCCAACATAAAACGAGAGTTTCCCATAGGCTGGCTTTGAACCAGATTTCAATATTATTATTTTTAAAGGACCAGCTTTATTGAAATAAACTTCGCATATTACATAATTTACAAACTTAGAGTAAATATAAATCATCAGGTTTTAGCATGTTGACAGTTGTACAGCCATGAACACAATCAGATTTATATCACTTTTGCTATTCCAAAGTGAAACAGTCTTCCGTCTCACTGTCATTTCCCAAATCTTCCCCACTACATTCAGGCAAACACTGAGCTGCTCATACAGACTTTTGTATTCTGGAAGTGCATTTCTTACTTAAAATTGACCATGCTTGCTAACAGTAATGACCTCAACATATAGAAAGAATGGAAATTCTGCAAAATGAACTTTTATATCATATTGGAGTGAATCTAGAAATTGACAGCAGAAATGTACTTGGCATACAGTAATATTTTTCTTTTCCACTCTTTACTATTGTCTTTTACTTCATACTTCATGCCAATTTAATTACAGTGAATAAATATGTAACTAAAGAAACTTTGGAAATCGATAGAATTTGAGAATAAATACACATAGAACTGTACATAAGCACTGGCCTATAGTGAATCAACTTTCCCCTACCCCAAGGTTTAGTGATAACAATGCTAACAGCACACACGAATGCGTGCATTAAAATGATACATAAATGCCTGGTAAATAGTGGAGACCATGTTTTTCTCTGCTGTCCTGGGAAGTTACAAGTAAGCATGAAATAACACTAGAATGATTCATGTAGTACCAAATTAGAGGTAGAGTAATCACCGTGTTTGGCCTGAGATTGATGATGATGAAGACAAATGGATAACAGATAAATACAGATAGACAAATATTTATGGGTATATATTTTATATAAATTAGTATACACATTTTCTGGATCTGTTAGTTGAAAGAGCCTTGAAGCAATGTGTGCACTCAACACTCAGAAATTTGTTTATAATCAAATATTCAACCAAGGTAACAGTGAAATTTCCCTTATTCTGAGATTGAAGAAGGTGACAAATCAGATAATTATGTTCTCCTTATTTTACCAGAAAGAAAGAAAGCACCCTCCTGCATATTTCCCAAATTAGGGACACACAGTTATGATAATAGGGAAAATGGACAGAGTCAAACTTGGATGCTTTGACACATAAAGTGGAGTAGATTGCTGTCTGATATATTACTTATTCCTGAATTCATACATATATAACTAGATGACTGCTTAAAGAAAATCAATTATAGTTGATTTTTGAGGATATTCTATCCTCAAGGAAGTGAAGAATGGCCTCAAACTGGTTATTATTGGCTGTAGATTTCCAAAGAAAAAAATGTAAAAATAGGAGAACAAGAATGTCCTGATTAACAATGACTTCCTTGGGGCTGGGGATTTAGCTCAGCGGCATAAGCGCCTGCCTTGCAAGCAGGCAGTCGTGAGTTCAATCCCTGGTACCGATAAAAACGAAAAAGACAAAAAGAAAAAAAAAGAAAAAGAAAACAAAACAAACAAACAAACAAACAAACAAAAAACAATGACTTCCTTAAATGATCAAATTCAGTATCAGCACCAGTAAGCTATGTCAGGAATATATACCTTTGATATGGAAATCTATCTTAGGCCTACTAATCTTCCTCCACAAATCATCAAATATTACGTTTGGGAAAATAGGCAGACCAATCCCAATTAAAGAAAATTTTTAAAGGTGCCTGACTACCATCCATGAAAACAACCAAGTAATCAGAGCAAGAGAAGGCAGACCAGACGCACTAAAGACCATCCTAAGGAGATTACTAAGCAGGTGTTTTGTAATATCCTGGAAAGGATCCCATAAAACAAATGTATCATAGCATACAACTAAGAAAATCTGACTAATTATGAACTTTATTAAATATTAATGTATGAATATTGTTATATTAATTTAGACAAATGAGACTAATCTCCTTAAAAATGATACTGTAAATTATGCAACAGTTTTAAAATTTTGTTTTCACTGTATTTTCATTTTTGTATATTTTATAATCCTTAAGTATAGCAAAATAAAAACTATTTTTTTCTAAAATTAAAAAGTGAAATATTACCAAGTAATATTACATTATGGAAATGAAACACAGAAGTATGATACATTTTATGAGATAGCAAGAATTTTAATCTACTGGTGAAATAATGCATGAAGGCTATTGGCAAAAGAATACTACTCAGCTATAATAAAGGTTGCTATTGAGGTCTTTATAGGGAAATGGAGGCAACTTGAGAATATCCTCATAAGTGAAATGTGACTCTCATTAGTAAGTATCACATCATCTCATGAGTATAAAAATTAGTAACAACTGAAAGAATAATGTTATCCAGAATGTGTAATGGATATTGTAAAAGTAAAAGGGAAGGAAAGTGCTCTAAAGGATATAACGGTGTGTATTGTGTGCAAGATAAGTGACTGTATTGTAAATTTCAGTTTGATCGTTGAACAGAAGGGTTTTCACTATCAATGTTTCAGTGTGTAACCACTTTTTGTTCTTTGATTTTGTGACTTTAACAACACTTTTTAAGATTACAATATGTAATGTTTTAACTAGCAATTTTATGATGTTAATTTTTTAAATTCTGTATTATTCTACCTTTTTTATATTTTTTTTAATTTTCATTTCTTTCATTCTTTGAAAAAAATAATAATATGCTTAATAACAACCACTGTTATATTACTTTGACTCTGTTTTGAAGGCCTATATTGTTATTATTTTGGAAATCTCCATGTTGTTTGTTTCTTTTGCTTTTTGTTTTATTTTTCTGAATTCCTTTTTAAAATAAAAAAAATTAATAGTAAAAAAAGAACACATTGACAGCTCAATTGTTTGAAGACAAATCTCTAAGTTCAGGACTGACCAGCCACATGGAGGTGATAACACTGAGGTCTCAATATCTGTCTTTGTACTTCCCTGGCTGGAAGCCAAGTGGTTTAAAATAAGTGAAATTTTTTAGAAGGTGGAAGGTGATGGGGGGAAATATTTAGAAAGCCTGCTTACCCAATTAGACAAATAATTAAACCTAGGTTATTATTAGCTTTTGTACAGGAATAAAGATAATGTTCTCAGTGTTACGTGTGGGATAAACATGTGCTGTTTTCAACTGTTACCGTGTCTGCAAAAGGTGCACACAGAATTTCATTTATGGATCCTACTTGAAACACTGGGTTCTAGAGGAAAGCACAATGGCCACTGTAATCTACATGAATTTCCACAAAATATCTTATTTGAGATTATCAACAAAATGTATACACATTTTTAGTCTGTATCATAAAATTCATTGAGGGCCGAATAGGAGTTAAATTTTAAAATCTCCATGAAACTGATTTATTCTAGGTTTTGTACTATTAAATTGTTAAGTATATGTACAGAAACTTTATTTCTTGCCTAAAGGCATATATTCATTAATTATGGGAGTTGAGATTCCAAGCCATGTAGTCTTTTCTGAAGTCTACTGTCTACTCATTTAGCCATTGTTCTGCAACTCGTATGTCTTTCTCTAGACCTCTGTCTTTTTCTTTGTATTTTTAAAGCAGTATGTCTTATTATTCATTAGAATCAGTACAAATGAGTATTTGTGTTTTTAACAGACTGATCTTTGTTTGAATATATAACTTACATCAACTAGATTTTTCTAATGAACATTCCATGAAATAAGGTATAGTTTTTGAATTAATTTTTTTCTTTTTCTTTTTTTTTTTTGGGGGGGAGCATGGAAATAAATTTATGACCTCACACTTATTAGGCAGGCACAGTGCCTGTGAAGTATAATCCTGGGGAGAGCTTTAAGTTTTTAATGGATTTATTATGTTTGCCATTTTTATGGCTGGGGCTGGAGAGAGAAAACAGTTAAGTTTTGAAAAATTTAATCAAGCAAAAAGAAACTAAATAAACATCAGAAAAAAAGAAGAAAGAAAGGGAAATAGAAATAGAGGGACAGGGGAAGATAGGAAACAAAGAAAGGAAAAATGAGAGAAGGAGAGAAAGAGAGAGACAAAAAGAGAAAGACAGCAACAGAAAGCGAGAGAGAGAGAGAGAGAGAGAGAGAGAGAGAGAGAGAGAGAGAGAGAGAGACAGAGAGAGACAGAGACAGAGACAGAGACAGAGACAGAGACAGAGACAGAGAAAGAAAGCAGAGACGAAGGAAATTCAGCATGACTATAGTATAAGAATCATCCCAGATATTTGTCACTTGCACTTCTATATTGGACCAAGAGAAGGAAACTAGTTGTAGACTTTTCTTGAAGGTAAGGCACTGGAGGCCAGCATTTATCATTGCAAATTCTGCTTAAAGATAATCCAGTGCACGATTAGCACAAGGTTGGGAATCAATGTAAAGAATTAGGCTTTTTACTTTTGTCACCAATGACCTTGCTCTCCATATTTGTGAAGCATAAGATCAGCGCCTGTGACTGTCTGCTCCCCGGGGAGCACCTCTGTTTGTAAACCCCTTTTAAGGGCCAGTGTTGGATTGCACACCCCCCACTTAAGACAGAGGAGGTGAAAGCGGAAATGTTTTGAAGAGGTACACAAGGTGTCAGTCTAGTGCTAGGTAGTCTGGCTCTGGGACCAGAAAAGGGTCACAAACAGAAACCATTATATTGTGGAAATTTAATGAAGGTTTAAATTGAGGGAGAGATAAAAGGCAACAAAAGAAAGCTAAATGGACACGAAGAGCACGGTCAGTCAAGGTAACAGTTTTCTCAGACTCAGGTGTGTGCTCCAGTGAATTTTAGTCAACAATATTCTTAAATACATGGATAAGCAGTGTGTGTGTGTGTGTGTGTGTGTGTGTGTGTGTGTGTTGAATTGTTTTTCTCCAAGTATTTATTTTTCATTCAGTTCACTTTGCTCATTTTATTAGTATGCATGTGTGTGTATATACACACACATATAAAATTTTAATTAGCATAACAATTTCAAATTTTTATTGGATAAAGTTTGGTATGTCAATATGTGTATACGACTATAATGGTTAGATCAGGGCAATTGAACTATCCATCACATTTCCTCAAACACTGATTCTTTCTTTGTTTTGGCTCCAATAAAATTATACACAGTAGCTATTTTGAAATATGCACTTAATTGCTATCAATAATAATGGACACAGCAACAGAAGCACAGGCCTGCTGTGCTGTCCATCACGGAAGTTAGTCCTTCTACCCATCCTCACCCAGGACCTTTCGGCTCCCTTCACTGACATGTCATCTCCCCACCTCTGTTACACACTAGTTATAGCTTAAATTTCAATCCACATTCCCTGCCTTTTCTTAAATGTCATCAAATCACATCTTTCATAGATGTGTAGAAGTTTAACTCTGAGTAATTTTCTTTTTTCAAGTTCACTCTCAAGATGAGTGTTTTATAACACAGACTTCACTGAACACAGTGATACTAAGTGCCAGATTGAGAATTCTTAAATTCCCTAATTTTTGTTGAAGTCATGAACATATCATTCAAAAACCAATTATGAACTTTTCAACTGTGATATTTCAGCAATGTTTTATCTAAACATCACTTTCATAAGGTTCTTTATTTTTTATTTAGAAGAGAATGTATGCACAGCAATAAAAATATAAAATGTGTATAAAAATTCAAAAAAATCATCACTTATTTCACTAAAATTTCTTGCTTTATGCTGCCCTTCTAATACATTGCCCATATTCACATATGATTCTGAATTAAATCTGAATACTACATCATTTTTATGAAAAAGTCATTGTTTAAGTAAGTGGTTTATAAAATAGCATAAGCTTCAAAGAAATGAAATTTCCATTTTAACAGCACCTGTCTTTCATCCAAAGTCTAGATTCCATTCTTTATCACACATCACAAAATCAGTATTCAACTTGAAGAAAAAAATTCTCATCTACTCTTCACTCCAAATTACTGATTCTGAGTGTGTATGACCATCACATTGCATTTCCTCTTCTGATGTTTCTACGGAAGTATGGATGTATGTATTTATTTATTGCTTGTGTTCATCCTATTCCATCACAATTTAGTCAACAAAAAGTTTTTGGTCACTTTACTTACTCTTCTTGCTATAAAAGGTAAAAATTAAATATTGAAAGATCTTTTCATAGTTTCACATAACAGTTATAAATTCATAAGAATCTTTAGTTTTGGGGGCTGGGGATTTAGCTCAGCGGCATAAGCACCTGCCTTGCAAGCAGGCAGTCGCTAGTTCGATCCCCGGTACCGATAAAAAAGTAAAAGACAAAAAAAAAAAAAAAAGAATCTTTAGTTTTGAAACTGGAAATGAGTAGGATTCTAAGAATTTCTGAACATCTGTAGAATACAACGGGAAAAATAAATTTTGCTTAATTCAACATTATTGAGCTTTTTTTTAATCTTTTCCACTCTAAGATTATATAATTACAGGTGCAAATCCTGAGGAAAACTATATTGGAAAATTGTTATTGTTATATTTGCTATACCCAAGTCATGATATTATAATGTATTACATTTGAGAGCTACAAATCACTACATTTTTAAGTGAGTAAAAAATTAAAAGTGCAGTGAATTTTTCCCATGTGTAAGTGTCAGGAAAAAGTAAACACTGTGAACACTGAGCCCTTTCTAGTATAGCATAGAATGTGACAAATCGGAACCTGCTTGGAAGTTTAATGGAGAGGCCATACTTAACAATCAGGATTAGGAGCTACTGAACTCTGTTTTGTTTCACTGTCCATGGTTGTATGATTTAACGTATTTCAACTAATAATTGTTCCTGTACGCTACAGGTACATGATTAAATTGTCAAATCAAGTTAGCTCCATTGATTTGCAGATGTGTGAGTTACTTACTCTTTTCTACTTAAAGATCCAGAGTCACCAGAACAAGTTGAGAGCATGCATTTGTCCTGCACACTGTCCCAGCTATTGTGGAAAGTCAAAGTTAGAAATCCTCTGATAGGATGCTGCTCTCTCAGGCTTTATTCTAAGAACAGTGTGGTGACACCAACCTTGTTTCCTGCCTACACGAATCTGAGACAGCTTTGCAGAGTAGCTCAGCTGTGTTTATCAAATCCTGGCAGTTTATTACCAAACATGTGATGCTCCAAACACTGCAATGGGATGGGCTTGCTTCACTTTTGAGCCCAACTTCCAATTACAGTACTAAGCAAATATTAGGTGGGAAATATGAAAAAAGGATAATGCTATAAATTAGCGAAAATTAACAAAAATTTGTCAAGAGTGTTTAGGTTCAGAAACACATGAACTGGAGTACAAGCACAGATAAGGACGACATACTAGGAGAACATAGTGAAAGAAAAGCATATTTTAATGTGATCTGGAAAATGTGTTCCTTCTCTTATCTGAAATTTTCTATACCTACACTCAAATATCTACTGTTTTTGAATCACTTTCTGCAAGCTGCTTTTAGTATATCATACTTTAATGATATTTTCATGGTTTGTTCATGAATATGTTTGAATAAATTTATTCAATATTTAGAAATCAGGATAAATAGTCACAATAAACATGGATAATGAATTTCTGCTCCTTATTGTGGTACACATTAAATAAGTTAGTGAGTGGCTCTGTAATTCACCTAATATCAGTCTATATTCATAGTAATTGAAAAAGAATTGAGTTTATAACATATGATGGAAATTAAATAAAATAATGCATGCAAGTTTTCTGATACAAAACTGTAGTTATAAATACTAGAGAAAAGTTAGAAAATAAATTAAGTTCCAAAATTATCTGACACTATGGCACTACCAAAATCCACACATGGCATTCATATGCTCACTTTTTCTATTAAAATATCTATGTCTTATACATTCAGTTGATTGACTTGATGTATTAATAAATGTCAAAGAAACCATCATATTTTGCCAAAATATTGATTTTTATTTCACATTGTTTGCAAGAGAATCCTATGCTCAATCACCTTGCCAAAATTTGGCATTATAGGTTCTATGTTTTAGTCATTGCAGGGGCTGGGTAATAGTATGTCACTAATTGTTTAATATAACTTACTTATAACTAATAATGTTATAAATTTTAGCATAATTCATATATTTCATTTCCCAGTGTCACTGAAGCCTTTTTCTTTTACTGTTTGTATACTTATCTTATATACACACTTATATATACTTATATATACTTATACACACACATATATATAATATATATGTGTGTGCATACACACATTCTTGATGAAAATTCTATTTTTATAAAAAGTGATTTTTAAAATTTCCTCCCATATGTACCTTCTAATTTCCCTTCTGAATAATGATTTTAAAACTTAAAAGATGTAATAAATTATTTTATTTATTAAATCTCATTTTTTCAAAGGGATGCCAAAAATTATGAAAGTATTAAGAGTTTAATGTTTCAAAATCTTGTTATATATCAGTGATGTCATTATTATTTTGTATGGACTGTAATCTTAAAATTAGGTTTCTCTTGCAGTACGCATTGTTTCACTTCCTGACCTTTAGGATTGACTGCCCTATCTTTACTTGATCATTATACTGGTCACTTTATAAAACTTATTAAATTAATATCTAAAGTGAAATAAATGAAATTAAGTATGTGTTTATACAGATCTATTTTTAAAATCTATTTTTTCTGGAACTGTATAGAAATAGCCTGTTTTTGTACATTAGTTTTAAGAGTATGTAATAATTTAATATATAATCCAAACTTATATATCAATTGTTCTAAATTATTTATAATAAACATCACTATTTGAAAATATGTTTAAATTTATTGGTATCAGCAGACATTTTATAAATATATTACCCAAATTGGGTATAGTTAACATCCTAATATAATTCAGTATTTCAAACGGATATGATATGTGTATGTACATGTGTGTGTGTGTGCGCACATGTATATATTGGATGAGTATATATACACTATCACAATTTGTACTTTCTCTATGAAGGCCTATAATTTAAATGTGTACTATTAACCACTTTCAAGTTTTATTGCATCATAAATTACATCATTTAATTTCATCAAATTTTAATTTTTGATAAAACTATATGAAAATTGTTTTTCTTTTAGATACCTAATTGACATGCTAAATGGTTAGTTTTGAATGTTTGTATCAGTTCATGTTACTCATAAACAGCAAAGATTATTTTTATTATGAACTGATGTCTTTTTATTTTTCTCATATGTCATACTTGTGAGAAATTTCAGTAAAATGTCAAATAAAATGAACACTAATTGATATTGCTTCCTCCTCATACTATGGGGGAAAATATCAGTATTTAACACTTGAATATATTTTTGCTATTTTTTCATTTAAAAAATGATTAAGGTAAAAGACGACATAACAACATAGGTCAGAAGAGAATAATTTAAGCAACATAGTTTTTCACCACAAGACAATCCGACATAACAGTAACTACTATAGTGTCTCTTTCCTTGAAATATTTGAGCATACCTTCATACACTATAGTATCAAACATAACAAGACAGTATAAAACCATTCAAGAGAATGAAAGTATTAAAGGGTATTCAGAAACAACTAACAGAAAATGAAAAGAATCCAATATTATATTAGCTGCATTTGTGATTATCAAAGATTTTATATTTACTATTTATATTTATTAATTTATTAAAGTCATTTTCAAAATATCATAATTGACTGCTTTATTATTAAATATTTTCTCCTTCTATTGAAATTATTTTGCATTATTTGATTTTAATGTAAAAGGCAAATTTTTTTTGTCAAAAATACTCACCATTAATTCATCAACCAAAGCATGAAGAAGTCTCTTCAGTAGAAAGATATGAACAGAATGTTAGGTGGGCAGGGAAAGAGAGCAGTGGCTCATGGGAGGAGGGACATGAGAGAAGTACAGCATTAGCATTGCACACCTGGACCATAAACTCCCTGAATTATTTCTGTTCCCAATCCTAATCTTTTCTAATTGCATAACACTCGAGAGTTTTCTTTAATGTCTCCTCAATTCAATATCCAAAGTAAGGTGAGTCTAGTTTCTGGAGAGGTTTGCCTTACATAATAGATATTAACAAAAAAAAAAAAAAAAAAAAAAAAAAAAAAAAGAAGAAGAGAAAAGAAAACCATAAACCATTACCAGCAGAAAACATGGTTAAAGGAAGACTTCCACAGTCTTCCTTTAATAATAGTCAATATTTGGGCATCTCACTTCATGTTCACTAATATTCTTATTCTATTGTACTGGGGATTTAACTGACATGAGATTAGACATAATGATATCTCACTACCATATATCCAATTGTGTTTCCTCTGAAATACTGAAGAAGACACCGGAGTATCTTCCAAGACTTCCCAGCAGCATCATGGCCTCTGTTAATTACACAGCCTCAGCAATGCATCCCTCTGCCTTCCTTCTGCTGGGTATTCCAGGTCTAGAAGCTTTCCATACCTGGATTGCCTTCCCTTTCTTTGTTGTCTATCTGATAGCACTTGTGGGAAATTTCACAATCTTACATGTGATCAAGACTGAGCAGAGTCTTCATCAGCCCATGTTTTACTTTCTTGCTCTTCTCTCTTTTATTGATCTGGGCCTCTCCACTTCTACCATCCCCAAGATGCTAGGCATCTTCTGGTTCAACCTCTGGGAGATCTGCTTTGAAGCCTGGCTCACCCAAATGTTCTTTGTCCACATCTACACTGGTATGGAATCAGATGTGCTCTTGGCTATGGCAATTGATCGCTTTGTGGCCATCTGTTACCCCCTGAGATATACCAGTATTCTTACCAATAAGATGGTGGCCATTATGGCCTCTGTTGTAGTGGACAGACCAGTCCTCCTCCTGATGCCTTTCAGTCCTCTTCTGAAACGACTGCCCTTTTGTGGACACTATATTATCCCTCACACCTACTGTGAACACATGGGCATTGCTCGTCTGGCCTGTGCTAGCATAAGGGTCAACATCATCTACGGTTTATTCGCCATTGTAACAATCATGTCCGACTTACTTCTTATTGCACTCTCTTATGTTCTGATCCTCCAAGCTGTTTTCCACCTCCCTTCCAGGGATTCCAGAAGCAAAGCACTCAGCACATGTGTTTCACATGTCTGTGTCATGTTAGTGTTTTACACCCCATCGCTTTTCTCGTTCATGACACACAGGTTTGGTAGAAATGTTCCTGGACACATTCACATCCTTCTGGCCAATCTGTATGTGGTTGTCCCTCCTTTTTTTAAATCCAGTTATTTATGGGGTCAGGACAAAACAAATCCGTGGAGGAGTTGTGAAAATATTTGTAAAGAAAGAGTAACTCAAATTGATTAAAAAATATACAAATTGTTTGATGTTATGTTTCAATTTATACTCATTTCTTGTCACTTTAAATGATCTTGGTAAAGGACCATAAAAATTACTTTACACATTATTAAAGTGTATATTTATACCTATAAATTCATACCCAGAATTCCTTAATGTAATTTCTATTTTGACAATGATGTCCTTACAGCAGTAGAATTTTTTTTTATTTGTAGGATATATAGGAACATTTTTCTGACATATAATTCTTCAAGCTTTGATTTGTAAGTTAGTATTTTCTAATTGTGATATTCAACTACCTGTTAGCCAATATTATTTCTACTATGTGATAATCCATCCTTTCATAAAGATTTGTAGGTACCAGGTGTTATTCCTTCCTCATTTTTGTCTTTCAAACTTGCAAACTTTAAAACTCTTTCCTTGTTGCCAGATCTACACTGGCACCAGATGCAGAGACAGATATTATATGAAAGGAATGTTAGGTATTAAATTTCTTCTAAAGATTGAGAGAGTTTATGAGAATTGAATACATTAGTTAGATAATATGATCAGTAGAAGTGTTGAGGACACAAATATATGGTTAGTTATGACATTTGAAAATCAATCAGATATTTTCTCACACTATCAAATTGGATGTTCACATATGATAAAATCAGCTATCAAATCTACTAAAATTTTGAGGAAAAGAGGAAGCAACTACCTCAGCCAGGTTAAAAATATCTTTCTTCACACTACAGAATTTTGTAATCATCATCAAAATTAATTTCAGAATATAGTGTCACATTAATGAATCTTTCATTGTCTTTTTTCTATCTTTCATTACCAATTTCTCAGGCTGTTCCCTGAGATTTTCTTTTCAATGAACCACCATATCCACCACATTCTTGTATCCAGATTCAAGAGTATTTTACCTGAACCATATTGCAAAGTTTCCAATACTCTGTATAGTTGTCTACTACTGGAAACCTATCATAGTGGCATACATAATTAACTGAAAGGTGGTTACTTTTCACTGATTGCTAAGACAAAATACCAGACACCCAAAATTAATGAAGGAAATGTTTATTTAGCTCATGTTTATCGTGGTTTCAGTCCATAATTGGCTGGCTCCAAGGCAGGCTGCTGTGCCAGAGGGAAACAATTCATAGTAGTAGGAAGACATCAAAAGCAGCAAGAGACAAAAGGGAGGGTGTCAGAGAAGACTCTTTTCGATTTTTGCTTTGTGTGTAGTCCACCAATCCTAGGGTGGGTGTAGCAATCAAAACCATAATCCCAGCATAATCATGAATCAATCACAAAGTTTAGAAGCTTGCCCCTTGACTGCATGAGGCGTTAAGGATACATTGAGGTTAAAACTATATATATATATATATATATATATATATATATATATATATATATATGTGTGTGTGTGTGCGCGTGTGTGTGTATGTGTATATATTCAATATATATATATATATATATATATATATATATATATATTTACAAATGTTATAAATTGTTGTGAAAGAGCTTCTCTGTTAAACACATCTTCTAAAATAAAGTTCTTAAATGTTTTTCATGCTCTTTATAAATACCATTTTTAAGTCTTACATTCATATAATTTTCTGTTTCTTGCCACACTGTATAACATGAAAAAATGTACTACTCTTTGGTAACTAGTAACAGGACCACGCTGCTGTTCTCTATGTCAAGTCACCTGTATTGTAATATTTAAACTTTTATTGGAATATGACAGTGATGCATAATAATTATGGTCATTTTGATGAATTCATGGATTTACATATAGCATCTTAATCACTTGTGCTTCCCCCTGTCCTCTAGACCCTCTTACTCCCATCCATAGATTCCCTTCCAATCGCAAGGTCTATCTCATATTTCAGGTTACTTCTCTTGTATTTTGCTGTTTCTTTCATTTTCTTTTTGAAATATTTGTATATTGTGTTTCTCACATAAGAAAGAACATTGAATTTTTAACTTTCTGATATTTGTAGTTTAGCAATGTAGTCTCATATTGATTCCACTTTCTTAAAAATGACTCAAGATTATACTTCTTTATGTCTTACTAGTTATCTCTCTCAGTATCTATCTGTATCTATCTGTCTATAAATTTCTTTATTCATTCGTCTGCTGATAGTCAGAAAAATCTGCTTCCCAAGAGTAGTTATTTTGAATTGCACAGCCATAAACAGGAGCATAGAGGTGTCAGTGTGATACATTAACTAAGTCTATGGAGAGACACCCAGAAGAGATGCAACCTGGTCAAATGAAATTTCTATTTATAATTTATTTCCATATAGATTTCCAAGTGGCTGCCCCAGTTTACATTCACACAAGCATTGTAGAAGAGTTTTCTCCTAGCCCACAGCCTCACAAACATTTCTCATTGAATTCTTTACCACAGCCATTCTGTATGGAATGAGATAATATCTCAGTTTGGTTTTCATGATGATTGCGTGTTGCCAGAATATTGAAACACATTTGTTTTCATTGTAATGAAAGTTTTCATCCCTAACACAATTTCTGCTAACCTCTTCTACTGCAGATACTTAGTGAGGGCAAATTTCATTCCAACTGTGAAATAAAATGTTTAATGACTTGCAACAAATATGAAAATTAAAGAGAAATAATAATATTATGAATGAGAGAAAAATCACCTTTGTCTTTCTCTGTCTTGCTCTGTCTCTATGTCTTTGTCTGTCTGTCTGTATCCCTCTCTGTCTCTCTCTCTCTGTCTCTGTCTCTCTCTCTCTCTCTCTCTCTCTCTCTCTCTCTCTCTCTCTCTCTCTCTTCCCTTTTCTTTCTCGTGAGCGTGTGTGTGTGTGTGTGTGTGTGTGTGTGTATCCAGCTGCTGACTTTTGTGAGCTGGGAGGCCTAGGAATGCCTCTTGCTGTCTGGGCTGGTAAGTAGGGATACCAGTATTCGTTATACTTGAGTATTGATTTTGCATTAAAGAATCAGAGCGATTTTTGTTTTGTTTTTAATTTAAGTGACTAAACTTTGAGATACAGTGTTCCATTAGCCTCAGACTGAATGGATGGTAGCCAGTCCATATTTTTGCTGCTAGAGTAAAATATATATTTTCTATACTATTAATAACATGTTGGGTTTTTTAAAAAGTATAATACGATGACAACACAAGAAAAATAATAATGAGAATTTATTTAAGGAGACAGTATTGTCAACACATTTTACTAGGTACCTCATAAACGCAGCACACTTTTTGGATTTGATAGAGCCACGTAAGTTTGATTTTATTACTATCTCAGCCTCTACAAATAAATAAAATAAAACTCAGGGAATCATTTATCTAAGCTCATTTTAAGTGGAACCGTGAAGACATGAACAGGATTTCCAGGTTCTAAATTCCCTAAACCGTAAGAGAACTAATTTCCTACCAATCACATTAGAAAAAAAAGATACACTTTTGCAAAGGAAAGATACATTTATCTTGCACTGAGTGGATATCATTTAGCATATGTTCCTCATACTGCTATGAGCATTGTATTTATCATAGAAGCATGCTGTTGCAGTGTGTTTGAAACTATATTAATCATGCAGGCTTCACATAAGTTCAAGTTCTTAAAACTATTGAAAAAGACAGTGAAATGATACTAGGAATGGAGGCTAGCTCATTGGTTAGTTCCACCTCTACCCATTAAGAGAAATCTCAGGATTGCAAATTTGAGATTCTGTGCTTCTGAATCTATTTAGGCTGAACAAGAACGAATATAATTATGTGCTACTGGTGTTGGCTTTGAAGCATATATCTAACAATTTATGATGGCTAAAGATACCAAATATGTGTAAGCTCAGAATTACAGTCACCAGAATCAAAATAGCAAAACAGGTAGTTGTTTCCTGGTGATGGAAGTATCATAGATATAGGGTAAAACAATGTTCAGAGGTACAAATAAGAAAGAAAATATCAAGAGTAAAGGTAAAAATTTAAAAGGTAATGTAAAGTAAAGGTTAAAGGTAAAGGTATTTTATTTAAATCACTGTAGAATGAGATATATATCAAAATATATCACTATTAAAAATTGTAAAATGTAGTAGAGTAAAATACACAGTGTTATTAAATATCCAAATATTTTTCTTCATATTTTGCACACTTATCTGATCACTCTAATCACTTTCTGAAGCAGTTTTTGAAGCCATTGAGTCTCTTTATGGAATATGAGCCAAATGTGGTGAACGCTCTGCTTCCAAGCACTACTAAATGAAAAACAGTCTTACGAAAACACTGTGGCATGTTCTCACCCACCGTATTCTCTAGATAACAATGTTTAACTTGCAGGTCTTCTCCAAAGTCAAAATGACGATGAAGAGGAAAGATTTTTTAATTAATTTAGGACCGCTAGGCAACCAGGAGAACATAAACAAAGACACTCAAAAGAGGCCAGAAGTGCTTCAGAAAATTGCAAGAACACTAGCATTAATGTGTTCCAAGGGAAGGGAAATATTTTGAAGAGGATTAATGGAAATATGTTCTTAAATTATTTTTAATTCAAATATTTACTGTATTTTTATCAAACATATATTTATTGTTAACTAGAGTTTCTTGCTTTCTGTGCTTTTAACACTAGTATAAAAGTCTGAAATTCAATCTTAATTTTTTTCATTTGAATAAAATATCTGTATTCTATTCAAATAAAACATTGTGTATAAAACAAGCTCTAAAATTGAGTATTTTATCAAATTGTATTTTATATTATGTAATTTCACTTATTTTGTTTAAATTTATACCCTTTTAATATAGAGCATTTGAAACGCACAAAGTAAATGGAATATCACGAACTGTCATCACTAGTGTCAACAACTACAAACTTTCTTGCCTTTTCCCATGTTTCAATTTGCTTTTATGAGAAAACTTACATACATTTAATGTATAAATATGATCTTTACACAGTTGAGAAATGTGCACCACTATATATTCTACACCACTATGCCAACATGGATTCTTTTATCTAGCTTACCACACTCACTTATGTTCCTTCCTAGCAAACCTTGAATTAATCTGTGGCAGCCATTCACCTGGCACGTTGAAATCATTATTATATTTTATCCTTTAGAACTTAATATAAATATAATAATGTAGTAACTATGTTTGGTCAACTAGTAGCAATCATTAACTCAGAACAATGATTTTGAATTCATTTGTGTATTTATATTTTAACCAATTAAGCCATCTCTTAATGAATAAATGTAGGTTACATAAACATTCTGAATTTAAAAACAGTTCACTTACTGATGGCTGTGCAGTTGCTTCTTTGGAGTAATTATGAATAAACATGTTATGAATATAATTGCATAATCTTTTGGTGGACGTGTGTTTTTCTTTCCCTTGAGTAAGCTACTAGCATTCAACTGACCTAAAGATTGACTTGGTGTATTAATAAATGTAGAAGAAACCATTACATTTGGCCAAAATGTCAATATTTTTATTTCATATTGTTTGGAACAGTATCCTGTGCTTAATAATCTTGCCAAGTTTGAGACGATAGGCTTCTTTATTTTAGTCACTGTAGTGGCTGTATAATGGTATGTCACGAATTATGTAACATATCTTACTGATACCTGATGATTTTACAAATTTTAACATAATTCATCTATTTCATTTACCCAGTATCTTTAAAACTCATTATTTCCTTATTTATATGCTTCTCTTATATTTTATTTATAAGCATACATATATGTATATATACACACGTATTCCTGATGCAAATTCTATTCTTATAAATAGTGATTTTGACTATATTCTCCCATATGTATCTTCTAATTTCCTTTCTTAATAGTAATTTTTAAAATTAATAAGACATAATAAATTATTTTTGTTTATTTATCCTTATGCTTAATGATCACTTTTATCAAATGTTAAAATTTATAAAGATATTAAGTGTTTAATGTTTTAAATTAATATTCATTCACTAATTTTCTTCTTTTATTGTACTGGGGATTTAACTGACAATGTGAATAGACATAGTGATATGCCACTACCATACATTTGCTTGTGTCTCCTCAGAAATGCTGAAAAAGACAATAGAGTATCATCCAAAACTACCCAGCAGAATCATGGCCTCTTTGAGAGACACATTCTCAGCATTGTATCCCTCTGCTTTCCTTCTGCTGGGTATTCCAGGTCTAGAAGCTTTCCATATCTGGATTGCCTTCCCTTTCTTTGCTGTCTATCTGATACCACTTCTGGGGAATTTCACAATCTTACATGTGATCAAGACTGAGCAGAGTCTTCATCAGCCCGTGTCTTACTTTCTTGCTCTTCTCTCTTTTATTGATCTGGGCCTCTCCACTTCTACCATCCCCAAGATGCTAGGCATCTTCTGGTTCAACCTCAGGGAGATCAGCTTTGAAGCCTGGCTCACCCAAATGTTCTTTGTCCACATCTACACTGGTATGGAATCAGATGTGCTCTTGGCTATGGCAATTGATCGCTTTGTGGCCATCTGTTACCCACTGAGATATACCAGTATTCTTACCAATAAAATGGCAGCCATTATGGCCTCTGTTGTAGTGGGCAGACCAGTCCTCCTCGTGATTCCCTTCTGCCCCCTTCTGAAACGACTGCCCTTTTGTGGACACTACCTTATCCCGCACACCTATTGTGAACACATGGGCCTTGCTCGTCTGGCCTGTGCCAGCAGAAGGGTCAACATTATCTATGGTTTATTCGCCTTTGCAGCACTCATCTTAGACTTAATCCTTATTGCTCTCTCTTATGTTCAGAGCCTCTAAGCTGTGTCCCGCCTCCCTTCCAGGGATACTAGAAGCAAAGCACTCAGCACATGCATTTCACATGTCTGTGTTATCCTAGCTTTTTACACCCCAGTGTTTTTCTCCTTCATGACACACAGATTCGGTAGAAATGTTCCTCATTGTGTTCACATCCTTCTGGCCAATCTGTATGTGGTTGTTCCTCCTTGTTTAAATCCAGTTATTTATGGGGTCAGGACTAAGCAAATTCATCAAGGAGTTGTGAAAATATTTCTAAAAAAAAAAGTAACTCAAATTCACTAAAAAAAAAATCCAAATTAGTTGAGACTGTTCTTTGACTTACATACTTCTCTGATGGCCTAAAGTGACTTTGGTAAGTGCACATACAAAATTACTTTAGACTTAAAATAAAAAAAAAAAATACATATATATATATATATATATATATATATATATATATATTCATACCCCATGTTCCTTAATGTAATTTTTCCTTTGACAATGATGTCTTTATAACAATAGTAAACAATATTTGTTTGGTAAACAGAAATATTTTTGTGACATAGTTCTTTAAGTTTTCACCTATGAGTCTTATTTTCTAATTCTGATATTCAACTATTGGCCAGCAATCCTTTTTTTATGTGATAATGCATGCCTTCACACAGATTCATAGGTACCATGTGTTATTCATTCCTCTTTTCTGTCTTCCAAACTTATTCCTTGTTGCCAGCTCTTTACTGGCACCAAATCTAGAGGCAGGTATTATATGAAATGAAAATTATATATTATTTTTCTTTACAAAGATTGAGAGAATTTAAGACCATGCAAATTATATACTATAATCACAAGAAGTGCTTAGGTCAAAAATAAATGGTTATTTGTGGCATTTGAAAATTGATCAAATATTTTCTCACAGTATCAAATGAAATTTTGACATATGATAAAATTTAGTTATCAAATCTACTAAAATGTGCAGTAACAGAGACACGGTGTTGCTCTCTGAGTCAAGTCACCTGTTTTTAATATTTAAACTTTTATTGGCATATGACTGTGAGACATAATAATCATGCTCATTTGAATAAGTAATGATTTACATATGGCATCTTAAACATTTGTGTCTTCCCCTCCCCTCTAGGGAGTAGGAGGCCCTTCTACTCCCATCCCTCAATCCCTTTCCAAATACCTCAAGATCTACTTCACGTTTTCTGTTATCTCTCTTTTATTTTGCTGTTTAAAATACTTACATTTTGTAATTTTCTCGTAAGAAAAAAACACTTAATTTTTAACTTTCTTATTTAATATAACCATATGATCTCAACTTGTATCTATTTCCCTATTAATGGCTCAACTTTATACTTATTTATCCTTAGTAATCTCTCTTTCAGTATCTATCTGTCATCTATCTATCTAGCTATCTTTCTGTCTATCTATGTATCTATTCCTTTAGTCATTCATCTGCTTTTAGGTAGACAGGCTGATTCCAAAAAGCAGTATTTTGAATTCTGTTTCTATCAATGTGATACATTAAGAAGGTCTTTGGGGAGACACCTTAAGAAATGAATCTGGGTCAAATGAAATTTCTGTTTTTAGATTTTATTTCATATTAATTTCCAAGTGATTGTACTAGTTTACAATCACAGCAAAAATTACAGAAATGTCCTCTCCCAATCCACAGCGTCATAAAAGTTTCTTATTGTCTGAATTTCTGATCACAGGCATTCAATATGGAATAAGAAAAATCTCAGCTTTGTTTTCAAATTTGGGATTTTGTGAGAGGATTGAAACTCATTTGTTTCCATTGCAATGGAAGTTTTCTTCCCTAGTGTACACATTAATTTCTGCTAATTTCTTCTAGTGTATACACTTTTAATGAGGACAAATTTCATTCCAACTGGAAAAACAGAAAGAGAAATGACTTACATACAACAAATATCTAAATGGAAGTAATAATTGCACAAATGAGAGAAAAACACTTCTCTATTTCTATGTGTGTGTGTGCGCGCGCATGTGTGCACTCACGCATGTGCATATATCAAATACACAATTTTTAAATTCAACTCTTTCCAAGTTTATAGGGAAAAGAAATGAAAAAATAATACTTCAAATACCTGAACCATAAAAGAGTGTCCACTGTAATATACAGAATGTATTCATGAAATAGCCTTTCAAACAAAGCAGGCCATTCTGTAGGTTTGACCAGGGAATATGTCTGACATCAGGAAACTTAACTTGCTTCTAAAGCACACTATCAACCATTTGACTTCTTCCTGCCCTCATGGCTCCCTCACCATTTATAAAAAGTTACTGTTTTAATGACATCAACCCAGACACAGATAATGCCTTTAGTCAAAGCAATGTATGGCTTTATATGTAGACACAGAATTTTTGGAGATCACTAAATGGACTCTGTACATGAATTATAACTAGAAAGTACAGAAAAGTTTTAAAGTGATAGAAGGAAAAAGGAATGAATTCTGATATATCCTTTGATCCAAGGAAATGTGCACAATGTCTCTAGCTTAAGTAATTATAATTACTGTTCAATCTGCTTCCTTTCTACAACATTTTCCTATTAAACTCATACAATAAACAAATTACACATCAATTTTAATAAAATGAATATATGACTACCTTGAATCTCTGTTAATGGTCAATAGCCTTGCAAAGGTTGTCTTTTCTATATAGAATAAGTTAATGACATATTAAAAATAGTAACAATGCTAACTATATATATATATATATATATATATATATATATATATATATAAAAAATCTCAGGTCATGAACTTAAATCATTCGTTTGTTCCATGATTCTGGGGAAGATGGTGCAGTCTTGATCATTGTCCAATATGGAGTTTGTAAAGGGAAGCAAAACTTTTCTGGATGCTTCAGATAGTGATCCAAATTTTTGGTGAAAAGAATCACTCATGAACCAAGTTATTTTATATATTTATCATGTACACATACATGTTTACACATATATACATATATATACAAATATGTATATTTACATATCTAAAATGCATACATAATATAATTCCATTTTACTGTTAGTTTTCAAAAACTGCTCTACACTTAAAACACATCTTTTTGCAGACTCACAAGCTTGTTTCCTTTGAGCAAAGAGCAAACAGTGGAACCACTGGCCAAAAAGTAGCTATACGGGCTTTTTTGTATGAAAAATTTGATTCGAGAGAAAGATGAAAATATATTAATATAATATGTGAGAAAATAATATTGATCTAAAAGTTACCACTGGAATTTAATTACACAATAGGTTAAATCGGAAGCCTCTAGAATGTTTTGGGAAGGAGAGACAATATTTTGTTAATCACATTTGTGTATACATATGGTATAAATGAGAGAGATGAGTAGTTCCCAGAAAGTGTAGGTGACTGACGAGACTTGAGTTTGAGGGCCTAAGTGAAATGGATTAAAAAAATCCCTAACACTAATAAATTTCTGAATAATTTGAGAAGAAAAAAAGAAAATGCAATCAAGAAGACCATAGATAATACTTGAAAATATTTTATTCTCTTCTCTCTGAGTCAAGTAAATTTTGGTAACCTAAGAACTAATGGTAGTGATCTGACAAAAACCTGGTGAGTTTAAGAAAACTTGTCCCTGAAAACAACGCATTTAAATTTTATTCAGAAGTAAAATTGGGAGGTGGGTTCCTTCTCAGTGGAAGCAAGATTGTCTAATAGGTGGAAAGCAGTTGTCCTTCAGACCGTGGCATGATAGAAAAATAAATAAACCTAAAATTTTTGGAATCAGGGTAACATTTATTATTTAGCAGTAATACTATTAGCAACATTAGTATTCATAAGAATCTCTCTTTCTTTGTTCATTCATACTTTTTCATATGACAATTTTCAGAATAAGTATTTATTTTCATTGCTCTATTACCAAAAATCATATATTTATTTTAAAATAAAAATATAACAGAGCTTAAAAACAGGTTACTAGGAGATTTACAATAATTAATACATTGTGTATTGTTCTTGGTAGTAGTTTTTCAGAGTATAAAATATAGGCATGATGTCTTGTCCAAACAATATGAATACAAGCCTTTCTGTTCAATGAACTAAGAAAAACTGGCTATATGACTAGTGTAAGTATCTTGTATATAAATACATTTTTCTTTTTCCTCTTCTTGCTTTCTCCTTTAAATTAATTCATTCCCACTTTTAGTAACATTCAGAAAGGGCTTGCTCTGAGTGTGACTGAAGACCAGGTAGTTCCTAATTCTTAACCTGGGAAACTCCTTTCTTGTGAAAATTGGAAACCTGCTCTGTTTTACAGCGCTCAGATCTCCCAGTAAAAAACCCTGTGTTCAGGAGAATGAGACACTAGGGACATCGAAAAGATACTGAGGCTATGGGATCAGCCCAACCTTTATATACAGTAGTGATATTGATATATGCATGCACTGAGAATTTTGAGTGAAAATAAATTGAAACAACCAATCTGTTCATGCACCAGGTCAGTGCTCAGGTCCCCAGGTAACTTTCTGTTTCTAAACTGTGTAACTGCATTGATGGAAGGTGTTTTAGGAAAAAATAATAGAAAAGGGATTTTAAATCTAGCTTTACTCAATGAATTCTTTAACAATACTTTTCCCTATATTTATAACTGTTTTTTTTTTCTTTTTTTTTTTTTAATCAAAGAAGAAGTAACCAGTCATGGTGGTACATGTCTGTCATTTCAGCACACTGGGAAAATCACAAATTCAACCTTCACCAGGGCTAGTTAGCAACATAGAAGAAAGACTATGTCTCCAAATAGAAATAGATATAGTCACTGGAAAGGCCATGGGTTCCATCCCCAGTACTGAAAAACAAAATTATGAGGGGATAAATAAGGGAGGCTAAACTTCCACTATTTTATAGGTATTTAGTTAATATCTTCCTGTATCTCAGGTTGCCAGGTAGTTGATTGTGGGGGATGAGGTGTCACTTTGAAGGCCCCAACCCCCTCAGACCTGCAATATACAATAGCCCCTGGTATGCGAGACAGAGGTAGGACAGGAATGCCTGTTCTCAGTGGGATCTCTCACCCTCTGGAAACCATACTGTGTGAGCTGGCTTTGTTTTGCAGAAGTCTTGAGGAAGTGGCTGGTCACCCTTTGTGACATTAACAGCAGACAAAATTAACAACATTCTTGGGCTAATGAATTTCTTCCTGGGCTAGAGGGGTTAGGAGAACTGGTTGTGGTTATTTACTTCACTTAGATAGTTTAGAATAAACATTGTAGTCTGTCACATTGTAGCTTGTCACAAAGAATGCCTTTTCACTACTTAATTGTCTGGGCTCTGTGAACTGATCCGGTTTACTATATAGGAATCTTAAAATAAAGATTGTGCGTGTAGTGCAGTGCAACGCGGTGCAGGCAGTAAAAGTGCCGTGTCTCTCCTGTTTTCCTTTCCGAGCGCTGCACCCCCCGTGTCCTGGTCAGGCATGTTTGCATGTTTGCCTTTCCCGGAGTCCAGAGTACACTAGATACGACAGTTGATAGTACAGGCAAGTTTCTACTCCAGCTCTTTAAATCCTAGTTGATAGAATTCCAATTAATATCACGATGTTTTTGAAAGTAAAAAAGAGGTAATATAGAGGCAACCTATTCTTACTTTCTCTGTAAATACAGGGGATGTTAGAGTTGTATAGATAGCAGGGGAAAGACAAGAGAGTCATATTTTTTGAAGGACTTAGTGTCTGATCTATTTATCCAGCAGAGCATCCTTTCCTGCTCCAGGCAAAACGTGCACTGGGCTCCTCGTTTCTTATTGTTTCATTTTTAAAAGCCATAGTTTTTTTGTTTTGTTTTGTTTTTGTTTTTGTTTTTGTTTTCTTTTTCTAGCTACCAGTAGGAATAAGACAACTCATTCTATGATATCAGATAATTTTTAAAAACCAAGATCAACAAGCTTATAACTTCTTGTTCCTTAAAAAAATGACTTTAAGGAAACCACTTTTAAGTTAAACCATTCAATTTCAATATTCCCTGAACCAAAAAAAAAAAAAAAGACAAATAATTATTACAGAACTTTTTCTTAAGCAATTCAACTATTTTTATTTGCAAAAAATTATTGAAACTATTATGTCACATTCTTAATTCAACTTTAATCTTTTCATGAGTGCTTGGAAAAAGTGGCAATCTTAGATGTAAAAATGCTGGAGGAAATCTATTTGCCCTGGAATACCCGGTCACATGGACTACTCTTCATTTCTATCATCAAGTTTTCATTTTTCAGTAGTTATTTTTTTTCCTTACCCTAAAATTCCACAGCCTGTTTCTATTTGGGGAAAATATCAAAATTTTCATAAGTTTACATATCAGGTTATCCAAAGCATCACATGCATTAAGTATATAAATCATTGTGGACCTTGTCCTATAAAATACAATATTGGTGTAAGTGAGGGCAGTGTCTTTATAATGCAGATGAATAGGCCCTTTATAAGGATTATATATAAAAAATGGTAAATGAATGTCAATAAATAGTTCTTGCCATCTTTCTGATTTTTAATTAATGACTTTAAACTTTAAATAATTGTTAAACAACAGGCAAGTAATCAGTAAAGGTATTATAAAATATTTCATAGGTAGCACGATATCAATTTAGCTTTAAACTGTTAGGAATTACTGAATAACATTTTAGCTTAAGATATATATTTCCTTTTCAGTTTCTATCATTTCTCAAAAATCACATCATAAATATTATAAACATTTTCTACCTACTTCACTATTTCTCCCATGCTACAATCCAAATGTATCTAAGTATCAAAGAAAATGTTTTTTTTAACAATATTTATTCCTTAACCCATGTTTATGATTGTTTTGACCATAGTTTATTGTATTACTGTAACAACAACAACAACAAAAAAAAAATTCAGTGGTCCTGCTTCGCTTTTCTTCATATAAGAATCATTACACAGAACGTTTTTAGGTTGTTAAATTCTTAAAAGTGTCCTTTATATCAATAAAAATGTACTTTATGTAAAAATGAATCTAGAGCTTGCCAGACACTTTTCAAGAAATTTCCATCTAGAGAAAAAGAGAAACAGAGGTTTTCACCACTATTGGTACAGTGTTGTTTTATCTTTTTTCTAGGCTGAAGAGCTATGACCAAATTAGCAGAAATATTTTTTTTTCTTTTTTTTGTATAAAGCACCATCACTGATATTTTATGAAAAGAAAGATTATATAGAAACAAAATTCCTGGTCATTTGCAATATCTTTCATCTTGTCTCTCCTGTCAGATGTGAATCATCCACCTTTCCATGCCTTTTAAAGAATTTTACTGTCTTCTTCGCTGATTTCGAATTCATAATCTTGGAATTTCTGAAATTCTTTTACATGGTTGATTCCACACTGTTTTGCTTTCCTTCGTCTTCTGGGGGGTCATCTTTTTCTTGGTTTCACTTTCAGCACAGGTTCTAATCTTTATCACTTCTTCTCTTGCTGTTTTCCATTTTTGCTTTTTTATCGCCTGTTTCATTGCATCTAATAAAGCAACTATTTGAGGTCAATAAGGCCATTTTCCCATCTTGAAACTCTTGCTCCCGCTGATTGCTTGGTTCAAAGGCATCTGAATGTCCAACAAGAAGTCTATCTGAATTGATATCGAGATATTTCCATAGCCAGATTTCAGGGAAGTTCTAGAATCAGACAGTTTGGCAGCAGTAAACTTCTCTGGAGGACTAAGACTTTCATCAACTTCTCTATGGGTGCTGCCAGTTTAAAAAGACCTTTGTCAAGTGCTTGGATATACGTTTCTTTTTTCATTTCAATGGCGATAGTTGCTGAAATCACTGCTGTTGGCTACTGTCTGCAGTATTTCAACAGTATCATGTTGAGTTTTTCAACCTCTTCCCCCCCCCCTCTCTGTTTTTCTTCTTACTTTTGGCTTTTATTCCCTTGAGCATATGTTTGGTGGACTTTATGTATGAATATTCAGCCATGATTCTGATGAAATTTCTAAACAAAGGTGGCAGCTGGCTGAGGATAAAAATATCTAGAGTAGAGCAAAACGTTGGTGGGGAAGAAACAAATGTGAATTTGAAGGAAGCACTCCACAAGAGCAAGAGATTCCCCCTGTTTCAGATAACAGGAGCCCCCACAGCCCCAATTCTACTTCTTCCAGAAGAAATTTCTTTACTGGAGACACTGGAATCAGTGTTAGGTGAGAGAGATATTGAAGAAAAGTTATAAATGGTTCGAAGAATTGTAGAATGACAAACAAAATGGAGACTAAAGGGAAAAATGCTCTGTTGAATGAATTTACATTGCTCTAAAAAGAACATGGATATTCTATTCAAAGAGTCTTCAATATGCAAATGATAGATCATTGCTCATAGTATACAATAATTACATACAGAAAGTAGGAGCACCAGGATGCAAGCTAAGATGTGCCACAGAGCCCAAGCTCAAAGAGTATAGTGACCCTCGTGATAAGTACAAACTAGCCAGTGTCTGCATTTGATTGTACACTGTACTTCCTTAAATTGTCCATTTTTCATCAATTTTATCTCTGTATTCTTTTCTAATTCATAAATTCAGGTGGAAACAGCTATGTCTTCTACATTATCTTATTGTACTCAGCATAACTACTCAAAGGCCCAAAATTCACACTGAGAGCCAGCTCTCATAGCTGTCTACTGGAAAGCTATGTTCTTTCAGTCTCCTCTGAAAGTGATACTACGTGATTTGAAAATAGAGGATTATACATATTCTGACCAAAGAGTGAGTGAATAAATAAGATGAACAAGTTCTTCTCTATCAAATTCCTTTGGAGAATATAAAAGTGCTTGCAGGAGAAGCGTGCGTAAACAGGGAGGCTGAGTGGTATTACATTGTGAGTCATCAAGACTCACATAAAAACTGCTAAGTGTGACAAAGTGTGTTTTTCTCCAGAATGGGAAAGAGGTGCCACATCTAAAGGGAGTATTCTAGATACATTGATCTAGAAGTCACACAAGATGTAAATATCAGTACTGTCAGAGACTTTAACAAGAGTCAAATGGGAGCCTAGTGTGATTACATGGGAGGATGAGACAGAAGCATGCTTGGGTAACTCATTAATTTAATGAGACATCTAAAAAGACCTCAAAATGAAGCTCACTTGGAGGACTGGAGATACAGAGAGAAAGAGACACAGTGACATGGAGACACAGAGAGAAAGACAAAGACAGAGACACAAAGAGAGACATAGAGAGGGAAGAGAGAGAGACAGACAGAAACAGGGACACAGAGAGAAAGAGAAAGCCAAGAGAGATGATTCTGGTACTGCCAAAATTTTGCCTTCTTCTATCACAACATGTATTGTAAGACTTCATGAGACTATGATCCAACTAACACAGCAAGCAGTGCACTGTACACAATGTAGTTCATGGAAACAAAGAAAACAATTGCATGACACTAAAGAATGAGACCTTGTCATCGTCCATTCATATTCTTTTTCTACAGGCATCACAATCAACTACAGAAAGACAAAACACTAACCTTTATAAAATCTATGACTATGTCATATGTGAATCTGAAAATTGTAAACTTAATTGGCATTCTAGCACTAGAGCACATACAGTTTTGGATTGGGTTCTTTTTCTGGGCTGTGTACATAGTGCCACTTTTGGGAAACATCATTTTACTGATCATCATCCCTCCAGAACACAGCCTGCACCAGCCTATGTACATCTTCCTGGCTGTGCTAGCAACCACTGACATTGGACTCCATGCAGCCATTGTTCCCAAGATGGTTGCCATCTTCTAGTTCCAGTCTTGTTCTATGGCCTTTGATGCTTGCCTAGCCCAGCTGTTCTTTATCCAAACTTTGCAGTGCATAGAGTATAGAATTCTGTCGGCCATGGCCTTTGACCGCTACATTACCATCTGTGACCCTCTGAGACACATGTCCATCCTCACACCTTCCATCCTGGGGTGTATGGTGGGAGTGGTGGTGATCTGAGCTGTCCTGCTGGTTGGTCTGCTTCTCATTCTCATCAAAAGGAGGCATGTGTTCCACTCTGTGCGCATCGCCCACTGCTACTGTGAGCACATGGCTGTGGTCAAGCTGGCTGCAGAAGACTTCCGAGTCAACAAGATATGCGATCTTTTTGTGGGATTCAGAATTCTGGGGTTTGGCATGATTTTTATCCTCGTATCTTATACCTTGATTTTTCAGCCTGTTTTTCGTCTCCACCAGAAGGAAGCATGGCTCACAGCATTTAACAAAGGCACAGCTCATGTTTTTGTTTTACTTGAATTTAATATTCTTGCCTTGTTTTCCTTCTTTAGTCATCATTTTGGACATGTTGTTTCTTCAATGCACATTCTTCTGTCTACCATCTACTTCCTGCTGCCACCTGCTCTCAACCTTATTGTCTATGGGGTAAAAAATATGGTAATTCGTAAGCGTGTGGCCCAGATTTTTCTTTTGGGTCATGGGTCCCTGCAGTGATCTATTGAATATTCTTGATCAAATAGAAGACCATATTATTTTTAAGGACTGTAACATTATGGAGGGTATGTGCTATGCTATTTTGTGTCAAAATTCTGGAATATAAGAACATTTATTTACAAATTTGTCACTTCATGGCTATAAAGAGACTAGTATCAATACCTAATGAGTCAGAATTCTTTATTTATTCTTTACTTTTTGTTAATTGATTTATTATATTTCTACAAGCTGACTTAAATACTTTGTATTAATTTTTAAACTAATTTTGGACTATGTATATTTTCATTTATCAATTAACTTTAAGGACTGATTTTGCCACACCTCATTTTTTTGCTAGTTTTCATTCTTGTTTAATTAAAACTGAGGTCAGTGTTCCTTATGAAATCTGATCTATCTCATGAAGTACCGAGATATGTGGTACCATATTTGAAAATGCTTAAGGTTTTTGGTAAATATTATTGTTAATTTAAATTTAAGTTCATTGCTTTAAGGGAATACTTTCGGATGTATTTATATCTTCATTATATTAGGATCTGCCTTTTGCTGAATTATAACATTTCCCTTACGTGTATTTGAAATAACTATGTATTATTTACAGTTGTATTCTGCTGCTTTCTATGTAAGTATATATAAAGCAGTGAGCAGTTTGTTTATACCTTAAGAAACAAAGGAAAGAATAGCAAAGGTAATTCATAAATGTGTGGCCCAGATTTTTCTTCCGAATTGTGAATCCCAGCAGTGATCTGTCAAATAGTCAGGTTCATGAAGAGAATCATATTATTTTCTAGAGCTGTGATAATTTGAATTCTGCACGGTTAATGGTTGGAGTTTCAAATTATCATGTTGGAACTTAAAGGCATTTCTAAAATAATGTTTACATAAGTAGTATTTGGATGAAGAATGACATTTTTTCTAATAAAATTCACTTCTAAACTACATCCCATTTTAACTTTTTCCATTTAATTTGTAATTCTTTTTACTTAAAGGAAGTTGACTTACTGATTATCAAACTACTTCTCAACAGATTTAGATATGCATTACTGTATTTCTAAAGGTTTAAGGATTTTTAATAAACTTTCTATTATTAATTTTGAATTTATTTTTGTTACTATCAAATCATACTTTTAGAAGTTTAAAGGTTTGAATAAAATTATGGCTTACTTTTGACAAATTATACCATGATTTCTTCATGTTCTTAAAATTAATGTGCATTATTGATTGGTATATTCTGGTATATACACACATATATATGACAGACAGGTCTTGTTTATACCTGAAGAAGAGCAAATTATAAATAAATGAATTGTAATGTACAAATAAATAAAAACCTGATAACGGTAGTTATTGTATAGGAGTCAATGAAATACATGACAAGTTATCAGGTGAAGAAAAAAAGAAAATGAGAAAGAATAGCATAAAAAATTGACATAAAATTTTTATTTATAGAAGCAAATGTGTTTAGTATTGTGCATAAATGAAACCAATAGAATTAACAGCATAAATGAAATGATCACAATGCTCAAAGGACATTAATTTCAAGCATTGAAAAATGCAAATAAAAAATAAGAATCACTGTATTACAAAAAGGCAAGTGAATTTCTAAAACTTACACACAACTTCAAGTTCCTTTCCTTGAGAATTACACCTAACACTAAGGTAAAGCAATACTCACTATCGAAACCACTGTTTCAGAAAATGTAGGCAGTACAGTAACTCCCAGTTCATTTTGTTGGAGGCAGATGAGTTAGTTAAAGTATTACAGACAGTGGCACGGGGCTAGGTCCTCAATGGAGTCAGTGCAGGTACCTGGCAACTGAGGGGGAGACTGATGTCTCCAAAGATTGGCATAACTGGACAGAGGTGAGGGTTTGCTTTTGCTTTAAAAACTCTGGACTGGGACTCAACTGGGTAACAAATTTTTATGCGTCATATTTTGCTTTGTCTTTGCCAGTTGTTTATAACTACTTGTGACAATTGGTTGCTATTTGCCCATTGTTTTTAATTGCTTTTCTTGTAATTTTATTAAAATAATATGAATCTAAATTAACACATGAAATTTATAATGCTTTCTTTAATGGCATATTATGATTATTTTGTTATACAAGTTAAATTCAAATTGTTGCTAAAGTTACTGGTACTCCTTGTTTACTGTATTTAGACAATAACATTAAAGAAAAAAAAAATATTAGAACACCTCTGATAGGCTTTAATGTAAACTTCTATCAAATGGTTCTCTTAAATGGAAATTAGCTCAGATTTAGAAAATACACGTAAAAACCGGGCCTCCTTCCACCGTTTGAGTGGCACTTGGCTGGTGGCTGGACTTAAAGACTTGGAGGACAGGTTTCACTGAGACAGAATGGCTCTGATCCTTCCTTATACTCTAAAGGAAATGTCAAGCTGTTCTGCTTCAGTTTCCCATCTTCGACTTTACTCATTTTCCGCTTTCTACTTTATAGAGAAGAGGCAGGTGAAGTCAGAAAGAACTTTAGACTATTCAAACATTTTCTTTCTTAGTTAAGCCCATAGAAAATGAGTGTTTGTTAATGCCAAAGACAGGGACGTCATCTTAGATAAAGGATACATAACCCATCTCTGGGTCAAATGAGACATGATCAGAATTGTGCCTGTCTAGGAGAACACACATAAGAGCCATATCCTGGCTCTGTTCTGGGCAAATTTTCTTTGGAGATTAAACCTGAGACACAGTGGGGAGAACCAGCTTCCTGTGACAGCGGAAGAAGTGATCCTCAAAAAGCAGCACACATAGGGCACCTAAACACACTTAGAAAAAGGAGGCTCTCCAACCTCTCAAGTTGTGGACTTTAAATCCTGTATTGTAAATTTATAGAGCAGTAGGTAATGCTCTAGCTCAGTTCCTAATTCTAAATTCCTTTTAGAATTTTGACAAAACAGTGTGGTTACTTTACCAGCTAATTAATTGTTCTTATAGCAAGTGCCACCCTCAAACACAGGACAGTTTTCCCCAGCATCAGAGTCCCCACTGAAGCCAGTGGCCAATGGAGTCTATGGAATGTTGACCAAAAGATGGCAGGATTTCTTTCTGGAGACTGATCTCTGTTTATTATCTGAGCAGATAGAAACTGAGAATTGAGGGTTCCTGACGAAAGCAACTCTGGTGGACACTCAAAAGCTGCTCATGACCACTGAAAATCTCCACTCTTCTATCCTTATTTCTAAACTTTTCAGTGGAATTTCAGATCACTTAGACTACCTTCCCCCACCTTCAGAGTTTAGACTGAAATAGTTTAGGATAGTTGTTCATACTTCACAGCAGGTAGTATCAAGGGATATACATTTGTGCCTTACATATGTTAATTAACAGTATATAGCTTTTAAGTTTTCTGTGCCTTTACCAGCTGATAAAGTGTGATTGCTAGATGATTTACAGATTTAACCTGTGAGCTTCAAACATATAGAAATTGAAATGAATATAGCCTTATCCTGTTACTAGGAAAGGTTACCTAGATAATTAAGTGAGAGACTGATGGCTGGATTCTTTGCATAGTGCACAGGGCTAATCTCCTCCACTCAATTGTTCTACCTGTATCTAGAGGAGAAAAGCATCCTATTTCCAACTCACCTTTTAATGTATGCTCTCTTCCAAAGTAGTTCATTACAAAGTTATGCTTTCTTCTTTAAGCATTCTTTTTTTTTTTTTTTTTTTTTTTTTTTTTTTTTTTTTTTTTTTTTTTGTCTTTTTCGTTTAAGCATTCCTTATGGAAACAAAGTTCATGAGCTATCTGGGAAGACAGGACTGTGCATCAGGCAGAGGGTGGATAGGCTTGTTAAATCTGGCTTCCATTCTCTCCAGAAGACCTTCACTGGCTCTGAAGCAGCATCAACACAGAGGCGCCTAGGGAATATTTAGCAAATAGGAATAAAAAGAATGCCTTGTTTATCTTCTTTACTTGTATAATTAGATAGCTCAATATCATTGATAGCTCAGCAAAAGTTCCTGAGTTCAATGCTTGGCTACAAAAATTTTTCATACTTATGCCTTGCTGCTATATTACAGACATGGAAAAAACAATGCCAACCCCTTTACACCTTCAATGTTGAATGAGTCAATTGGTATTTGCATGCAAGAGTGCTTTGTTGTACACTAGGAAAAAGAACTTTGTTATGTTTGTATTATGTCAAAATACCTGTAAATGTGACCCTAACTGTTCTGTATATATGTTTTACTTCTCCCTTCTCCCTCCTCCCTCTGGGTGACCTAATTGAAATGTTAATCAATGCTTTCCTCTAGAAGTGTAAATCCCTGGGGTCCTAAACTAATTGATATGTTAACCATCTCTGCCCTCTACAAATAACAGATGTGGTGCTAAAATAAGGTAACTAAGGTTGATCATTGCTGCTAGACTCCTCTGTTCTCTGCTGAGGAAAACAGGATCTTCCCTACTAGCCTATCAACTGGTCCATGCCCAAACTCCTTACTTTGTAAATTGTGAGATATATTTAAAGGCTGCAAATATAGGGGGAATCACACAGCTTTTGCAGTCTACAGCTGCACTGTGTCACCTGGCTCAGGGTAAAATAAATCAGCACCGTTTTTTTTTTTTGTTTGTTTGTTTTGTTTTTTGTTTTTTGTTTTTGTTTTTGTTTTTGTTTTTTTGTTTGTTTGTTTGTTTTTTAAACAAGTTTTGCCCTATTTTTGAAACTCAAGGTGGGAGCTGGGGATCCTTTTGGGTTATACAATGCGTGGCCTATCTATCCCCAAGAGCCAAAGTGGAACACAGAAGGAAATATTATTTATGTAATCTTTTACAACTAGAGACAAATTGTAAAAAGGAGGAAAAATGGTCAGAGTTGTTCAGATTTTCTATGCAATGAGAAGTACTCCTAACTTATACTATAAATGTAAACGTCAGCCACAGAAAACTCAGCACCTCAGGCCCTTAAGACATCTACTACCTCAGAGACTAAAATCGCTCCTCCTGAACCTTTGGAACCTGAGGATAAAATAGCCTTAATTAAATCTACCCCATCTTTATGGAACCTGAGGTTTTCTCAACTTGCCCTTTGAAAGAGTTGCTGGCCTAGACCAGACCCTTTAACCAGGAAAAGCCACAGCCAAGTTAGGGGGCTCCTGCCTCCCCCGCCCCTATAGATTTGCCTGTAACCCTATACCCCCATCCCTGTAACCCAGGCGCCAAACGTGTGCCAAGGAAATACCTGTGCATCCCTAATGCCCCTTGGGGTCCAGCCCAGACAGAGTTTACTTATGGGCCTGACTTCTTAGAGAAGAAGAGAAGAAGAAGAAGAAGAAGAAGAAGAAGAAGAAGAAGAAGAAGAAGAAGAAGAAGAAGAAGAAGAAGAAGGAGAAAGGGAGAGTGTGTTCCAGAGAGAGACCATCGGCCCCGGGGTGGAGATGCTGTGCCCCAGGGCCAGGGGGGTCTCTCCTCGCATTCCCGAAATAAAGGTTACTTATATTTTATATTTTTTATCTTTACAGCCACCGCCGTCCACTACTTTCACGGCCGTCCACTCCACTCCTTCCACGGACCTCTTTCCCTTCCTTCCTCTTCCTCTCCCCTCTTCCCAGACCTAACACCCTTCAGCCTTGAGGACAAGGCTTCTAGGCCAGCTGTAATCCAGACCTCTATAGGATTATACCCATCCTTAGCTGAGTTTAAGCAAACTCCTCAAGGGTACTATCCTTTACAGGAAGTATGGGGGAGATGTAGAACTTCAAGAAACCATGTACCTTTCTCTCTTGGTGACCTAAAACAAATAAAATTAGATCTTGGGAAATTTTCAGATGATCTTTACAAGTACATTTAGGTCTTTAGAGGACATACTTAGGTATATGAACTAGAAAGGGAAGATATAATGTTACTCTTAAATCAGACACAGACTTCTAGTGAGAGACAGGGAGAATTATAGGCTGCTATCACCTTTGGAGATGAATACTATATTGTTAATTTTAGAAGGCAAAAAGATCAACAGCCAGGGGAAATACCAATTCCCTCTGGAACACAAGCAAGACCCTTATTTGGCTAAGACCAGATGGGTGATTGGATTACAAAACATTTCCATACATGTGTTTCTGAAGGTTTAACAAGAGTGAGAACTAAACCTTTCAATTGGTTTAACATATCTGCTGTTCAACAAGAAAGTAATGAACACCCTTCTGCCTTCTTAGAACGATTACAAGAGGCATTAATAAAACATACTTCTTTAAATCCTGATTCGAATGAAAGGGTGCCAAGTTAGTGTCTCTGAAAGAGACTAGGAAATGGATTATACAATGATCCTGTTTGCATTCTGACTTCCTGTGACTTGTATTTTTTTGCATAATTTAACACAGAGTTTTTTATTGGTATGAATGCTTGTGCTGACCATGACCCATAAAATTTCACCCATGGAGAAACATAACTTTACATTAGAATAGTTGTTGAGAGTTTCAAAGCACTATAAAATCTGCATTAGTATTTGGATTATGATAATATTAATTTAAGGTAAAAAAGATAGAGATTGCAGTTCCAGTTTTATAGATGAGAAGAGACAGGAATGAAATAGATTCCTATTTCACACACAATCATAGTCCCAGTTACAGAATCCATACATGTAAATCTAGACTGCCACTGTAGGTCTCTCCCAAGTCCATTGCCACTCAAAAATTCCTGGACTGACCTGCTGTGAGGATATGCCAAGTACGTAGGGTTGAGAATTTAGTGGACAGCCTGGTCCACACATCTCTGAATTGCTGTGTATTCTGTGTGATTCTACTTGCAATACATACCTGACCCCCAACAGCTGAAAAGAAAGAGGGTCATACCACATACTGCAATCCAGAACTCAGATCAGATGGTAGCTGTGCTACAAGAATATGTCCTAATAAAAATGCAAAGTCTTTTTGAAATGTTGGGGAGCTTCTCCACAAGGCCCTCTGCTGAGATTGAGAATTTCATGGAGACTTCCTCAAGTCTCTTGGCTGAGAATAGCGGCTATGAGTGGCTGAGAGAAACCAATGCTTGACCATCAAGAAGAAAGTCAGGTGTAAAGGACAGAAATGTCTCTTGTCTGTGGGCAAGAGTTATGTTCAAGATGCGAGGAAGTTTATGGATTTCGTACTCTGAACCTGGATATGAAAGACTGTGAAGAGCAAAAGTAGGAAAGAGAAGGGGATGGGAGGGGAGGGGAAAGGAAGGGAAAGAAAGGGAAGGGACAAGTGGAAAACAGGGAGAGAAGAGGAGAAGGTGATTTGTTTTGGTTTAAGATAAAAGAAAAGGCTGATTCCTACCTTGTCTCTGACTTTCACATGTAATTGTGTGATTTAGGACAAATTACTTAATCTCTCTGAGATCTGTTCCTCTCATTCTAAGTAGGGAGCACCTCCCTTGTCCCTTATTATTCACACAGATTTTGTTACCCTCAGACATTCTCATCTGTTTTAGAGTCAGCTGCTGGAATGGTTTGGTTTGGTCCTAGGGAGAGAAAGAGCTTCCCTTGTCTTTGTTCTTAAAGTATGGCTTTCTTTGTTGCTGTTGATGATTTCCTGTGTTTTCTTCCTGACGCAAGGTGGTTTAAATCACAATTCATAAATTTATACTCCAAATACTATTAAAGTATCATTGAATGATTCATTTCATTTTAGCTACCAATATCTGAATCAAGAATATTTCCAAGATCAATGTTGACTTCTTTTTTTGGTACTGTGGATTGAAATTATGACCTTGAGCTTGCCAGGCAAATGCAATGCAGCTGAGCTATATATCTAGACCTTCCGGTATTAACTTAAGTGATTAGAATACAGAGTTGAACAGAACAGCTGAGTAGCTGAATAAAAGAGCGGATATTTTGTGGCTACTTATTGGGTCCTTACCTAGATCCCCGATCTCCCAAATGAGTGTACAGTGGAGGTTTAAATAAAATGAGCCTAATGGTATGATTTTTAAGGCTGCAGGAGGGTTAAAACCCTTTAGTTGAGCTAAAGACTCTGAGGGCTAAGACAAAAACTAATCTGGAACACTTACTTTTAATAGGTCCAACAACAAAGGGCGGGGAAACTGAGGAAAGTGCAGGCAATGAGCAGGACCTTGGGAGTCACTTCAAGGATGTCTCCAAGTAGTGAATCAAGTCAATTAAGTAGAACTGTCTTTTCATGAAGACATGGTAGAAGTGAGGCAGTAGCAGGAATTCCTGCGGCTGCAGTCTCTATCTACCTAACCTAAGCCTAATTTATACACAAAGCCTTGGCTTCCCAACCAGTTTGGAATTTGTATCAGCTTTTCCATTTTTTTAAACCATTATTAAGGATTTTATTAAAGCCGTCCAGGAGGGCTTCTTAGGCTTCTACTTCATGCTTCAGGATTCTGCTGCAGCCTCATCTTAGGGTATGTTAGGTTCATATGCAGTGATTATAATTCTCACTCCAACACATTTCTACATCTGGAAGAAGAGCAGAGATGGTCCATCTCTTTTCCTCATGCATTTTCAATGTAGCAATGAATTACTAAAACAGGCAAGGTGTTCTCCAACAAAATGGAATGTATGGAGTACAAATGTCCAGAAAAAAATAACAGTTTTCACCTTTAGTTGATGGTGGTAGATGTATTTCTCTATCCTGGTTCTTCTAGATACTTATAAAAAAATCAACTGCTTGTGTTATTTCTTGAGCAAAACCTGTAATATAAATGAAATTAAAAGTCTTCCTGTAGTCTTTCATCAGTAGGAGATTATAAACAGGAATCAGAAGTTTTGAAGGAAATTAACACCAACAGTTCAGTGTTAATCATATATTAAAATGGGTGATATCTTTCACTGTGTATGCTTCTCAGGAAATTTGATCACAAACTAATTACTTTCACAAACTAATTACTTTGCCAGAATGAGTGTCAACATGTTATTACCATGGCTGTCGAGTTGATACAATGCATTACATGACAACCAGATTAAAAAACAGTATCCATTTAAAAAATTTGTGAACTTTTAAAGAACATATCATATTCAATTAGTTAGCATACTGAAGTTAAATTTACATAGTGTGCTATGAATTAATACTTTTAAATATAGGTTAATAAGCATTTGCTAAATTTGGTTTTATTCTTTTTTGTTGTAAGTTTTTTAATCATCTTAGAACAAGATGATCATTGTATTAACTTCACCTGGAGAGCATAGATTATGTAAATTTCAAATCATTATTCAGATTGTGCAGGTAAAAATTTAGTTACTATATTATACTTAACTATGTTATTTCAGTTCGTTACTCAAACCTTTTGAACATTTATTCTCAATAAATTTCATTCTGTAAAACAGCTAACAATATGCTGAAGTCTATGTTGAATTCAATTAAGAAGTGCAGCGTTACAGATACATATACATTTCTTTTTTCATGAAGCAATGACATGAAAAAGGTTTTGTTAGAGTGTAGCCATGTAGCTAAAAAAAAAAGGATTGTGGACAATGGGGCTGGGGATTTAGCTCAGCAGCACAGCACCTGACTGGCAAGTGCCAGAAGGTCAGTTCAGTCTGCAATACAAATAACAAATCAAAACCAAAGAGAACAAAATAACAACAACAACAACAACAACAACTTTGTTCTCAAAAAATACTTGGAATGATTATGGTACAAGTAGAATCTTTTTTACTATAATTAATGATTGTATTCAGGTAAAAATTCTTCCGTTCTATTTCTTTTGTGTACACTTGGAGTAATGAAATTGCATATTTTTGCACTAATTCTTATAATTAATTTAAAAAGTGAAAATGGTTAGATTGGAGTACACATTTTCTTTTTTTCTAAGATGCTAATTAGATTCTAAATAGTGGAGCCCCTATGACACCAGTTAGTAAATTGGCTCTTTTTGTGTGATAGATGTAAAGGTGAACTGCTCAGGTTCCACTTAAAGAAAAAAATTGTTACTCACCTTCTTTGAGTAAGGTTAGCTGAAGAGTGTTTCAGTCTTCCTCAGATTTTCAGCCAAATACAACTCTTCCTTGGATAGTTCAATAATGAGCAAGGAATGTGATCCCCTTTCTTACAAATGAGTTTCCTCCACAGTCTTTGGCTCAAAAACTCTTATTTAGATGAACAGACACTGTTGCCTGCCAATCTTATCTCTTTTTAGTATTTATGCTGATTTATCTCCTTCATATATCTGCTTTTCAGAGATAATGACCTTTTACCTTTTTGGTATTTTGCTCCAAAACAGTTAGATATCTTTTATCAAAGGATTCAAAAAGTTGAGTATCAAAATTCTAGCTTTGATATTTTTAGCATATGGAAGTTATTTGCTAATGTTTAGTTTTCAAAGAGGAGTTGAATATAGGTTTATTTTACATTTAGAGATCATTTATCACGATGTTATTACATGAAAACTATTTTAGTGGGCAACAAATATCCTAAACCATTAAAAACATGATGCATAATATTTTGTAGCCTTGTTTTCCTCAAAAGTGTGTAATTATGAACTTATATATAATAACTATTGAAGGAATTCTAAAATGTTTTAAAAAGTTAGAAAGCACATAATTTCAGTCCTAGCAAAGTAAGGATAGTTGATAAAGTTAAAGTGGATATTAACATTGATATTGACTCTGTTTTCAGAGCACGCCAGCTTCATGACATCTTGGTGGAGACAGTAAGAATGGGAAACTAGGTTTTGATGGCAGTACTTTAACCATTGCAAGAAAAAAAGCAGTGGAAGGATCAAAAGTTCATTCTTGGAAGTGAGAAAGACTCCGATCTTGATAACTCTGGAGCTCACTAAGACTGTGCTGTATCTCAGGGGGCTATGAATGGCCATGTATCAGTCAAATGCCATTATAGATAGCACAGAGGCTTCAGTGACAGTAAACATGAATAAAAATCTCTTGGGCAAAACATGCAGATTCACTCATTTCATCAGTGCCAAACAGGAATAGCCCCAGCGTGGCAGAAAGGGAAGGAAGAAAGGGACAGGCCCAGATCAGAGATGGAGAGCATGGAAAGGACTATTACATGGGCTCATGGAGGCTCCTCTCTGTCTTAATAAAGAAAAGGATGGAAAGGTTTCCCAAAAAAGAAAAAAAGATACAGGAAAGAGAAAGGGATAACTATTCAGATGTGACTGTTCTCCCGTATGGGGCTGCCACTAAGGAAGAATTTAAAAGCTTTGATCTGAGTGTCATTAAGAGGAGACATGATGTCTTGAGAGACAGTTAACTAGGTGATTACTTTAGCAGCTGAGAATTTTCTAAATGATTCTTTTCTGGTGCAACGTGCACCATAGATAAGGGGACTTTTGATGGTCCAATACCTGTGATTCTGCTTTCACTTTAGACTGCAAATATAAATAAATACATAAATAAATAAATAAACACAATGATATGACAATAACATGATTCACTTCCTCATTTAGTAGCTTGTTGAATTGTGTTAAAGTGGCAGTTTGGACTTAAAATATTAAATAATTCCGGAAAGATTTTTATCAAATGAAAGTATTCATGTCCCATTCTCATGAAACCAATTTATGACTGTCACCACAGTTTAATTTTTTTAAAAAGAAAGGCAATATTCAATGCAGATTTTGGTTAGATTCTTAAATCATTTTATTTCTTGATTCATACCCGTATATCTCTGTAGGATGAACAGTTTAAGTAAAAGCAGAACAGATGATATATATCCAAAAATTTTAAAGGAGTTTTAGAAAAATGTGTGATCTCTTTCTCCTGCCAAGTGAGAAGATACTCTGGAATGTCTTCAGTAGGTAATTATCAGC